>NC_084796.1:134890680-135193710 GCF_963169125.1 Humulus lupulus
GGGAGCTTACAGAAAGCCATGGGAACACAGTTGAAGTTCATTACTGCTTACCATCCTCAAACAAATGGACAATCTAAGAGGACGATCCAGATATTGGAAGACATGTTGCGGGCATGTGTGCTGGACTTTGGTAGATCTTGGAGTAAGTATCTACCTTTGATAGATTTTTCCTACAACAACCGTTACCAGTCTACCATTGGAGTTGCACCTTATGAGATGTTGTATGGTAGGAAGTGCAGATCTCCCATTCATTGGGATGAGACAGGTGAAAGGAGATACTTGGGTCCTGAGGCAGCTCAGAGGACCAGTGAGGCCATTGAGAAGATTTGAACTCGGATGCTCGCTTCTCATAGTAGGCAAAAAAGTTATTCAGATCCCAAGCGCAGGAACGTGGAGTTTCAAGTGGGAGACTATGTCTTCCTCAGATTTGTAGGAGAAGGTTTGGGAAGAAGGGCAAGCTGAGCCCTAGATTTGTAGGTCCGTTTGAGATCTTGGAGAGGGTTGGTCAAGTGTCTTACATGTTGGCCTTGCCACCGGCGTTGTCAGCTGTGCATAATGTGTTTCATGTTTTAACTCTTCGGAGGTATGTATCTAATGTGAATCATATTTTGAGTTGTGAAGATCTGGAGCTTGAGGCAGATCTCTCCTTTGAGGAGCAGCCGGTCCAGATACTTGACAGAAAAGATAAGGTCCTCAGGAATAAGACGATACCTTTTGTTAAGGTATTGTGGACGAACAGCAAGGTCGAGGAAGCGACCTGGGAGCTGGAATCAGAGATGCAGAATTAGTATCCCGAGCAGTTCAAGTAAATTTCGAGGACGAAATTTCTCTAAGGAGGGGATAGTTGTAATGCCCCGAAATCCCTAATGTGATTTAATGGCTGGATTAGTAGGCCGGGAGGGCCATAATTGCTTAATTATGCTATCAAATGATTATATGCATGTTTATGTGAATTATATTATAATATGATGTTAAATGCATGCATGTGGGTCCACATTTGATTGTTAGGGTGTTTTGGTAATTTGGCCCGTTGAGGGCATATTTGTGTATTTTGGTGCATATTGTGATTTATGGATGAGATCCCTTACTATGGAGATATATTCGAGCTATTCGGCATGAGACGGTCCTATTTTGTAAATTAGCGATTTTGTCATAGCAGGGTTATTTATTGGGATATTGAGTAATGAGAATGTTTATCTGATGATAAATTGGCAGTTTTTGAGATCAGGAGGAAATTCTAGGAGTTTTGACTATTATGTCCCCGGGGGTGTTTTTGGGACCCCCGAGCATTAGGTTTTATTTGAGGTTACTTAAGCCTGAAGTAGTTCGCAGCTAGAACCGTACGTTTAAAACACCTTTTTCTCTCTCCCGTTAACCTTTGTGACGTTCGTGGCAATTTCAGAGAAATCTTGAGTTCTAGGAGTCGGAATCAAGTGAGGATCGAGGCCTAGCGATCCTAGGAAAGATTAGAAGCTTCTTGACCAAAGGATTTAACGAGAAACACCCCAATCAAAGATAATCTAAGTTTTAAGCTTTGAGTTTTTAGAGTTTCTAAGCTTTGAATTGGATTTTGTGAATCGATGAGTTTTTGATTTGTTTGAGCCTAGGGATTTGATGATTTTAGATCATTGGGATGTTTGGGAACTTTGAGTTTTGGATTTGGAAGTGCTTAGGTATGTTTTTGGAAGGTTTAAAATGAAGAAAATCGAAGTTATTGCTGGTTCCTGGGTGGGGGTCGCAGCCCTGTTCTTGGGCGCCGCGGCCTAAGCTCGAAGAAGCAGGAGGAGGAGTTTTTCCTGTGCTGGGTGCCTCGGCCCTTGCTCCTGGTGTGGTTGGGGGCCGTAGTTCAATGTTCTAGGGCCACGGCTCAGGAAGGGTTTTGAGGCCAATCAGGTGTTTTGATCATGGGAACTCAGTGTTAGGCCTCGAGATCGCTCCTACTACCTGGATTAGTGGGATTCGATGTCCCAGAGGCTAGATCTTTGTTCGGGAACCATTGTTGCTCATTTTTTTGATAGTGACCCATATTTGGTTATGACTAGGTGACCGCTAAGGAACTTAATGGTTGATCGTTCTCAATGGTCGTTCTTATATTAACTTTCGCTCGAATCAGAGGTAAGAAATCTGCACCCTGTGTATATGACATGCATGATTGTTGTTGAAGCATGTTGGTTATTAAATGTGGACATTGATTACATATTAAATGCTTAGCAACTCCTGCTTACTTCTGTATGGCACTGACTAATCAGGGTCGGCATTGGTCGCGTATTACTGACCTAAGAGTTGGAATTGGCATAAGCGTCCTGAACTAAGGGCCGATTAAAGATTAGATCTAATCGATATCAGCGTTGAATGACTCTAGGAGCATTAATGCTAGACCGACCCTAAGGTCGATGAAACTTATAAGCACTTGACTAGTCCGGGACTACTTACTCAGAGCTGGGGCCAAAGGCCTAGGTGACGGTTGTCACATGGCTAGGGAGCGGAATCCCATGGTTGTTACTCTATAGTCATGTGGTAGGTTATATTTGTGACTTGTTCATCGAACACCTATCTTGATAAGCTAGTGAAAGGATCACTTATTTGAAAAGCCTAGGTGACCCTATCGTCACATGGCTAAAGGGAATGGAACCCACCTTAGTGACTTTTCAACTGTCACTCCTTTATTTTGGACTGAGAGTCCTGAATGATTATTATGATCATTGTTGATATTATATACATTCAATATTGTGTTTTCTTGTTGGGTCTTGGCTCATGGGTGCTATGTGGTGTAGGTAAAGGGAAAGAAAAGCTCACCCAACCTTGTGTGGAGAGCTTAGGTGGTGCTGTGTACATATGCGGCCGCTTGACCACCACGGGCAAGGAGTTCTTAGAGGAACTAGGGGGTTTACCCTATTTTTGCCGCTTAAGTCGGCGGGTTGTAAATTTAAACAGTAATGACTATTTTGAGTTGTAAATAACTTGTCAATGTTTTTATTGGCCCATGAACAGTTTTATATTTTAAATAGAATATATCATTTTCTTTTGATTGGCTTTCCACCTTAACCTGTTAATAACACCTAGAAGCACGTTTTTAACCGAAGAACTCGAATAGCAAGTTAAATTCACGGTTCATCGTTCACCGTAACGATCTTAGGGTATGCAGGGCGTTACAGGTTGTGGGTAGATAATTAAAGGTATATATATTAATTTTGTGATTTTGTTTTTATGTATTTTGTGAAGTTTATACCAAATAATATTTTTGTTTACTTAATTGTAGATTTATTGATTATGGATCTATTATATGATGATGAGGGTGGTTTGTTTGTTGATGATGATGGTCATGGTCTAGAGGGGATTAATCCTACCGCACAAACAAATACACAAGATAAGAAGTATAGGGGCAAATCAACTTGTAGTGATGTATTCAAAGCAAGAAGTGAGGAGCGCAATTATGAGGTCGAGTACAATCGTTTTGGTCGAGCGATGGGAAAAGGGAGGATCAAGATGAACAACACCATTGGTTTTCTATCACGCACAATCCTTCCTTTGGATGTTGACAAATGGAAGCAAATGTCGAAGGATAAAAAGGAGACTTTATGGGATCAAATACAGGTAAGCCATAATATTAACAATTAAATTTATCCTAAAAAATTAATCTATTAAAAAATGTTTAATATTTTTGGGTTCGTTTGTGCAGACTACGTTCATACTTACAAATTCTTCTAAAACAGACGTCATAAAAGAAGCAGGAAAAACATGGAGAAACTGAAAAACAAGACTTACAAAAGATCGTATTTATGTATATAAGAATGTAGCTCCTGAGCTTCTTGCCAAGCTGCCATTAGACTACGTCTAGTATTATGATCCAGTAGATTGGAAAAAATTTGTTGTGAAAAGACTAACCCCAGATTGGGAAGAGATGAGGAAAAAAAACAAGATGCTTGGGCTCAGAACAAGTATCTACATCACTCAGGGTGTGGTGGTTATGCAGTGGTAGAGCAACAAATGGAATAGGAATTAGGTCATGAGTTGACCGAATATGACAGAGCTGAGATGTGGGCACGTGTAACGCCCCAAACTCCAGGGACCGCTACGGTGTGCCTTGTAAACAGTGCTAAACTCGCTAATCGAGTCATTTGGCCAAAAACGTGATCTAGGTATGATTAGCGATTCAGGGATTAAATATTTTGGTTAAGATCTAACGTTTCACTAGAACGTTTAGTATATACATTGGGATCCCGAACATAAAGTTTCAGAATTTATTACAGAAAATATTTACAACAGGCCGTTCTAAGCGGCAAAACAGGGTTCAACCCTAGTTCCACTTTAAACCTCGGTCGTGGCGGACGAGCAGCTGCATATGTACACATCATCACCTAAGCTCTCCAACTCAAGGATGGTCCAGCTTCCTCTTGCCTTTACCTGCACCACGTAGCACCCGTGAGCCAAAGCCCAGCAAGAAAACACAATAAAGCGTGACATAGTCTCAACAACGATCATAATAACCATTCAGGAGTATCACTCCAAGTAAATAGGTGACAATAGCCAAAAGTCACAATAATGAGCATCGCTCCTTCTGTCCATGTGACGATAGGGTCACCAGGGCTCAACTGACAAGTGATCCTTTCATAAGTTTGATTAGGACAGGTGCATGGTGAATGGTCACCAACATAACCTTCCTCCCGAACCTAGAGTCGTGCTATGGACAGCGTCCCTTGGCCATGTGACAAACAGTCACCAGGGTCATATACCTTGGCCATAAACATCTGGTCATAGACCATGTAAGCGCTTATAGTTCTCATTGACCTTCTGGTCGGTCTAGCATTAATACCCCATATGAGTCATTCAATGCCGACCTCGATTAGATCTAATCTTTAATCGGCCTGGCGTTCACAACGCACTGCCACTTTTGACCCTTGGGTCGGTAAAACACGACCAGTGCTCAGCCCGTGGCGAACTTAACTAATAAGTCACAGCTTCACAGACGGATCTGACACCATTGTCGATTCTGACTAATAAGTTAGTGCCATACACAGGTAAGCCATGCCACCAAACATATATCACATGTCCAATATCCATAGACAAAGTATTTAGCATGCTTACTAAACAGATGCCAGTACAATTAGGACCATATACAACCACAGAGGCTCAAGCTCTGAACAATATCATACCCAGTATACAAAGCATATCCTAACCACATGTTTCTCAAGCATCATATGCAATATATCCAGCAATCCAACATGCACCAATAACAGCTATGCATGTCACATTTAATAGTCAAACAACATGCACTGCCACTTTTGACCCTTGGGTCGGTAAAACACGACCAGTGCTCAGCCCGTGGCGAACTTAACTAATAAGTCACAGCTTCACAGACGGATCTGACACCATTGTCGATTCTGACTAATAAGTTAGTGCCATACACAGGTAAGCCATGCCACCAAACATATATCACATGTCCAATATCCATAGACAAAGTATTTAGCATGCTTACTAAACAGATGCCAGTACAATTAGGACCATATACAACCACAGAGGCTCAAGCTCTGAACAATATCATACCCAGTATACAAAGCATATCCTAACCACATGTTTCTCAAGCATCATATGCAATATATCCAGCAATCCAACATGCACCAATAACAGCTATGCATGTCATGTTTAATAGTCAAACAACATGCATCAAGAATAACCATGCATGTCACACATAATAATCAACCGACATGCATCAATAACAACCATGCATGTCATACTCAATAATCAACCAACATGCATCATAATAGCCATGCATGTCACATATACACAGGGTACAGTTTTCTTACCTAAAAGTCGAGCTAGAACGATTAAAGGAACAACCCTTGAGAACGATCAAATTTTAGTCCTTTAGCGGTCACCTAGTCATAACCAAATACAATCTCCAATTAATGAAAATCACCAAAGACAGGGTCTTAACCTAAACCCCACTCTCGGGACCTCGAAACATGCCCACACGGTGAGTAGATTCGATCCCGGGCCTTAAGGATTGAAACCCCAAGCCAAAAGCCCTTAAAAACACCCAAAACATGGTTCTGAGGGAACAGGGTAGCGCTACAGCGCTGCCCTTCTAGCGCCCCAGCGCTCAAGACAGAGTCACAAACCGCCCAACTGAGCCCTGTGTAGCGCTATAGCGCCCTCTGATGGGCGCTGTAGCGCTACCCCCAGACAGCACCACCCCTGAAACTTCCTTCTTCGACTTCCTCAATTCTAACTCGATTTTAATGCTTCCAAATCCCATTTTTGGTGCCAAATGAACCCAAAAACCATCCCCACATGTCCTAGGGACCACAACCCCAAGAACCCTAGCTAAAACTCCAACCAATTCCCAAGTTTCCAACCCAAAAAACCAGCTGAAACTTAACTAAGAAAACAGAGCAAAACCAAGAGTTCTAGTGGCTAGAAACTCACCTTAATCTTGGCAACACACCCTCTTCAATGGTGGACTGTAACCCTAGCTTGGCTAAGCTTGGTTCCTTGGCTCGATTCCTCAAACTGAGCTCAAAAATCCAAAGAGAAAAGAGGAAGAAAATCTATCGGGAGAGAAGGAGGAGAGACTCTGTTTTTGTTACTCTTTTACAACCTTAATGGCTGATATATATCTCTTAGGGTAAAAAGACCTAAATACCCTTAGGTCTAAAATGACACCTTAGCAGCCACCAAGGGCAAAACCGTCCTTTCACACCTATTTCATCAATCACAATTAACATCCTCCAATTCCCGCTATTCCCAATACTCTCAAACACCAATAAGCCATATCCCATTACCCTTTAATTCCCGGTAATGCTCTAACCATTAAATTCACCCCGAGACTCACCCCGAGCCCCGGACTTAGACCCGTTATGACTAGACCGAACACTTACATCTCATGATCGTCTCATGTCGATAGCTCGAACCAATCCACCTTATAATGTGGCTATATTAATTAATCACAATCATGCACCCAAGATACACAATTACGCCCACAGTGGCCAAATTACCAAAATACCCTCACAATAATAAATTCTCCCATATGCATGCACTCACCGTCATATAATAATATAATTCACGTAAATATGCATATAATCATGAGATACTATAATAAATCAATTATGGCCCTCCCCGCCTCCTAATCAAGGTCCTAAACCCTATTAGGAAATTTGGGGCATTACAGCACGGGCACGGATGAACAAGAAAGGAGAAGTTTTTGATGAAGAAGCTCCTCGAGAGGTGGTGATGAAGATTGTAAGTATTCTTCGATTTTTTAAAATAATTTTAATGATTAATGTGTGTGTTAAATTCTAAATGATTTACTAACTATTTATATAGGCGGAATACAGGCAAAACGTAGCAGAAGACGAGTTGGTGGAGGAAGGTTCAAACGATATACTAACAATGGCATTAGGCACTCCAGAGCATGGGGGACGTGTTAGGGGGATCAGTGCACATGTCGCTCCTCGTCAATTTTTTCATGTCCCACCACCAAGAAGATTTAATCACAAACAAAAAGGTGTGGAAGATGCTCGTTATAAAGACCTTGAAGAGAAATGGCGTCATTTTGAAGAAAGGGCACGTCAATAGGAGGAAAAGTTAAACCAGTTGATGGCACATATTGCATCTCAATAGAGTGGTGCAGTTTGATCATCAAATGCATCTGGTTCGGGTGTAGGAGAAGCCTCAAACATACCACACACACCATATGGCCCTCCACCATCGACACAGGCATCATATGCTCCTCCACCATCGCCATGGGCATTTTATGCTCACCGACCACTTGCACAGGTATCATATGCTCCTCCACCACCGACACAGGCACCATGTGCTCCCCCACCACCACAGTCAAATTTTCCTGATGAGGTAATAGTTTCTTATTAATTCATTATTGCATTTATTTGATAAAGTAAAAATACACTAGTTTATCGAAAAATCTAACAGAATAATTGTAATGTAACAGATTAATTGTAAGTTGTGTCTTGGTTCGACACAAAATATAGTTGCAGAGGGAAAACTTTTAGGTACCTGTGGCACATAATACATAGCGTTCAACTACCTCCTTAAAATTATCGTGTGAGAGTTGAGGTAGTCATTCAAGAGAACGCTAGTTTACCATATCTGCTTACAATGGAAGGTTATACATTGGTTGGACAAGTAGTCGGGTACGATGTTGGCTGGCCACAACATTGGGTCCTTACTAATCAACAAACGAAAGAGCCACTTGAACCCTATACTCAACAGCCAAGACAATCGAAGAAAAGAATAGAGGCATTGACATAGGAGCCTACAGAAGTGTCTATGACAAGAATGTTGAAGTGTTTGGTAAAGTTTATTGATAAATGGAATGCTGACCACGCAGTAAAAATTCCAATTGTAGAAAGGGCATTTGGCTTCCAAACTATCGCTCTGTTAGTGAAAGATGATATCCTCCACTTTTGCAACTATGAGATGATCAGACAAACTGAACTAGCATTATATATGAGGTACAATGGTATTTATAGACTTTTAGTTTATTTAGTGTAACTTGAAATGTAATAGTTTATTGACTTTTTTAATTATATGTAGCTTGCTCGATGATTTAGTGCAAACGAAGGGGTTGAAACACATGTACACTTTCATGCATCCTACTTTAATGTCCACTAATGCAGAAACCAATGAAATACATGCTAAAAATCTCTTCGATCGATTTCTACAGATAAAGCTGGAGACACAGTTTCTAATTTGTCCTTGGAACAACAAGTAAGTCAATTTAATTTTATATTCATATATTTTTTTTATTGATAAATATATTACACAAGTTTTTTTAGTATTAATTCAGCCAGATAGTCATTCGGTAGCTTTTTTGGATCATGTAAACTCACATTTTCGTCTGAAAATCAAGGAGATAATTATCATGTAAGTTATACATATTACTTAATTAATTTATGATTTCATTTCAAAC
Source organism: Humulus lupulus (assembly GCF_963169125.1). Classification (NCBI taxonomy): domain Eukaryota; kingdom Viridiplantae; phylum Streptophyta; class Magnoliopsida; order Rosales; family Cannabaceae; genus Humulus; species Humulus lupulus. The sequence continues at coordinate 134,899,610 of NC_084796.1, forward strand.
TCATAACTAGGTAAATATTAATATTTTGTGTAGGGCATTTGATCAATATGATACACACCGAAGAAAAAAAGAGTCAATCAATCTAAAAGTTTGTGTTCCTAAGGTAAGTGAATTATATTACTTATTGTATTAAAGTTTTGGACATGTTTTTATTATAAAAACTTGCTAAATATAATACTTAAATTTGGATAAATATAATACTTAAATTTGGATAACTATGTTGTAATAGTGTCAAAACCAAACTGGGACAACCGAGTGTGGCTTTACATTATGAAGTTTTCTAGAGAGTTGATTTCACATCCTAGACCAAAGACCTACTTGAAAAATCAGGTATTATTTTACATTTTAATTTTAATTTAAACTATCGTCCATGATTTTATTTGGATGATTTCTAACTTATTATTTTAAATATTTTCTAATTAGTTTACGAATACGACACCATATTCGGCTCACGAAATCAACGAGATACATGATGAGTGGACTAAATCAATTATGGCGTATCTCACTTAGCAAATGAGCAAGTTGGTGAGGAAATTTTAGTTTAAGTAGGTTTAATACTTAGAAATTTAGAACACAAGAGTACCTATATACATAGATTAACTTTGAAATCTGAATTACTTTTGCAGATTTGATCATAAATCTTAACTTTAGATAAATGTTTAAAAAATTTATACTGTTGTTTTTTTGTTAATTTTGTTGTTTTTTTGTTTCTGCAGCTAGTTTTCTATTTGTGCTGCTATTTTTCTTTTATCAAAACAGGCCAAGGAAATTGGCATAAACATTTGCAATTTCCTTGGTTCTTACTTTATGTGATAGTTCCCAACTGACGCAAAAAATACTCGTTTTTAACTTTTGGGGTAGTGCCCCACTGATGCAAACCAGGCTGGCATTTGTGTCAGTGGGGCGCTGTCACAATTTAGTGTTTGTGGCAGTGCCCCACTGACGCAAACGCCAGCCTGGTTTGCGTCATGGGATTCTGCGTCACATATAAAACTAACGCAAAAACTCAATTGTGGCAGTTAGAAACTGATGCAAATGACCTTTTTTGTTGTAATGATTACAACATCTTTATTACCTTTATAGATGCTTGTTGCACTCAACTGAGTTTCATTGAAAGCTTCTTAGGCTTTGCCCTGTTCCGGTAACAACTAACACTATATACTTGAATGAGACCTTTGTTTTAAGTTAGTATTGCAACTATGCACTTATCAATGCCTTATTATTACCCATTGAACTCTAGATTAGGTTTCCCTAATTTTGAGTTGGGTTTCCATCATTGGTGAATTTCATTCTACGAGTTTTAATTCCATCCCTTTCATAGTAGATTCACTATGTCCATTGTGAGGGGCTTTGTAAAGGGATCATCTAAATTCTCACTAGATCACACATAATGTATGGAGATAGTTCCATTATAAATCAATTGTCTCACATAGTCATGTGTAAGACTTATATGTCTATACTTCTCATTTTATACACTATTGTAAGCTCTAGCTAATGTTGCATGACTATCACAATGGATTAAGATAGTTTTCACTTTCTCATTTATGATAGGGATGTCAAACTTGAGATCCCTTAACCATTCGCCCTCTTTTTTGGTGGGCGCTAGATCATCAACATAGTTTTTAATTTACATTCTAGCTGTCGCCAAATTTGCGGTTTCAATTGCATAAAAATTACACCATTATGAATGCTAGTTGGTTGCAGAAAATATAAAAAAAAAAAACCAACAAAAATAGTATATTTCAGCAAATGAAAAAGTAAACCAGAAGCTTTTTATCTAAAGAATATCATCTATGAAGAAGATCATAACAACAAAAGCAAAATAAATAAACCAAACAAAATATTAAAAGAGTAACATGAGATAACACATACAAATTTATAAACCAAATACAAAACATCACTAAAATACACACAATGTATAAACTAATAAGATTATTTAACTTAAAATTGATTTAAACAAATAATGACAGTTTATTTAAATTTGAAAAAAAAAACAGAAAAAAAGAAGTATTTCAAATATGAAGGTTTATAAAAAACAACAATAAAACAAAAAAATAATAATAACCTCAATTAGATTTATACTGACCTTGAAATCAAACTTAAAAGTTTATGATAATGGGAAAAATTGTCATTAGTGAAAACAAAGATCGTAAAAAAAACATGTTACAAAACTTGATTTGATTAATAAAAGCTTATTAGTTTGTTTTAATCAATGACAAACTTTTGAAAACCCAAAATTATAAACATAACATAAAACATGCCAAACATTGTCAGATAAATAAACAAATTAGTTTATTTTAACTACTAGCACCTATTATATGATCAAATTTATAAACTAAATAATAATAATTTGTCTATAATCTACAACAAATAGATAATAAAAATATAAACTACATAGAGTATAAAACAATGTAAAAGTGAAAAAAAAAACTAAATAATAAATGAGCAAAAACAGAAATAAACCCAAAAGTTGAATCTATAAATCATCTCATAACCAAAACTCCATTATTCAACCAGTAACTTGTATTACTTACGAAGTAGAGTCTCCTATATGAGTGCACTCTTAATAGTAATGATCTATATTTATAGTTGTTAATTAATATTTCTAAAAATAAATTTTGATTTTTTTAAATTTTTAGAAGGGTTACCTGATGAAAAAATTGTATTTATTATGAAAATATAATATTGTAAATTTTTCATTTTTCAAATTCATGTCAATTTCTAAATATAGCTAATGTCTTTCATTGGTTTGAAACAATATTAATTATGGCAAAAAAAAAAACTAAATTCGAAATTAATGTAGAAAAAAAAATTTACTTGTTGGTGACTTGCTATACCAAGCCACTATATTGCCACATCATCATAATTATTAGTAGCCATCTAAGTAGTAACTATTGAGAAATTTTCCATATATATTTATATATAAATTGTCAAAATGTATACATATATTTATATGAGAACTTCGATGGGAAAAGGGTGTTCGAAAGGATACAGAGGATGGAAGAGGCTGTGGTGTTCTACTAATTTTTTTTTTTTGACAGATGTATGCATTAGAATGAAGATGAAAAGATGGAATTTGGACACATTTTTCTTCCAATACTATATAATATTATTTCTACTTATAATATATTATCTTATATTAGGCAATTTAGTATGGAAGTTAATAACAAAACAATTGAGAAAAATGTGGGAGGTATGTTGACATCAAATATAAATAAATTGACCTTCAAATTTAAGTTTGATATAACTGTTAAAATTAAAAAAAAAATATAACCAATTTAATATAAATAAACATATAAATGTACTAAGAATATAACTAGAAAAAATTGTCTTAATAATGTGATAAGAATTTTTTTTTTTTAGTAAAAAGTGTGATTTTCCCTTAAAATAATTGATATTGGGTTTTCTTCATTTTCATATCTTATATGGATAGAAGTTATATTTGTTCATTGTAATTTGATTAAGTATATGACATACCTTCACCCAATAAGTTATAATTCAACTTATCATGTAATAGCATAACGTTGATCATTTCTATAAAATTATATTCTTTCTTTTGGCTATACCATTTTGATGTGGAGTGTGTGGAGATGTACATTCATGTGTAATACTATTTCTTCACAAAATACATTAAATTCATTAGAAAAAAATATTCATACCCCCTATGCTCTAAGCACTTTAATCTTCTTATCTAAGTGATTTTCTATTTCAGCATTGTATATCTTAAATGCATTAAATATTTCACCCTTACTCTTGAGTAGATATACATAAGTGAATCTAGTACAATCATCAATGAATGTCAAAAAATACATTTAATGCATTTAACATGTCATTCTGTAGTGATCTGATTTTTTTTTTATTTTAATTGTTTGATTCTTTGAAAATATTTTAATTATTGTTTGGTGTAAATTAGGATTTATTGATTTATTTGGAATAATTGTGTAGGTTTGTTTAATTATTAGTGTTACATTTTTATTTGGTGTGAAAAAATTATGTGATTAGAATAGGTTGCATTTTTTTTGTTAATTGTGTGTGTGTGTGGATTTGTTTTATTTTTATTTCTTTTACATTGAGAAGGTAAAAGGGAAAGGAAATGGGTTGTCATCTTTTGGGATAAGATGACAAGACTTATCTTTTGGATTGTGTTTACATGTAGATAACGTTAAGGTAAGGTGTAAGGAGAGGAAATGGTGAGATTTAACTTATTTTGTAGGATAGGATTTGAGTTTTTCACACTTGGGTTTTTCCATAGGGTTAGGCCACTAGAGTATTATAAATAGAAGACATGTGAGTTTTGGAGAACCATTTTGGTGGCTGCCGAATTATTGAGAGAAAGAGGGAGAGGAGAGCACTAAAAAGAGGAAGAAAAAGAGAGAAAGAAAGAGAGAAAGAAGGGGAAGAGGAAAGGGTTTCAAGAATCTCTAGGTATGTGTTCTTATCTTGATTTTGGTTTTGGTTTTGATCCTCTAAGATTAGGTTTCTTCTTCTCAATTCTAAGAAGTTTGTTCATCTTTTCTTTTGGTGATGTATTTTGTAATCCCTAGGTGCCTAAGGATTCATTTGCTTTGTGTTCTTGAACACTAACAAGGAGGTAATGGGATTCCCTACCCTTTTGTTGATTTAATTCTTGTTTATGGTCATGGATTATTATTTGATATTTTGAGAAAATATGTCTATGTTTGATCATATGGTTTTGATGAATATGTGTATGGCGATGATCTCTTTATTAGAAGCATGATTATGTTTATTAAATATTTTGGAAACAAGAGTACATATTTGTTTAGGCTTTAGCCTAGTATCATGCGATGACTTCAATTATTTTCTTTTGAGTTTTGATCTCATGTTTCTTGATTAAGGGATATGGTGTAAGATTTGAGCATGAGAAAATATGATGTATAAATATTGTTATGTATTGTAGAAAAAAACATGCTAGTATGGTGTTGTTGTGTATCTCAAAAATATATAGGGATGCATGTGTAAAGGAAACATGATTTAGTTGCATTTCTTTATTTTGATAGTGTTTTCAAACAAGGCGTTGTTTTGGGGTTTCATGTTTTGAAATAAACTAAGACTTTGATGCATGATAATTGTATTATTTGGAATGCATGAATATATAGAAACATGTTGGGTTTAATAATTTAACATGAGCATGGGAATTTTAAATAATATATTACTTGCTGATTTTGGGTTTATATTTTATCGTAAATTATCAATGGTTTAAAAGGTTATATTTTATGTCCTAAAAAATTTACATTTTAGAATATACATAAGTAAAAGGTGATTTTTACATTTTAATAATGCATTTTTCTTCAATAAAATACATGTAGATTTTTATGATTTAAAAATTGAGAGAAACTACTTTTAAAAGATGCTTAGAAAATGGTTCTATAAAATGTGAGAATTATTAGTCCTTTTGTAACAACCCTCAAAACATACAAGACCAAAACATGCAGAAATCTAAACTTTTACTTTAACTCATTGTACTAAAAATCTATATAAATTTAAAAAAAAAAAAAAGATCGTGTGCGCACACTTTTAGTTTTAGCAAATAGAATTACAATTTATCTTTTTCAGAGTTAAAGCAAAACAAACGTCATAAAAGAGATAACAAGTTTCCAACGTTTCTTTTCAAAATGGTGTTCCATCAAAACCTCCCCAGGTTAGGTCACATGTACATATCCACAAGCAGACTTTGGCGCTCACTACTCCACTTTGCTTTTGCACTTACCTACAACATGAAACAACTAGGTAGGAGAAAAAGCTTAGTAAGACTAGTCTGGCACACAAATATACTAAACCCAGTAACGCGTTGCCCTAAGGTAGATATCACTAACAATCACTAGGGTATTGGAATAAATTCCAACCCTATCATACAATTCTTAATAATATCCATACAGAAACCAAGCACATGGTTGCGCCCAACAACACTTTTCATACATATCATATCAACCTGCACTCAGAAAATCCCAGAACATTCAAGATATTTAATTATACAATTCAAATCAATTCAATCAAACAAAGGATCCTGTTTCCCACTCAGATTCACTCTTAGCGTCCTGGCTCCAACCTAGACTATAATTTCACCATGTCCTGGTTCCAACCCAGACTTTATCTTACCATGTCCTGGCTCCATCCCAAACTAAAATTTTTACCATGTCCTGGCTCTAACCCGGACTGTAATTTCACCATGTCCTGGCTCTAAACCAGACAGTATTATAATAAGGTTTTGGTTCCAACCTGAACCGACTTACCATTAAGTCACAAAATGTATACACATTACAAAGGTAGGCATTAAGCGTACCCTAGTCTTAACTACCCAAACAAAACTAGTGTAATCTACTAGTACAAGCACACACTAGTATATTCATGTTGTAGCCAAGAAAGATAAATGCTAACTTACTTAGAGTCCTTAGCTCCTAGCTGGAACTTTAACACAACTATTTGTTCTCCCTATTTGTGATTACTGTAATTAATATAGTGTACTCGGATTAATCTATGGCATACTCGTATAGCTAATATTCTATGGTAGCTACATTCAATAAAGTTCTCTTAGAGACTCTATACTGACATTTCTCTAATACACTTTACAGTGTATAAGACTAGATTCTGCTTTAAATAAATTTACAGTTTCTTGAGAAAAATCGTCCTTACCGTAATATGCTCTTCGTGCTGTGCATTTTAATATTCTAACTCTAAAAGACTTTCTCAATCGTATTACGCGTATTTTGGTTACATATAAAGTGAGTTTTAAATGACTATTAAACTTATAAAACCACCCACTTTCTACTCAATTACGGAGTTTACTGTTTCCATTCTTTACCGAAAAATACAATGTTTCAACATTTTTCAATTTATTATCCGTTGACGATAATACTTTTCGATTTATGGTTTTATAAAACCAAACTCCCATTTTTACCATCTTTAATCCATAACCTAGGATCTCTATTACATCATTTTTGAAAAGAAAGGGTCATTGGACCCCGCGTTTAGAAAATGGTAAAAATGAAGTCTCAATAACCTCAAACTGATTTGGGATTTGTTAGAAATCCAAAACTTTAGCTATTTTTGAAAATAACTTCATTTCCAATTCCGAACCAAACTTTTTCACTGTTCATTTTAATGTGATAAAAATCCTGCTTTTAAGCTCATAATTAATGTTAGATTCTCTAACCACAACCCTTTAAAATCCCGTTCACATATTATGCGTCCTAGTGACGGGAACTAGGAGAAAACTCACATAAAAAAAAATCAATTTGGGTTAGGAGAACTAACGTCCCAAAACTTATGTTTTGTTAAGGTTCAAAATTACTATTTTTCCCCATTTTTAAGTAACATAGAAAAATTACTACTCTTAAACCATGACCTATTTTAATCCAAAATTTTACTAGGGCCATATTACTTATCTTATAATTTTCTCACCAAGTTCATAATTTTTTGGGAAGGAAAAACCCGTTAAACCATTTAAAGAAATCTGGGCAGTGCCTGCTGCCCAATAGTTTTTCTAAGATTTTTAGGATTCTTGGAAAAATTATTTCTCTTACACTGTAGCCCAGTTTTTTCTAAAATTTCACCAGGATCTTTAATCATAGATTTTAGGATTGGGGAATCCATTAAAAAATGTAAGACAACCTGGGCAGTGTTTGCTGCCCAGAAATTTCATTTTCATATTATTAGAGCAAACTTTGAAAAACCATTAATCTTTAACCATTTTTCATTTCCCTTTAAAAAATTTATGTGATCCTTATACATATTTAAACTAACAGTTTAACAAATTTCATGGCTCTTGGCTTAGTAAAAGGTGTTCAAAATTCAAAATAATATCGGCAGTGCATGCTGCCCAAAAATTTTTCAGATTACATCAAGATGCCAAAAAGTTCATAACTTAGGTTTGAAAACACCTTTTTTTCGATTTTCAAAAGCCTAAATTGAAGTACTCATCTATAATTATGAAACCACATAAATTATTTCCACAAACAGAGGTAGTAGTGTACGATCTGACCTGTTGGAAGTCAGACTACGAAAACTTGGCGGCATGCATTTTTACACATTCTAGGAAAACAATCACAACTAGCAAAACCCTAGCCAGCATGCATGCATGAAAATCAACAAATCAACCAGGCTAACCTTCAAGCATATAATAAACTCCAAAAACCAACAAAACAACCTATACAACCATATCTATATCAATAACCAAAAATACTCAAGAACCAAAAAAAAATCTACCTTTGATGGTTGTAACATGGAGATAAAGATCCCTTAGCCTTTCAAACTTCCTCCTTGTGTTCTATACACTCAAACCAAGCCCCAAGGTTCCACATGCAGATTTTGAAAAAGGAATGTTAGGGTAGAAGATGGAGATGAGTGAAAAATTACAAAAACTCTAAAATCTTTACCTTAGTTCTCACTAAAACATCAACAAGGTTCAAATCTTTGAGATCCTCCTAGAACCATCACTCTTGAACCCTAGAATACAAGATCAATGCCATGCATGACCATTAGAATCACATGAATGCATAGTAAAACCCCTTAGGATTTCGGGTTTTAAAGAAAAAGAGAAGGAAAGAATGTACTAGGTTTGAAACTTACACTTGCCTAGTGTTCTCTTGAGTTTTGTTCCTTCCTTCAATGGAGAGTGAGTGCTCTTGCTCCTTGGAGAGAAAATGGCCGCAAATGGAGAGCGAAGAGAGAGACCTCTCAGTTTTGGGGAGGGAACTGAAGAGAGTTTCCTTTTTTTCTTTGTGAGGAAAAAGAAGGAAATAAAAAAAAATAATGATTGGGTGTGTAAGAGAAATGATTGGAGGGTCAGCCAAAGAATGAGGTAGCCTCTTACTCTTCCTAGGATAGGTGTCATAGACACTTGAGTACACTAGGGAATAACCTAGCTGCCCATCACACCCTCTTTCCTCCTTTGGAAATGACTAAAATGCCAATGCCCCTTTTAACTCACTTCTAATGCACTCAAGGGCCCTTTGGTAATTTCATTCTCCAAATTTAACCAAATTTTTACCATATAGTTTTTATATATCTACAATCTAAAATAAAATCAATGTGACCAAAAATATATTTTGTCACATAACACATCTTTTTGGTAATTTACTCAAATTAACCAAAATGCCCTTAGAGGCTTGGGCAAGAATTTCCATTCTAAAACCTGATAGATTGGAATTAAATCCTCAATCAATTTTTCTTAAATTTATTGGATTGACTATACAGTCCTAGTTGCCAAGTATTTTTATGCCATAGTATTCCTCATTTTACCTAATCCGAGATTTCTCTGTTATTAGGGTTTGCCCCTTGGTCTAAGACCAATTTTCTTTGCATAGGCCTAATGTAACGCTATGGATAGCCAAGACCGTTACACTGTATATTTATAAAGGTGCAAGACTTGCTAACCAAGTCATTTAGTTAAAATGTGTCACTGAAACCACTACTGAGCTAGGGTTTAAAATTTTGGTCAAAAAGATACATTTCATATAGATAAACGTTTTATACATGGGATCCCAAAAGTAAAAAAAAAAGTTTAAAGGACAGTTTACAAAATTTTCCAAAGTTTATACATCAATTGGCCCCTCTAAGGGAAAAATGGACATCTAAGGTCCTCCTGTTCCCGTCCCTCCCTCAATCGTGGCGGCCTAACAGCTAACCATGTACATTTTGCCTCTAAAGCTCTCCAAATCAGGGCTGATCAAGCTTACCCTTGCCTTTACCTGCACCACGTAGCACCCATGAGCCAAGGCCCATCAAGAAAACCACAATATCATAGCATAAACAATGACGATAACCAAATAATTCTTTAAGCATGATCATATAATCAACAAACCATGACATACACAAAATCCATAGACATAACCAATAAATCCACAATAAATACTCACATATTCAGCATATCATATTTGACACATATCAACAACTACTAATCATACAATAACTAAGGTCGACACCATAGGTCGCACCCTCTGTTTACATCACTGACTCCAGTCTGCTTAAACCGAGCTCAGTGAGTATTAAGCTATCCTCAGCTACCAGTGGCTGAGCCGCACCTTGTGTGCCAATATAATCTCCGCAGTCTTAGGCCGTTCGTTTTATGTTCACATGGAATAATACCATCGTATACAATGAATACAAGAATAGGGAGCCCTTAGTCCCACTACAAACTCACAATTGGGTGCAGTTTTCTTTCCATTGATTCCAAGTGTTATGATTACGAGAGATGACCCCTTGAGCACGATCCGTTTCCCGAGCCCTGGCTTACAACTAGTCACAACCAAGATAAGGGATTCCATCAATAATAATTGTATAAAGGCTTCCAGACTAACTTCTAGCCTTCAGAACATCGAATTCCACCAAGCACGCTGGTGGAGTCGATCCAGAGCACTCTAGATTAGGTTCCCGCGCCTAAATCCTCCCTAAGGCCAAATCTGCCCTTAAGACCCACGGCTCAAGCCTTCTATGTCGCGACCCGCCTCCTTCCAGAGGCCCAGCCTCACCCAAAAACAGACACGGGCCACGGCCTGACATTCTCCATGCCGCGGCACGCCCTTCTTCCTCAGCTACCATCTGTTCTAGAGGGTCGCGGCACACCAAGAACTGAGCCGTGGCTTGACCCCTTCGAACCCAGAAAACCCACCATTTTAACAACCAAACCTCACAAGAATCCACCCAAAACCATCCCAATAATACAATTGAACTATCACAACCATCCTAACATGTTTCCAGCAGCAAAACCCAACAAACACCTAGCTTAGAAACTCATCAAAATCTCACTTTAATCCTTAAAACCCATAAGCTTATAAACACCAAAACCTAGCCTAGAAAACACATAATTCAGATGCTAAACTATCATTACAAGCTTACCATTACTGAAGAACAAGTCCACCAAACAATTGCTGAGTTAACTCCCAAGACTTCTCCCTTAATTCAAACTTTAATGTCAAGAACCCATTAACACTTAGAACCCAGTCAAAACTACAGAATTTAATAACCAAAGATGTATCACAGAACTTACCTCAATCCTTGATTAGATCCTCCAGCTAACCCTGAGGTAATCTCCAAAGTCCCAGCTCAAATTCTTGAATCTCTAGCTAAGTCCTCCTTTGATTTCCAATGGTTTCGTTGAGAGAGAAATGTTGAGTGAGCTAAGAGAAAAGGGAATTGTCAGATTTAGGTGTTTCTACTGCCTTCCCTTGGTTTTGTTTTATCTTATTTAGTTTACTTAAGTTAATCCCAAAGCTCGGGGTGCCAAAAACGTCCCCGAGGGCAAAATGGTAAATTTCCCCAACATTCCCTCCTAAACTTCCTAACCTCAAATATATCTCCAATTATTTATTTCCGTAACCCGATAACCCAAATAACCATCTAATATTCAAATTACCCCTTGACTCGCCTCGAGTCAAGTATTGGGTCTCGTTGTGACTTTCCCGCCAACTGGCTCCCTAGGATCACCTCAAGTCGGACGCTGCGAGTATATATCCACATAATAATGTGGTCTCAACAATTTATCACAAATAATTACATTTATGCCCTCAATGGGCTAGAATTACGAATATGCCCTTTTAATCTAATCAGGGCCTACATGCATCCTAACACTCATAATTATGCATCTCATATATCCAAATAATCATATAACCATGCTTATCACATAATCATGCATTAAATCATTTAAATCACACATAAACCAATTATGTACTCCCGGCACACTAATCAAGGCCCTTAAGTCTTAATAGTAATTTTGGGTCGTTACACCTAAACCCTTTATCAAATTAGCACAACGACTATAAAATTCACGAAATAACATAATGTCACATAATATTATTCCTCGAAAAAATATTTCACATAATTCTTCACTGGATCCAACCAGCTACTAATGGTGCTCAAAATACGGGATGTTACAATACCTACAATTTATAGAAGTTTCGTGTCCGAAACTCAAAACGGATGGGAGTATCGCTCCTGCATCTCTGCTTCCGTTTCCTAAGTTGCCTCTTCAATGTTGTAACATCCTGGATAACCAAGACCGTTACACTGTGTTTTTAAAATAGTGCAGGACTTGCTAATAAAGTCATTTAAATAAAAATGTGAATCTAAAGTCTTAAATAGGTTAGGATTAAAATATTTTGGTCATAAACAGGTCGTTTTCATTGAAATGAATGTTTAGTACATGGGATCCCAAAACTGGGTTTAAAGGACATATTTACAAAATTTCCAAAAGTTATAAATAATCAAGGCCACTCTAATGGAAAAATACACATTTTAGGTTTCCGTCCCTGTACAATCCCTCGACCGTGGCGGCCGAGCAGCTGACAATGTACCCCTCACCTCCAGAGCTCTCCAACCCATTGTTGATTCATCTTACCCTTGCCTTTACTTGAACCACGTAGCACCCGTAAGACGAGGCCCAGCAAGAAAGCCATAATATCATAGCATGATCAAAATCGATAACCAAATAATTCATAAAACATTAACCAGATATTCAGCAGTCCATAGCTTTCACAAAATAAGTGATAACAATTGACAAATCAACAATCTATCATCTAGGTATTCAACATGCCAAAATCATTAGATTGACAACAGTAAACATATCATACAATACTCAGGGTCGACGCCCTTAGGCCGCACCCTCTATTTAATCCACTATCTCCAGCTCACTTAGGTCGAGCCCAATGTTTAACCCACTGACTCTGGCTCGCTTAGGCCAACCTCAGTGATTATTTAATTAACATCAGCTACCAGTGGCCGAGTCGCGTCTTGTGCGCAAATATCAGTCCCAATACTCTTAGGTCGTTTATTTCATGCTCACATGGCATATCAGAATCATATAGCATTTCTACTCAAATATAGGGAACCTTAGTCCTAAAATAGCCACACAAACGGGTGCAGTTTTCTTACCTTTAATTCCGAGCGGAGAAGGTGACCTGATTCTGAGCACGATCCTTAACATCGAGCTTTGACGATAATCCTAGTCACAAGGGCCATTGATATCTATCAATTTCCAATCAAAATAAAATACCTAGGAAACAGAAACTAGCCTCCGGGACCTCCATTTCTACTAAACTAGGTAGTAGAAATTGTCCCGGGCACGTAGGTTCGAATCCCCGCACCTAACCAATTCTAGAAATAATTGTAAGGAAAGAATTCCCAGGCGGGTCACGACTTGGCTCCGCATGTCGCGACTTGCCCCAAGTCAAAGAGCAAGCTCCCAAACCAAAGGGGAGGCGGGTCGTAACTTGGCCTAGAAAGTCGCGGTGCGCCCCCAAGTCAGAGAGCATCCAGGCCTGAAGGGCCACACGCGCTGCGGCGCCCCCTATCTAAGTCGTGGTGTGCCCCCTTCGACCCAGAAAATTCTGGGTTTTTTCTTCTCCTTCTCCCATCCAAGAACACCCAAATTTACCCAGAATTTTCCTTCAAAAACCTCCCCCAATTCAATCATCAAATAAGTTACGAACTCAAGAACTAATTACCTATTTTAGACACCAAAAACTCAACAATTATACTTAAATCCTTATCCCAATTCATCAGCCATAACTACCTAAATCAGAACCAATAAATCCTCCATAATTCATCGCATACCTAACTAGAATATGAAAGTTAGAGATTCAGAATTTTACCTTAATTATGCTTGAATCCCCAGCAGCTTCCAATCTAAAACTCTTGAGCTTAAATCCTCCAACTCCTAAACTGAGTTTTCTAGTTGAATAGCTTCAATTAGTCAAGCTAAAGCTCTTTCAATTTCCTCAAGTCTTAAAGCTTCTAAACCCCTTCAACAGCCCCAAAATTCAAACACCAAGGGAGAGAGAGTGAGGAGAAATCGTGAGAGAGAGATGAGTGAGAGTGAGCTGAGAAACCTTCTTTCCTTGCTCCCAATTTTCTTCTACTAAATTCTGAATATATCATCTAAGAAAAAGACCATATTACCCCTCCAATTTTTTCTAATCCTCAAATGGCCCCTAGGGGTAAAAGGGTCATTTTGCTCCCAATTCCCGTTAATTCCTCAAGTGTTCCTAATATCCATCAATTAATCCTGTCATCAAATTAATCTCCAATTATTTACCCAAATGTCTAATAATTCCTCATATATTTTCTAAATTCCCGAAAATACCCCCAGGCTCCCCCGAGCCGGGTATAAATCCCCGTCGTGACAATTTTGCCAATCCGCTCACCGGGACCGTCTCGAGCCATATGCTGCAAATATATCCACATAATAATGTGGTCTCAACAATTTATCACATTTATACCCTCAACGGGCCAAAATCACAAGTATGCCCATATAAGCTAAACAGGGCCCACATGCATATTTAATACTCATAAACATGCATTTAATAATTTTCACATAATCATAAAATCAGGCATGCCACATAATCATGCATTTTATCATTAGTTCACATAAATACCAATTATGCTCTCCGAGCACACTAATCAAGGCCCTTAAGCCTTATTAGCAATTTTAGATCGTTACAAATATCGTGGTTACACCACTGCACCTTTACAAGATGTATTGTTTTGTTCCTTAACACCATGTCCTTGAGGCCTAGAATCTTGACCGGTGTTTCCTCATTGCTTAGTTGAGGATCTATGCTAAGTTCATCGTAACTTATCACATGAGTGGGGTCGTTCACGTACTTCTGTAAAGTTGACACATAGAATACATTGTGAACTCTAGAGAACGCATGTGGAAGGGCTAGTCGGTAAGCCGCCTTTCCACTGCATTCTATAACCACAAACAGTCCTATGTACCTAGGGCTCAACTTGCCCCATTTTCACGAACCACATAACTCCTCTCAGTGGAGCTATTTTTAACAGTACCTTGTCCCCAACTTCAAATTATAATGGCCTTTGATGACGATCAACATATTTGTGTCGTCGATCTAATCTGCAACCTTTGACGGATTGATGTAATGTCTTTTGTAACTTGGTTTGCCTCTTCCGATTCCAAGAATTTCCTCCCACCGGTCTCATGCCAATGGATTGGAGATTGACACTTTCTTCTGTGTAGTGCTTCATATGGAGCCATTTTTATCGAGTAATGAAAGATATTGTTGTAGGAGAACTCAATTAATGGAAGTGTTACACTCCACGAACCTTGAAAATCTAGCATGCAAGCCCTCAACATATCTTCCAAGTTCTGAATTTTTCGTTCGCTCTTGCCATTTGTCTGTGGATGGAAGGTAGTAGTACACTTGAGTTTAGTTCCCAATGCCATTTGCATTCTTCTCCAAAATGCGGAGGTAAATCGTCTGCAATCAATTTTTCTTAAATTTACTGGCTTAACTATACAGTCCAAGTGACCAAATATTTTTATGCCATAATATTTCTAATTTTTTCTAATATGAGATTTCTCTGTTATTAGGGTTTTTCTCCTCGGTCCAAGACCAATTTTCTTTGCATAGTCCTACACCCTTTATCAAATTAGCACAATGGCTATAAAATTCATGAAATAATATAATTTCACATAATATTTTTCATCGAAATAATATTTCACACAATTCTTCACCCGCTCCAACCGGCTACTAACAATGTTCAAAATACGGGATGTTACACCTTTTACAAAATTTTAGGACCTTAGAAATATTTTAAAGGAAATTTGTTTCAAACTTGTCATGATATTTATGTAATGTGAAACATTAGTTTTGGTCAACAATTTTGTAAAACAAAGTGTCGCAATTTTGTACACTTAGGCCAAGTCTAGAGTTTCGATGTTGGGATTGCTTAAAACTCTTATGTGATTAAATCTTTGATTTTATGTATAAATGGTACCATGATAAGTGGTATTTCATGTATTATGAGTTTTGTGAAATTCTTGTGACCTATAGGTTTCATCATAGTAAATTAGAAAGTATAGAAGTTCATGCAAACTTTTGTCTTATGCTTGTGTGTGTATGAATTGTGATTGAGACAAAATTGTACTTGCTATGTTTACACTTTTGAGGAAGTGGTCCTGTGTTGT
This sequence comes from Humulus lupulus, assembly GCF_963169125.1. NCBI lineage: Eukaryota > Viridiplantae > Streptophyta > Magnoliopsida > Rosales > Cannabaceae > Humulus > Humulus lupulus. The sequence goes on from NC_084796.1 coordinate 134,915,550, forward strand.
TTGGGTTTTGTGCTTAGACCTGAGGTAAGGAAGTTAGATAGTATTTATTCTTGGATTGCTATAATGTTAATAATGTTTTATGATAAGGTATATGTTGTGTGACTGATGTTAGGACTACAAAAAAAAGGGTGTCACAAAATGTGACAAAAAAGTGTTTTATGAATGTAAGATAGTTAGAAATATTTCATGTTATGTTCCTAAATGAACTCTTGTTATCAGATATTTATGGATGTGTTTGTGATTGCTTAACCTAGTGTTGCAACATTATTAAAGGTAGACGTGCCTAAGATTTTGGCCGAAAGGGTGCTAGGTGAATTACGGCCAAATGTGTACCATGGAAGTAACCAAAAGGGAGTCACATGTGATGATTGGATAATAGAGGAGTCACGATCTTATGTTGTATGCTTATGATTGTGTTGCTTATGATCTTACGTTGTATGTTTATGCTCATGATGCAAATGATCTTATGGTCATGATTACATTCTTATGATGTACGATTATTCTTATGTCACAAATAGTCTCGTGTTTATGATTATGATTATGAGTTATGTTGATAGTGATTGCTATAAGAAATGTATGTTAAGAATGTATGAGATATGTCGCTTATGATTTTATGTCTTGTTTATACTTCCTTACCGGGCTTTTAGCTCACCCCCTTACTTTCCCCCTTGCATGTAAACACTAGGTAGACTTGTTTGGCACGCATGGTGAGCCGAGTTATGTTTGTGCTCAGGATGCAAATGATCTTATGGTTATGATTACGTTCTTATGATGTATGATTATTCTTATGTCGCAAATAGTCTCATGTTTATGATTATGATTATGAGTTATGTTGATAGTGATTGCTATAAGAAAAGTATGTTGAGAATGTATGAGATATGTCGCTTATGATTGTATGTCTTGTTTATACTTCCTTACCGGGCTTTTAGCTTACCCTCTTACTTTCCCCCTTGCATGTAAACACTAGGTAGACTTGTTTGGCACTCATGGTGAGCCGAGTTAGTTTTCCATAAGTATGTATGTATGCTACGGGGAGCCATTGAACGAGAAAATAATTTGAAACACCATAGTGCCTTAAAGTTTTTCATTATGTTAAATTATAAGTGGTATGTACTTATTTATTTTTAAGACTGCATCAAATTCTCTTTTGTTTTGAACATTGGATCCAAACTCTACATCTATTTCAAATAAAGACCCACTGTATTTTAAGCGAGATTATGTAATTTGTGAACTTATTATCAAACACCATTTGATGCTCGATTTTGTTAGTAAATCACCACTTGCAAGGTTTCTATTCATCCCAGACACATAAAGTACACTAGAGAGAACAACCTTCTTTTCTAATGTAAAGATCAAGTAAATGGTTTATTTGCCTTCTACCTTTGACCTCTTCTCATTTTCCATTTGTATCTCATGACAATCTTTCACCACATCATAGGTCTTGAAAAGTGTCTTGTCATACGATAAACAGATGCTGCCCATGTATCATACCACCATCCCTTTACCTTGCCTTGTATGAAATTTCATTCACTCAGGGCAGCACAAATAACATCATTTGTAGAGTACACCTTATCCCTACTTGGGTTCTTGCTAAATCTACACTCTCTAGCATAGCAACCACTCTTGCCACATACAAAATAAGGACTTTTGTTTGCCTTGAATTGCCCTTTGTTCCTCTTAGGTCGTAAATGGTTATAACCCTTGCCATTGTGTCTATTGTTACCATTTCCCTCAGGATGAGAGGGTTTGGAAGTATCTACCACATCATCTTTTGATGTCACATCATTGGATTTATTCTCACACTTGTCCTTTAAGTGGGATTCCTCTTCAATTCTCAAATGTTTGAGAATCTCTTCTAATGAGATTTCCTCATTCTTGTGGAGAATTTTCTTTCTATAGTTCCTCCAACTTTGAGGTAGCTTGGATATAATGGCACCAACAAAGAATGCTTTGGGTAGTACAATCTTTAGGGTACTCAATTTATCGACATTAATTTCCAACTCATGAATTTTACAAAGTAATGACTAATCAACATAAAATTTAAACTCAATGTATTGAGTAATGAGAAATTTTTTAGTACATTCCTCTTCCACTTTGTACTTGTTTACAAGAGCTTTCCATATCTCATTGGCCCTACTAGTATAAGTGTAAAGATCGTCGGGCCTATTCGAGAGCGCATTGAGTATATGACCCCTACAGATGAGTTTATCCTCTTCCCTCTTCTTCCTATGAGCGATAACTTCAGCCATGTTATCTTTCTTAGTATTGGGGAGAACTTCCAAATCCATCTCAAATATGTATGAAACTTTGAGGGTGGTGAGGAGGAATTAGATCTTGTCTTTCCAACATAGAAAGTTTTCCCCCATCAAAACGATCCAACTTAACCAAATTTTGTTGCATGAATTTGAATGAACCATGGAGGTAGAGCCTTCTTCCATTGTTTGAGGGATTAGAAATAAAAAATATAGGAAAATAAAGTTTTTGATTGTTGGGGTTAGGTGTTTTTTCACAACAAAGAGTGAATAACTTAAGGTTTGAATCAGTAACAATGGAAACACACAAACTTAGAGCATAAACATAAATTAGGATAAGAATAATCCCAAAAGGCTTGTCAAGATTAGATAATCTCTATCCAAAACCTTTATATCAACCCACTATTGATGAAGTTTGAGGTTACTTCTCTTGGAATAATGAGTTGGATGTAACAAAGCCTTTGATCTCCAAACTTGCAAGCTTTTCTTGTTGAAAATCTTGGTGAAAACTTTGAATCTTTGAGAGCTAGAGACAGAGTGAATAAGAGTGATCAGTTCCCAAACACTCTAAAAGAAAAACTATGTAAATAGGTTAAAAACATCCATTATGTCTAATCAATAGGATTAGTGAATTTTAAATTGTGTTTAGAATCCAAAATAGGAAATTGTACGACCGTCGTACAAACAATCAGGTGATGCATTGCCTAGTAGTAGGCGACAAATTGCGTAGTAACAGGTGACACGTCTCTTGTTGTAACAAGCCTAGATTTTTAAACCTTAGGCAATGCGTTGCCTCCAAGGAGACAACGTAGCACTTGAGAGACTAGTCAAACTTGTAAAAACTGACCCTAAACTCCTCTGAATGCTTCAAAACTTTTTGGGCATGCTTAGATACCTCATTAAATTACTTTAGACTCAAAAATACAATTTTTTTTATGCCTACAATAAAAATTTGAATTTCACATCACCATTATGTGAAATTGTTAAGTGCTTTGCACACCTTTGTGAATATACACTTAAATTTATATTTAACCAATCATCCCACGAAGTTTCTCTAAAGCTCCAGTAATGAGATGAGAATGAGAATGTTGGATAATGTTTGCAAGCTCTTGGTGTTAGGAGTGTGTCCTAAAAGCATGTAAAGACATTTGTTTTTTCTGTGAATAAATAAATACAATGGTTTATTATTATTGTCATATTTAGATTGTTAAATTATTGTTTGAATAATTTTGTAAATATCAGAAAAATTCCATATTCATTATTGAGGATGTGATCTTGTATTAGTACGAGAGAATTAAGATCACATGAATGAATAAAAATGGTCAACAACGAAAAATTAAAGTTATGGAATTCTTTAATTGGAGTTGTAAGTACGGTTTACTGAGTATCATAATGATACAAATAATCTAGATTCGGATTATTGATGTGGAAAGACATCTCAGTAAATGTGCTTTATATAATATGATTATATATGACATGGACCGATATGAATTAAAGTCTTTATCCAAAAACCATTTAACAACAAAGACTTGTAATTCATATCATAACTGATGATCATTTATAGATCAACCTAAATCCTGAGTGTTCATGAACTCCTGTTCATGTTTATTAAATCTTTTGATTCACTCGTTAAGGTCTCTTCAAAGAATGAGGCTAATGACTTTTGTTTTGGAGATTTAATATCATTGATGGCTGGGAACATGTATCAACAACACGGAATCTAATCTTTCCTAACGGATCGTATATTAGTTCCCTTAAGGGTTAATTCTGGAACTGAATGATTTTGAGCTCAAATCTATAATTAGATTATAGATTAATTATTCACTAGTGAATTAATGGTACTTAAGGAATAAGAAATAAATTAGAAAGGTTAAATGGTAATTCTTCCATTCTAATTTATGAACTAATTAATTAGAGGGTTGAACTATTGTAAGATGGTTATATCAATGGACGACTTAAGAAAAAGATTTCTGTAAAAGTATATCTATAACATAAAGAGTGCAATTCTGAATTTATAGTGGAGTAATATCAGAATTAATAAATTAACTATTATAATTAAAGAGTTTAATTATTTAGTTTCAATTTATTGGAGCTTAATGTTATAGGTCCATGGTCCCCAGAATGGCTCAAACAATCACTGTCAAAGGCAAATACAAAAATGGGTAAAAAGGACTTATGTGATAAGTAAAATTTTTTCTATGTATCAAACATAATTATTGTTTAATTATGTGTAATTAATTAATTAAGAATTAATTAATTATTTTATTTAACAAAAATATAATTAATTTTGAATTAATTTATTTTAATTTTTTTGGGATTTTTGGTATTTAAATAATAATAAAAATTGGGAAAAATCACATGCATGCACATGCATGTGGTACATGTGTGGCACAGTACACATGCACTGTGTTACACGCATAAGAGATAGACTTGGTCTCTTGATTCCACAATTTTAGTTATTTAAATATTAAATAAATAATGAGATATTTTGATTTGATTTAAATATTATTATTTAAACAAAAATCTGATAACTGATCAATTATTTTGAATTTGTTTAAAATAACAAATATTTTAATATATTGGATATTATTAAATATTGGATATCAGTTTTCACAGAACGTAAGTTTTCAGGGATAGAAAAATATCTAGGATTCTCTCAGAGAAAAAGATCAGTGACAAAACAAAGGTCATTGTTCTTCACAAAACCTAGGTCCAAACTTTATCAGATCTCATGTGTTGAGAATATCTGATAAAAAGTTATTGCCTATTATTTGTATAGTGAGCCCACACTCGTTCTTTGGGTGACTGAGAACATTTTGGAAGATCTTGGTGTGAGATCTCAAGGATTCAGCCATACGAAAAGATAGCAGCAAGGAAGGACCTGAGGTAATGTTTCTATTCTTGTCTTTGATTCAATATATATATGAGTGTGAAGAAGTAGATCTAGAAATCTTATGGGATTAATCTGACAATTTGATTGTTGTTCTGCTGCGCATAATCTCTGATTTGATCAATAAAAACCAACACTTGGGTATAACCGTCCGTAATGTTAGAGTTTGGACAATTTATTTAGATACCATAATAGGTAACGACACAATGGTCTATAGAAAAATTGAAAGTACGATGGGGTATGTGTTTCAGAATTTCAGGTTGATTAAAGCCCCTGACAGTGAGTGATTCAGTTTTCTCTCAATGAAGCATCCCCAATTTAAACATTCACTGAACGCAAGGAAAAGCATTCAAAGCTTGATTTTTCTAGTGAGTAGAAGTAAGGAAGAGGTTATGAATTAAATTGAACAAAATGATTAAACTATGAAGCAAGCATGAAAAAGTAAAAAGGAAAACGAAATATTTATCTGAGACATTGAAGGTCCTACGAATTGGAAAGTCATTTTCACAAATATAGCCAGGATACCAATCTCCTTGAAGAACGAACAAGGAGTCATTGGGAATTGTTGAAATCATGGAGACAAAATAGGCATTCTTCACAAATGAGGGGAAAATATTTCAACCCACCACATAGGGCAGTCCCAGTTCAAGAAATTTTTTTATAGTGTTCGATGGAAGTTGCATAGGATGGAGTTTGATCAAAGAAATAATTTTAACAACAATTCATGGAATGGGAAAGCGAAGGACCTCCAGATGTTTGTTCAATATACTTTCCATCCTCCACCTATCTACTATTGAGATTGGTTAAATATAATGGTTTAGTTGTTTACACAATGAGGTGCAAAACACTTAACAATTTTACTTAAGTTGAAGATAAAACATGAGATTGTGTAGTAGGCATCTATAATTGATCTTTATGGGTCTAAAGTGATACAATAAGGTATCTAAACATTCCTAAAAAGTTTGGGAGCACTTGGACCAATTTTTGAGTCTCTCTTGAAGGATCTAAGCAGAGAGGGTGGTGTTGCATGACTCTTTGGAGGTGTTACACCGCCTATACGCGAAAAGATCCTGAAAAACCCCAGCAGACGATGCATCACCTATTGGGTGGCGAGTCAACGCATCGCAACCTAGCAGGAAATGCATCTTCTGGGAGGTTCGTACGAGACCTTACAACTACGTGACTTAGCTTCAAATGATGTATTTAAAAGCTCTAATCCTATTGGTTAGACTCGATGACGATGCCTACAGCATATATAAGGGTTATTAGAGTTGTAAAGTTTTGATCACATTTTCAACTCTCTCTCTTTCTAGCTTTAGAAGAACACATTCATTTTCTCCAAGAAACTCATCAAGCATTGCTTGACTTGTATGAGTTTCAAGGCTTGTTTAATCTCACTTCTCATTCCAGTTTGGTGAAGCTTCAAGCAAAAAGGGAAGGCTTGTAATAGAGATATTGGACAACAATATACTTATTGTGAATAAGCCTTTGATGTTCCCCAAGTTCGAAGATTCAAGTTGATCAAAACAAAAGGTTGTATCGCTCTAAACGCTAACTTTGAAATTGTGTTATTCTATTATGTTACATTGTTAGTATTGATGATTAATTGCTTCTAAATTCTTCTTCTAATTGTTTAATCACCTAATTCCTTATTATCAAGATTTGCATTCATACTATGAATATGGTTCTATGATTATCAAGATTTTCATTCATACTTTGAAAGAGGAATATGTTTTAAAACGGCGTATTGAGAAAGGACTTGTGCTCAAGTGGGAGAAATGCCACTTCATGGTATCTTCTGGCATAGTCTTAGGCCACATTGTTTCTGAAAGAGGAATTGAGGTTGATCAATCCAAAGTTGACCTTATCTCCAACCTGCGTACTCCTAAGACTGTCGAAGGCGTTAGGTCATTCCTTGGTCATGCTGTTTCTATAGGAGGTTCATACAAAAGATTTCAATGATTGTTCGTCCGCTAAGCAATCTCCTAGCCAAAGATGTTACCTTTGAGTGGACACCTAAGTGTGAGGAATCATTCCGAATGCTTATAAATTCACTCACTTCCGCTCCCATTATTCAGTCAGTCAATTGGAGTCTTCCTTTCGAGATCATGTGTGACACCAGTCACTTTGCCGTGGGAGTTGTGCTAGGACAACGAAGGGAGGGGAAACCCTTTGTTGTCTATTATGCAAGCCAAACTTTTAATAGCGCTCAAATGAACTATTCCACTACTGAAAAAGAGTTGCTTGTCGTCGTCTTTGCCCTTGAAATTTTTTTATCTTATTTGATTAGATCACCTATTACGATCTTCACAGATCACTCCACCCTTAAGTATCTCCTTTCCAAAATGGATGCTAAGGCGCGATTAATGTAGTGGATCCTTTCTTCCAAGAATTTGATATAACGATCAAAGACAAGAAATGTGTTGAAAATGTTGTCGCGGACCACTTCATCCGACTTGAATTCAGCGATCCCGCTGATGGTCCACCTGAAGTGCACCAAACTTTTTTTTTTAGTTATTAAATTTTTGCGTTTATTTTATTTAATTGTTAAGTGTTGTGAAATAATTTATTTATTTGTTTGATTTTAAATTAAATTGTTAGAATTGTTTGGTAGAATTTTGTGAATTTATTTGCTAGTGTTATTTATTTGTTTTAATTTTTAAGAATGTGATTAATTAAGTTTTGGTTGAATGCACTAAGGTGCATGGTGGGTAGTGATGCACCCTAGTTATTAAGTGTGTGCTAGTGCATGGTAGCATGGTGCACATGTGTAGAAATTTCTACACACTTGTAGTATCCTTTATTTAGATTTAGTTAATTTAAAGAAAAAGAAATAAATAGAAGAGGAAAGGAGGGTGGACGTGCATGGTGTAGTGGGAAGGCTAAGGAGAGTTTCCTATTTTATGTGGATAGTGATAATGCAAAATTAATGAGAGACAAATAAAGTGTTACTTTTTTCTTCCTTTTAGATAAAATGAAATTCTTTTTATTTAAGTAATTTAGAATTAACAAAATTAATGGGAAATTAGGAATAGAAAACTTACCTATTTATTTTTATGAGGCCATTATTTTCATAAGCTAGAATAAAAAGGAAGAGAAAAAGAAAGGAGGCCATTTTTGGCTTGGGTATCATCGGCCATAGAGAGAAGAGAGAGAGAGAGAGGCGACCTAGAGAGAGAAAGGGAGAGAAGGGGCTGCCATTTTCTAGAGAGAAGGAGGAAAGAAAGAAGGAGAAAAGGTAGAAAGGTAAAGGGTTTCAAAGCTCTAGGTAATGTGTTCATCTATGATGTTTTTTTTAAATCTTTGGTTAAGAATATTCTTCTTCTTCAATCTTTGAATAATGGTGTTTTCTATCTTTGGCTCTATGGTGTTCGAAACCCCTAGGACTTTGAGCAAGGAGGTGGTTCTAGTTGGGCTCTTGATTTTCTATCAAGAGAGGTATTGGATTTTTCCCCCTTCAATTCTTTGGTGGTTGTTATTTTATGTGTTATTTGGAAAGATCATGGCTAAAATTGGGTTTGAGTTTGGGTAGGATACTATGTTGTGTTGATTGATATTATTGATGTTGGGATGAAGGGTTGTTTTGTTTGATGCATAGAAGTTTGGGCATGGGCATGGGCATGTGGTGTGTATAGGCAATCATGCTTAGAGATTTTGGTCATACATGAAATCTAAAATTCTTATGGTTATGTTTCATGGTTATTTTGATAAGAATTGAAGGATGATGATGGATTCATGCAAATGTATTATTTGTTGTTGTTGATTCATTATTTTATCTCACTCTTGGAAAACTACATGTTGGAATTATGTGATCTTGTATTTTTATTAGGGTTCATAAGTTTATTGAAATTGTTGGTAAACATGCCTATGAGTTTGGGGTAAATTGTTAATATGTGGGAATGGTGGTGCATGGGTTTCGGCCTATAGGGTGTGATGCATGTTATGATGTTTTTATTTTGTGTCAGTTATACATGTTAGGAACATGCTAGGTTAATTTGAATAAAAGAAATGATTGTCTTAATTTTTTATAAATTGATATATTGGTGATTTCATGAAAATTATAGATTGGGTATTGAGAAACATCAATTAAAGATGAATTGTATGTTGATTTATGCTTGCTTATTTTGTGAATAATTGGTGAAATAATGATATGCATGCATAAGAAATGTCTCTAATGATATGTTGTATTTATGAGAATAAAATGGTGTTTTAATTCATACTTAAAATGATATTTTTGCACAAATAATTACCTACAGATTTTTTTTTTATATTTTGATAAAAATATGAGTTTTAAAAAAATGAAAATGGTGATTTTAATAATATAATTGGTTGCTGGAATTTTTGTAAAAAAAATTTGAAGTTGTATTATAATAAAAGAAATTTGGTGACTATCTTAAAATAAATTAATACCCTAAACTATGGAAATATTAAAAGTGATATTTTTAATATAACATGAGTGTTCATTTTAATGGTTATGATTTTTCTTTATCATGATTAAGAAAAATGTTGAATTTCGTTCACTTGTGAATTTTAAGTAAATTAAATTATGGCTAAAATTTTAGTTAAATATTTATAAAAATAATCATTGGATTTTTCACATATGAATTTATTCTATTTTAAATTTAATCTTTAAAAATAACACAAGTAAAAATGTATTTTTCCACATCTAAAAATTATATTTTCTCACATTAAATTTGTAAATTTGTTAATTGGATTATAATGTTATTTTCTAAATAAACATGTTAAATTATGAGTATTTTACATAATTGTTAGTCTTTGTTATTTTATGGAAATTAAAAGTGATTAATGGAATAGTTATATTTTAAAAATGGTTGATTATATTATTTTAATGAAATAAAAATAATTCTTTTGGGAGATTAATCAACTTGAAATTTTTGAAAGAGATAAATAACGGTAATCAAAGCATGCTACACATTTTATTATTTTGAAAACAATAGAATTAAGACGCGTAGAATTATCGTTTCAAACGCCACGTTTACACAACGTTCCCACGTATGCATGTAGCATGCAAATTCACTTTTACGTTAAAAAATATGTCTATTATGCAACCATGTAGTTTTTACAGCAAGATCATGCATGCAATATAGGTAGAATATACATTATTCTTTTATGACCTTATGTGTAATTATGCATTGTTTAGATGTTGTGAGTAACTCTCACCAATGCAAACATGATCTATATGAGTGGGAAAAATAGAGTTTATGTGATGCTAAGGAATGTTATTTTGATTATGGTATAGGCTCGTTGAGAAGTTGTCATTTTACTTAGCTTGGACCTGAGGTAAGGAAGTTAGATAGAATTCTATTTGTTTATGCTATGAATGGTAAGATTAGCTTGTTTAAAGATAAATGATATTTATGAAAATGTACCATGTGATATGATGTGTGAAATGTTGTTATGATATGATGATGAATGTAAGGAATCATGTATTTTTCCTTGGCTTTTATATGACTTGATTGTATGTATTTTTGTATGTTGTATGATATATAATTGTTGTTAGCGTGTTGAACGCGACACAACAAAGGGGTTACTAAGGATATAAAGACGTAACTCATAGGGCGGACGCGCCAAGGTTATTCAAGGACCAGAGATCCTGTTTACCTCAAGATGTGACATGGACAAGATAGCGGGCCATGTTCACAAAGATATGATGATGATGTTTATGATGCTAATGTTTATGATGATGATGTTATGATGATAATGTTTATGATGATGATGTGTATGATGATAACGTTTATGATGATAACGTTTATAATAATGATGTTTATGATGATGAAGTGAAGTATGATATGCAGCGATGTATGAATGTGAATATGTTTTGTTGCATTTACTTGTGTGTTGTTTGTACTTCCTTACTGGGCTTTTAGCTCACCCCCTTACTTTCCCTTCCAGGTAGCAAATAGGATTTCTCTGTGGCACGCGTGGTGATGTGGAAAGTTCTGACGTCAGAGTGTGTATGGCGTTGGGGCATCCTATGGACGAGAAACGACCAGTTTAAAACGCCAATTTCTAAAGAACAATGTTATGTTATTTTTAACTTTCAGAAGTTATCAGTGGGACTTGAACTTTAATTATTTTTGTTTTAAAAACATTGCATGAAAACTATTATTTTCTTTTTAAACTATTGGGCCCAACTTGCATGTTTTAGCAAGGCCCCACTAAAATTTTTATAATAAGTTATTTTTCTCCTATAAATTCATGAGTATGCAAATATTTTACAAAGTATTATATTAGGGCATTTTACACCACCTATTCATGATGATTTCCCCGATGAACAATTGCTTTCTGTTACTAAGTTACCGTGGTATGCTCACATTGTGAATTACTTAGTATTAGGTGAACTCCCATTTGAATGGAATTCACAAGGCAAACGCAAATTTCTGGTCTAGGTGTGCAATTTCTTTTGGGATGACCCATACTTATTCATGTATTGCCTCGAAAAAATCATGCGAAGATGCATTCATGACGATGAGGTGTCTAGTGTCTTGAATTTTTGCCACAATGATGCTTGTGGTGGTCACTTCTCTATGAAGAAAATCGCTGCAAAAATCTTACAATGCAGCCTTTACTGGTCCACTTTCTTCAAAGACACCAATGATTTCTGTCATTCTTGTATAAAGTGCCAAAAGTTAGGTTCCTTATCCCGTCGGCACATGATTCCCTTGAACCCAATTCTTGTTATCAAAATATTTGATTGTTGGGGGATAGACTTCATGGGACCATTTCCACCTTCTTTTGGCTACCTATACATTCTTCTTGCTGTGGATTATGTTTCCAAATGGGTGGAGGTTTTACCCTGTCGAACCAATGATAACGCTACAGTTGTCAAATTCTTGAAAGAAAATGTGTTATCAAGGTTTGGTACTCCTCGCGCTATCACTAGTGATCAAGGCACTGATTTTTGCAACAGATCTTTTGAAGCTCTTATGCGCAAGTACAGTGTACTTCATAAAGTTGTAAATGCCTATCATCAACAGACTAATGGTGAAGTTGAGTTAGCCAATAGGGAGATAAAACACATTCTGGAAAAGACGGTAAATCCTAACCGCAAAGATTGGTCTACACGTCTTCTAGACGCTCTTTGGGCATACGACACTGCTTTCAAATCCCTTCATGGGATGTCTCCCTATCGGCTTGTCTTTGGAAAAGCTTGTCATTTACCTGTCGAGCTCAAGCATAAAGGTTATTGGGCTATCAACGACATAAACTTTGATTTGAATGCCGCATGTATCAATCGCAAACTCCAATTGTCTGAAATTGAGGAGTTGAGAAACGATGCATATGACAATTCCAGGATCTATAAAGCAAAATCGAAAATCACTCATGATAAAAAAATCCTACGAAAACACTTTAAGCCAAATCAGAAAGTGCATATGTATGATTCTCGCCTACACTTGCACCCCGGTAAATTGTGATCGCGATGGATTGGTCCATTTGTAGTGAAGCAAGTATTTCCCAACGGTTCTGTGGAGGTTGAGGACCTAACCGATGGGAGAATTTTTTGAATCAATGGCCAAAGACTGAAGCATTACATTGAGAGTGTGACTCATGTTGAAGAGGTCCTTCTTAAGAACTCAATTTATACACTCTGAAGTTCTGAATGGTTTGTTTGTTTTTCATTTTATGTTTAGGTTTATTTTTATTTTTTTGTCTTTCTTTTATTTTTGTATTTTAAGTTCCAGGGTATTTTTATCAGGCTATTTATGCTCTCGCCTCATGGACATGGTCATCATCCAGGTGTTCTCTTTCCCTACCTTTTTCAATGATATTATTAATTTTGTCATTGAGGACACTGTCTGATTTTTGGTTGGGGGAGGTGAGCATTCATTAGCATTCATTTGGAAAATATTATTGTCGAGTTGAATTTTTAAGTCAAATGTTTTTCAAAATTATCCAAGCATGAGTACAACTTGTTGGTTTGAGTCAGTTTTTACTATGTTTAGCTATTAAGAAGTGATTTTTAGAGTTCTTTTGTGCACTTTCCAAACATGTGATAAATTGGTTGTTAACACAAATAGTTGAGAGAAATTTCAAGTTTAAAGTTTTTCATTTCTTGGTGAGTTTTGAGAGTTGAGAAAACAACTTTTGGAACTTTTATTGATCATTTTAGTGGGTAAAGACACATCTTTGGAATTTAAAATATGACATTTACTAGAGGGATGTTGTTCTTATAAGAATGGGTCTTTGTAATAAAGTTTAGATTTGTGTTCTATTTATTTTATTTTTAATTTCCTTTTATTTTTGTGTTGTCTCTTGTAAAAAAAATAAAAAAATAAAAAAAAGGGAAAAGAATGATAAAAAAGTGATGAAAAATAAATGAAAAATGAAAAAAAAAGAACAAGAGCAAAACTTTCCTTTATTATTTTGTAGTTTTTATAAAAAAAGAATTTCTATTATTATTTTTGTTTTGTGTAATTGTATAGAAAAATATATATATATAATATAATAATAAATATAATTATATATATTAGTATTAATAGTTTCCTTAAACTATTTATCATTTCTAGTTAGTTGTCATTTTATTTTTGAGCTTTCTCATATAAATCCCAAAAGTTGTTTGTCATTTGAATTCCAATAAGTTGATATGCCTATCTTGTGATCAATATTTGTTCAAATTTCTTGTCCTAAAAAGTTTATCTTCTCTCATTTTAGCGTAAACTGTTACATTTCCAACTCCAAGAGTGATATCCTTCCCATTAAAAATACTTTCAATGCCTGTGAGGAATTTGAAGTTCAGACCTTTATACTTTTGAGATTTTTTGATACTATTTGTGTTATGACTTGCGATAAAAAGAATATGGTTTGGTGCACACACACACAACTCTGGAATTGCAATTGAAGTAGCTTCGATAGTAATCTCTGACTTTTTGCTGATACTTTGAAAATATTTAGATGATTTTGTGTTGATTTGACTTTATTATTAAACTTGACAATTTTCTTTTTTCGCTTGGATTGCTAGGGACTAGCAATAAGTTGGTTAAAGGTTGTGATTTGTGGTGAAAATGCATATTTATTGATTTTGATGGTCAAAATAAATTAAGTGTAATTAATATTTTCATAAAATTAATATAATTTATTTTATAAATGAAAATATTTTATTATGATTTAATTTATTGTTATTTTGTAGGAATTAAAGTTGTATTTTGGCATAAAGAAAAAGAAAGAAGAAAGAAAGAATCAAAAGTGAAAAAAAGAGTTGAAAAAGTGGCATTTTTGAATGGAATTAGGCCCAAAATGAGCCCAAACAAGCCCAAGCCCAAGCTTGCCACCACCTGGACATGTGGCATGCCTTTATTGGCTGCACTTGGTCAACACTTTCAGCCACCTTTCAACCCAATTTTTGTGGGTTCCGGGTCTTGCACCATTCCATTTTGAGCTCTTAAGCTCATATTTTGTGGTGTTTTAGAAAAATTGCAAAATGACCATTCACTAAAATAGCTAGGTTAATATTAATAATAAGAACAGATGTTTCAAAATCATATTTTATTATTAAGATTTCAAATTTATTTTGTAGACCCCATTAGTAATTTAATTTCTTTCTAATCCTTTTCTCCATCTATAAATAGGGGCTCTTCTTTCACATTTGGTATGTAATTTTTAGAGTAAAGAAACTATAACAAATTTTCTACTCACTTTCTTCTAATATTTTCTTCTTAGAATTTTGTGAGAATCATGAGCATAATGGTCTATTATTCCTAGGAAGGTTAGGGATGATCCCATATGCTAGTGATGTTATTTTGCTACTTTGATTTACTATGTTCTTAATATAATGTATTTGAGTTATTTATGTTCTTTCATCCTCATCTTTGTTTTGTTATCTTTATTTACTTGCACTAATAGTATATAGGATTAGTCATGCTCTTTCTGTGTGCTTCTAATTAGTAAAAGTAATATTGATACATAATTTTATGTCCAATCATTATTGCCCTTGGGTATTTTGTCATTTTTAGCTATTTTATAAGATTAAAATTGTGCTCCTAAAGTAAAGAACTTTATAACTCAAATGAACTTTTGTTAGAAAACAATATAGACTTTAATGTCAGATTTTCTAATGTTGGGATGTGTACTATTTACTTGTGTATTTTTGTAAATTTGGTAACTAAGTAACCAAACAAGCATATGGATGATTCTTGTTGACGGTGAGAATTCATCAACGATATAAGGTTAGAAAACTCAAACAATATTGGAAAATATATCTTAGAAGAAGATGGAGAGAACTTGAAGGAGTAAATATGCAGAACTACAATGGAGTAAAAATTGTATATTCCTTAATTGCCTGTGCATACAAAAAAATTTCCAACCCCCCTCAATGATGATGTGAGTCCCTATTTATAGGAGAGCTCTAATGGCTCTTAGTACATTGTGGTCCCGAGGGACAAGATTGTACACATGTACACTGTCAGAGTAGTGGTGCAGGTTGTAGTGGTTACAGAAGGTTGTGGTGTCTACCTTGCTACATGGTTAGAGATGTGCAGGTAGTGCCTCCACTCTTCGTACAAGTTTGTTCCACCGCCACTTACCTGATTGGATGTCAGGATCACACCTCTGTCCTCCTCATGGTCGTACATCCTGCACCCATATACGTACAGGTACCTTGTACCAAATGGTTATTCTCACTCCTCTGAGACATGTATTTTCTTCCAAGCTATTCCATATTCTTTTGGGTCTCTCTTATTGTTCCTTATACGCCTATTCAGGAGGTCTTAAACTCCATATGTTCCAAGACACCCTCACCGTGTGAGGCATCCTCGAGGCACAAGGCTCCATCCGTGATGTGAGGCTTCCCCTAGGCGCGAGGCTTCATGCGTGAGACAACCCTTGGAGACTCGCATATGGGTGCATGTGTCTATCCATGCGGGGAGACAACCCTTGGAGACTCGCGCATGGATGCATGTGTCTATGCATGCGAGGAGACAACCTTTGGAGACTCGCGTATGGATGCATGTGTCTATGCATGCGGGGAGACAACCCTTGGAGACTCGCGTATGGATGCATGTGTCTATGCATGCAGGGAGACAACCCTTGGAGACTCGTGTATGGATGCATGTGTCTATGCATGCAGAGAGACAACCCTTGGAGACTCGCTTATGGTTGCATGTGTCTATGCATGCGGGGAGACAACCCTTGGAGACTCGAGTATGGATGCATGTGTCTATGCATGCGGGGAGACAGCCCTTGGAGACTCGCGTATGGGTGCATGTGTCTATGCATGCGAGGAGACAACCCTTGGAGACTCGCATATGGATGCATGTGTCTATGCATGCGGGGAGACAACCCTTGGAGACTTCTGTATGGATGCATGTGTCTATGCATGCAGGGAGACAACCCTTGGAGACTCGCGTATGGTTGCATGTGTTTATGTATGCAGAGAGATAACCCTTGGAGACTCGCGTATGGTTGCATGTGTCTATGCATGCGGGGAGATAACCCTTGGAGACTCGAGTATGGATGCATGTGTCTATGCATGCGGGGAGACAGCCCTTGGAGTCTCGCGTATGGGTGCATGTGTCTATGCATGTGGGGAGACAACCCTTGGAGACTCGCGTATGGATGCATGTGTCTATGCATGCGGGGAGACAACCCTTGGAGACTCGCGCATGGATGCATGTGTCTATGCATGCGCGGAGACAACCCTTGGAGACTCGTGTATGGATGCATGTGTCTATGCATGCGCGGAGACAACCCTTGGAGACTCGCGTATGGATGCATGTGTCTATGCGTGCAAGGAGACAACCCTTGGAGACTCGCATATGGTTGCATGTGTCTATGCATGCAGGGAGACAACCCTTGGTGACTCGAGTATGGATGCATGTGTCTATGCATGCGAGGAGACAACCCTTGGAGACTCGCGTATGGGTGCACGTGTCTATGCATGCAGGGAGACAGCCCTTGGAGACTCGCGTATGGATGCATGTGTCTATGCGTGCGGGGAGACAACCCTTGGAGACTTGCGTATGGATGCATGTGTCTATGCATGCAGGGAGACAACCCTTGGAGACTCGCGTATGGTTGCATGTGTCTATGTATGCGGAGAGATAGCCCTTGGAGACACGCATATGGATGCATGCGTCTATGCATGCGGGGAGACAACCCTTGGAGACTCGTGTATGGATGCATGCATTTATGCATGTGAGGAGACAGCCCTTGGGGGCCTCGTTCAGGCTGAATTTTTGCGTCCACACTTGCCCCCCATTCTATAAGTACACTTTTAAGTGTCCTTGTAGACTTCTTTTTCCCCTCTTGTTTGACATGGATGGCGAGTTCTGGGAGGTTTCGACCTTGGTGCGTCATCTAGTGTTGCACCTTTTGTGATGATCCAAGTGAGTCCCTAAGAGTGAATAAGGGCCAACCATTTCCAAACGTGGATCCCAAGGTTTCTCATGCTCTTGATCCCCACCATTCATCTATTGTGATGATCCAATGCTCAGGAAGCCATGACTTTCCCTATAAATACCCGAAGACTTGAACTCACTACCCACCAAAACTTGATTAGTCCTAGTGGTATCCCTTCTAAGTTATTCCAAGGTCTCCAAGGTTTGATCCTCCATAGAAGCATTATTGAGGTAATATTTGTTTCTTGTGGTAACTCTTGGGTGATGCTCAGTTGCCTGTATGTGCTATATCAATAGGTGCATTCCAGAGGGCCTTCCATGAGCGAGGTCCATCACCTTTATACCCTTAGGGTGAATTCATCTGCCCTCGGTTTCTATCAGCTTCGGAAAGCCACAGCCCATAAAGGGTCTTCCCTCGTTGAGGGTTTTATTTCAAACAGGGGTTTGTGGAAGACTGACTACTTCTTCACCCACAGTGTGTCCACCCGACATACTCACTTTAACCCTTCAAGTGAATCATTTCCTCTTTTTTTTTTGCATTTTTTTGGGTTATCTAACTATGGTCATTTCTTGTCCTTTGGTTGCAGGTCTCGTAGGGATCGTTGGCCCTCCCTTGAAATCGGCAGCTCGTTATCATGTGTTGAAGATCCTTGACTTGCCAGTTCAATGCAGACTTGTTTGTGCCCTTTTTACCGAGGGCAATCTTCACTTGAACAAGCTACTATCCCCAGACCAAGCCGTCTCCTTGTGCTCCGTCTCATCTGAATCAGTAGATCCTTGGCTGTACGGCCATGATGAGGACCATTATGACGAGTCAGCTGACGAGGACTACATTTATCCAACGGGGGATCATATGGACATCGAAGAGGAGGTAGAGTCTGAGAACTACTCATGCCTTCACTCTCTGGCCGGCGGGGTTAGGGACACAGCCGGTGACGGGCATCTTGACGGTGCTACATCTTGGATGCCTCCATCTATGCCCAGCGATGGACTTGACTTCCAAGCCCCTGTCCCCCGCCCTACCATGCCTAAAAGGAACTTTATCATTCCTTCTTTTGGTGAGGCTTCTTCCCCCTCGGGGGGACGTTCTTAGCGGGCCTCCTTTGCGGATGGACCAGGACCTTCTCGATGCCCTTCCTTGTTAAAGCGTGCCTCAGCTGGTGTCCACTCCTCCCCCAAGTCGAGTTTGTAAATGCTGAAAATGGCATAGTTGAGCGTATGTTGCATGCCGTATGGAGGACCAACCCCGTCGTTGACCAGTCTCCCGTTGGGGATTATGCAGTTGAGAGAATCTCGGAGTGGAAGGGTCGGGATTGAAACTTATAGATCCCCCTGCAACGGGTTTATCTGTACACTTATGTGTTGTTGCTATGTAACCCCCTATGTCATTTTCCTTTTTTTTTTCTTTTTTATTAGCATACATAAGGGGCTTTGGTAAGTTCCTCTTATTATTATTTTTCGAACTTAAGGGACTTTTGTAAGCCCCTCTTATTATTATTTTGTTTATCAAACATAAGGGACTTTGGCAAGTCCATCTTATTATGACTTTTCGTGGATTATTTATCTATTCCTTGATCCCATGATGATAATATCTTAGGTGCACCTTGACTATACTTGTAAGGACATGTTAACCCTTTGGGTTTTTTGGGTCCTTTTATATTCTTTACGCGCGCTTGTTATTTCTTGCGAGAAGCGTCCTTCTCATCATTATGCATAGTACTATTTCTGCAAGGGTCTCTTTTAGGACCCTTTTTGGCTAGACGGCTTGGTGGCTGTTCTAGGCTTATTGATGGATGCTCTTTCTAAGGCCTTTCCTCTCGGGGAGGTATCAACCTTTATTAGGAGGCTCTTTCTATATGACCTTTTGACCCTCTTGATGTTCATAAGGGATGCTAATCCTTGTGAACTCAAGAGATGCCTTGCAAGGTTTACTTCCTTATTTCCTTTTTTTTTTATAAGGGTCTCTTTTGGGACCCTTTTTGGCTGTATACTCTGCCCCCAAGTGGTTAGCGAGATTTATCTCATCAGGAACTTTGATCATTTTGCTCATGCACTTTGAGAATTCTAATTGGTGATAAGTACATGGGAGTTATATATGTGCTCACGTAAATGAGGAGTGTGTCATGTCAATAAGAAACATATTCATTAAAAATAAGCAGAGTACAAAGGTATCTATGGAAACATTGTTCTTACTACATATCAGGGCATCTAGGTTACCCCTCTAATTCATAGCTGCTTTTAAGGGGAGGACTCGCAACTATGTTGGGGGGCTAACTATGGTAACCCTTTTGATTTAGCGTACTAAAAGTGAAGCTTTACCTGATGCTCCCCTCCAGGCGCGTATGCCAACCCCTCGATTTTGATCTCCTCAGTAACTTTGGGGTTGAACTCACGTGGGTTTGCGCTCCCATTCACCACCATCGCTATAGGTTCTGGCGACTTCATGACTGTGCGGAGGGACATGTTATAACATTCCATTGCTTCTTTGTGTTCCCCTTTCACGCTCGCTACTCCCCCAGGAGTTGGGAATTTTATGGCTAAGTTGTATACCGAGGTGACCACCTTCAATTCTCTCAGGGAAGGTCTCCCCAATACCGTGTTGAAGGCCGAGGAACAACTTACTACGACAAAATTTGTCATTACATTGGTCTGTCAACTCAGTTGTGCCCAGGGGCTGTATCGGGTCTCCTGTGAACTCATACAGGGAAGTGTTGTAGGGTTTTAAGTTCCTGATTCCCAGTCCCATCTTCTCTAAGGCCGGGCGATATAGGATGTCTACAGAGCTCCCATTGTCTACTAGAACCCTATCTACCTTCATGTTGGCCAGCTATACACTTAACACCAAGGGGTCATTGTGTGGAAAATGCACACCCTGCACATCTTCTTCGGCGAAGGTTATTGAGTAGTTTTCCCCTTTAAATTTTTTTGGGGGTCATTGTTCTAAGCTTAGCATGCATGGGTGTGGACTTCGTCTGGCTTTCTTGGTGTATCCATCTCACCCGTTTCTCGTTTCTCGCTTCTCCTCTGAATCCTGGTCCTCCGAAGATCCTCCTCACCTCTCCTTGCACCTCTAGGGCTACATCTCGTGCTTGCGGAGAGGGTGGTCTATCATCTGGTCTTTCATTTTCTCTTTGGATGTATCTTCCCAAGTGCCCCCTACGTATGAGTTCCTCAATTTCCACCTTCAGATGAGTGCATTCCGCTGTGTGCGAAAATGCACGGAACTGTATCCGCGAAGGTGTGCGGCCTCGAAATGCACTTTTAGGCGAAAATGCACTTTTAGGCGTGCTGGGATGTGTGCGGCCTCGACCTGTCAGGCGGGATCCTGTGTCAGGTGAGTGTCATTCCAACTATGCCTCCTCCGTGACTCGACCGCTTGGTCTTCTTCCATGCGAGGCACGGAACTGTATCCGCGAAGGTAACCTAAAGAGCTTCTCCTGGAAGGACCTTCCCCGAAGGACATCCCTTCGGGAGTCCGGGAGAATTGACGAACTTCTGGGTCGCGGTTGCTTGAAAGAGTGTGCTAGACACTAAACGGGAGAGGCGAAGCCTTTCTGTCCATCCGCGAGCCCTGGTCACCCTTCGTGAAAGACTTTGATAATTCTGCTTCCCCGAGGCTATCCATCTAAACGCTATCCGGAAATCTGGACAACATTTACCCCCCAAGGTCACGGAGCTTGAGAGGTCTGGGAGCTTGTACAGTCCTTCGGGTATTCTGGTCTCTAGATTAGGCGAGGGGTCACTTCCTGTGTTCCTGGAAGGGTTCCTTTTTCCCGTCTGAGTGTTAGTACGAAAAAAAGGAAATTTCTTCTGCTTGAACTCAAGTACTCAAGTGTGGCAAGAGCCACGCGTCATGCAGGGAATGGCTCTGTGACCAAGACGTGTGCGTGAGGCGACTGGCTGAGTGTGCGTGCGTCAGGTGTCTGAGTAGTGATTTGACGGTATTTAATGGTACACCAGGCCCGAGATGGTATAATGATGGGAAATAAATACTTTATTCCCATCCGAGGAGTCATAAATGGGACCGGCACTTCATCCCCAGCCATCGGATCTGATGCATGTGGTATGGGAAGATCGGGACCGTCCATTTGTGGAATTCGAAATGATTTCGTTCCTGCTATAAAAATGAGGGAACGGATCCTTCTTCCTCTTTACGCTTTCAAATTCTCGAGCTTTCAGATACTCAGATTCCCAAATCCTCGAACTCTCAAGCTTCCAAGCTTCCTTTCCTTCGAATTCGCCACTTCTTTTGGTAAGGAATCCAGAAACTTTTCTTTCGATTTGGTAGTAGGTTTGTTCGCTGAAGTTCTAGGTTTGAATCGTTGCTTGTCTTTGCAGCCTTTACTTCACGTGCTCGTGCGGTGCAGTGACCCGGCTACTCCCTCAATCTTCAACTACTCGAATACCAGTAAGTATTTTTACTTTGCTTTTTCCTCCTAAACCCCAGATTGTTGGTAGTTGTTAGGGTTGAGTTTTCTGCCGGTGTCATCTTTATGCATGCGTGAATAGGGCTTTGATAGGCATGTGACTGGTGTGAGTCAATAAGTCATTTCTTTGCATGCTTTGACGATTTGCTTTTGGAAAGTTGTTTCCCGTCTGCTTGTGCTGTTCTGGTTTGTTATTTTAGGGCATAAGCATGAACGCCTTTGGGGTGTCTTCCCCTGGGAAAACACTTCTCTCGGCGGGCTTAGGCTCGAAGTTTGAATCTGGTTCCTTGCTGTCCTCCGGGTGGCATGGTGCCAAACCCTCGGCAAGCTCGGTGGGAGCCTCTCCAAGCAGTTTTCGGGGAGGGTCTCCCCGACGCCTTTAATACCGTTAGGGTATGACAAGGGTGCTGACTGCTTGGAGTGTTTTCTTCTTTGTTTCTTTTGCTCAGTGACGAACACCTCAAAGGAACAAATCATCGCTGCGGTAGAGGCTGAAACTGCCCAGGAGCAAGGTTCCCCTGTTGCCGGTGGAAAGGGGAAAACAAAATCTAAGGTGGCCGCGGCTAGCCCACCGACGATCAACAGTTCCATCTGGGAGATGGACCAGAAGCCGAACCTGTTCAGGAACTACAGCATGCTGGAGCTGTATTCCTCAGAGGCAGGCTTGAAGAACATCCCAGGCCTGATGTGGCACCGTCTGTCGGTGCTGGGTGAGTCTGCCAGTCAGAGTCATGAGGGTTTTGGTGCCTGGAGCTGGGCACACATAGTGTGTGGGGCACACTTGCCCCTAAGAAGTTATTTTGCCAACTTCTACGTGAAGGCGGGGATTGCCCCCTTCCAGTTGATTCCCCCCAGCTACAAGCTTTTAGCGGGGTGGTATATCTTTTGCAAGTCCCGGGACCTGGAGGCCCCTACCCCGGAGGAGGTGCTATACTTCTATGGGCTTAAGTCTCAGCCCATGAGAGGTCATGCAGACAAGGTGGGGTTTTATAGGCTGGAGAGGTATCCGGACGTGATGTGTCCCACATGTCATACCGCGAGGGTTCCAGATCTCCGGGAGTACTGGTTCCTGACGACTGGCTTCCCATTGAAGAGGGTGCCAGCTCTATCTTTGGACTTCAAAGTCCCTGGTAAGTGCTCCTTCCTCTCTTTTTTAACTTTGTTTCTTTACGTTTGGTTTGCCTTCCGGGAGGATCTCTAACACTCGTGTTTGGATTTTGCAGAAGCCGTCCCGCGGACACCTCGCTGTGCGGAGATGATAAGGAGGTCAAACTTCTACGAGGGGCACTCGGAGGAAGAGCTGAAGGTGGAAGGACTTGTGACCACCGAATCTTTGAGGGAGTATGGGCTACTCGCCTCTTTCCAAAATATTGAGCCAGTGAGTGGCAGGGGGCAAAGTCAGGTGTCAGCTAACGTCCGGGAGCAGATTGCCCTGAAGCTGTCCAAGGTGATCTTCCAGGCGGCCCAGGACGAGAATAATTTATCCCCCAGTTGGGCGGAGAGGTTCCCCGAGCCCCAGTCGGAGGAAGAAGAAATCGAGGCTCGCCACGCCGCAGCTTACCCCAATGAAGGGACTCCGGGAGCTGGTACCTCCGGGAAAGGTAAGACTAGCTTTCGATTGATCCACACCCCCAGCCTGTCTGAGGTTTCCCGGACTTCTCAGGTGGGGTTCAATCCCCGCTTCCTTAGGCTAGATCCGCGTAGGATACCCTTTGACAGATATTGCGATAGGGTAGATGAGCTCCTCGGGTGTTTGAGTGACGGTAGTCTGCCAGAAGGTGTCACCATGGTTGGCCCTTCTTCCCTCAGCATGTCATTCCCGGACTTCAAGGAGTACGGGAGCTTCCTGGAGCAGGAAGCGGTGTCTTGTTTTGCTCGGGGAAGGCCATCCACGTTTCTCATGCATGGTCGTCCTTTTCAAACTTTTCTCTTTTTTGTTTCTTGTTCCCTGCTGGTGGACTTGTTTGTGCTTTTATGTTGTGGCTTGTTTTGTTTTCTGCTTATCTTTTTTCACATCGCTTGCTGGTTGGTTAACCTTGCTTCGTACATTTCTTGCAGAACATCCCGAAGCAAAGATGTTGGGGAGAGCTACCTCACTTATCAAGAAGGCCGCCACCAGCCAAGACCCGCCCAAGGGGAAAGGACGAAAGGCCGGAGCTGGTAGAGGAGGTAAAGCTGCCACACCCAAGAAGACAAGTGGCGAGGCGCAAGGGTCTCTGGTGGTGGAGAGGGCAATCGTGTCCGTGGTGGAGAAGCCTCCTGTCAAGGGGCCTTCCGAGAACATGGTGGTCTCGAGTAGTAGCAGCGAGGGGGAAGGTCTTGTGTTCCCCGCGAAGATGGCCGGGGTGAGCAAGCGCCCCGGAGGAGAGGTTGAGGGCGACAAGAAGAAACGCCGTAGACATTCTTCTCCCGGAGGTGATGGAGACCTCCGGGCTGCGCGCAGTCCCCGCCAGACTACCCCCACCCAGCAGCAAACACAACCCCAACAGCAAAAGCAACAGCAACAACAACAACAACAACAACAACAAAGACAATCAACACCGCCACAGCAGCAGCAAAAACAACAGCAACATCAGCAGCAACACCAAACTGGGGCGGTAGTGTCTTCGCTACCGTCCCTAATACCCCATCTACCTCCTCCTCCAGTCCAGAGGGAGTCCACCATTTCAGGGTCTCCTTCTTCTCCTTTTCTTTCACTTTCTCAACAAAGAAGCCTTCCTCAGCCTGGCCTGAAGTTCCACTTCCCTCAGAAACTAACCCATTTCCCCGCTGCCCTCCTGGAGGGTGTAAGACGGGCTGATAATTTTTTGAAGAGGCGGTTGGAGGCCGAGAAGGCTGTTACTCAGGGAAGGGAAGACAACCTGTCTGCCGTGAAGAGAGCTGAGCTGGCAGAAGGGGTGAGATCCCTTCACTTGGCTGGAGCGGTTTTGGATGGCCCAGCCTTGGAGAAGAGGCTGGTGCCTAGGCTCGGACGTGCATTAGCGCCGTTCGGAGCGGAGATGATGGAGGACATGGCCCTGAGCTTGTGCGAGCTCAATTCTGAGAAATGGGCCATCAGTAGCAGTAAGGACCCGCTGTTGCTGACACATGCCGTAAAGCAGCAACTTTCTGGGGTAAGCTGTCAGTTGTTGTGTTCTGGGATCAATTGTCTTAGTACATTTGGTTCTACTTAACTCATTCTGTTGTCTTTCCTCGCAGGCCTCTCTCATCGTGGAATGCTCGTTCCGGGAGGTGGGTGCAGTTCTGGTTCAGCTGGAGGAGAGCTAGGTGGCTCGCCAGGCCTTGGAGGCGGAGAAGCAGAAATTGATCCAACAGGTCGAGAGCATAAAGGGGGAGGCTGTGGAGAAGATTAACCAGGCCCGGCGCAAGGCTGAAGAAGAGGCGGACAAGAAATATCTTGCCAAATATCAATAGTACCGGGCAAGCGCGGAGAATGAGTTCAAGCAGCGGTCGGATGACTTGAAGGCCAAGAACTCCAAGCTCCAGGAAGAGCTATCCCAGGCCAGGGAGGAGAAGGATACCCTGGATGCCTGCTTGCAATCGAAAAATAATCTCCTCCTTAAGCAGAACGAGGAATATGCCACTCTTCAGAAGAGGCTGCACGAGGAGGAGCAAGATCACAAGAGGAGCAAGGATCTCGCGTCTATGTAGGAGTTGGGGCTCGCTGAGAAGGATAAACAGATTGGAGCCTTGCAATTCGCTGTCAGGGGGCATGTGACCGAGAAGCGATCCTTGCTGGACCAAAATAAGGTGCAGCGCAAGGAGATTGATTCCCTTAAGGGAGAGCGGGATGCATCCAAGGCCGAGCTGGAAAAACTGAGGGCTCAATTGGCTGTCGCGGAGGCAAAGCTGGCGACCTCTGAGGCAGAGCGCTTGAAGGAGAAGGAAGATGCCGAGGTGGTGCTGAATAGAACGATTAATCTATCCCACGTGGTCCTCATGCACCAACTTTGGAAAATAAACCCGGAGGTAGTAGGCTACCTGGGAGAGGACGCCGCCGCCATGAGGGAAAAGATACAGGCGTGGGATCAAAGCCCAGAGGTGTTCGTCGAGACTTATAACATCGACGAAACTGATTGAGCCCCCGAGGCAGAAGATCCCGAAGAGGTGGGGACCTCTGAACCTGCCAGTGATGAAGTTCCACCTTCCAATGAGCCGACTCCGCCAGGCCCAGTTGAAACCACTGTCTCCGAGACCCCGGTCGTGGAAGCCGCTGCCACCCCCAGTGCTTGAAGGGGTCTTATCCTTTGTGTAAAAAAAAAAAAAATTCTTTATTTTCCTTTAGGGCGAAGCTCCCTGTACTCTTTTTTAATTGCGGGAACATTACAGATGTCCGGTCCGCAGGGCCTTCATTGTAATAATTGTAGACTTCTTCTTTCCTTTTCTGCTGAGTTCCTTGTTTAATTTTGTGCTTAGGGTAGAGACTTTTATACGATAGAAACTGTTGTAGGGGCGCATGAGGTTTAGGTTCCAACGGCCAGAACCTATGCATTTCTAACTTGAAGCTCCAACGGCTTATGTCTTTTCCCACGTAGTTTCTAGGTTACGGAGGGTTCTTGGTTCCAACAGCCAGACTCCCTCTTTCATCGTACTCAGCTTTCCTAAGGTAAATAGCCAATCCCGGGACTTGTAGTTATACCGTTCGCTGGGATGGCTAAGGTGACCCGTTCCATCTTCCCATCGCGATCTTTACAAAGCATGCGAGGCCAACACTTAATACGATTCCGCGGGATGGTGCCGGAACGGGAGTTCTTTTGGTGAGCGTCGCTAGACTTAGGGCTAGATCTTTGCGAAGCAAAACTAACTGTCGTTGCGGACCTCACGGTGGCCGACTTCAGGGACTTGGCATGAAGCCTTGCGAGGCAAGGTTCGTTGCGGTCGGGGAAATCATCACGCCTACCATGTGCGATCCTGGAGCAGGGGCTTTGCGAAGCAAGGCCTGCTGTAATTGGGGGATCGATTATATCTGCTCCCAGAGCTGAAGCTTGCGAAGTGAAGCTTGCAGTGGTTTCTAGGAGCTCGCCATGCATTATTTTGTGAGACCCGGAGCTGAAGCCTGCGAAGCAAAGCTTACAGCGGTCGCGGATCTTGCCATCTTTGGCTTTGCGGGACCCGGAGCTGGAGCTTGCGAAGCAGAGCTTTCAGCGGTCGCGGATCTTGCCATGCATTACTTTATGAGACCCGGAGCTGAAGCTTGCGAAGCAAAGCTTTACAGCGGTCGCGGAGTATTCTGCGAAGGACTTGTCAGGAAGTTGGGGGTGTTTCGGCGTAGCTCTCTGAATGTGCCCCAACCTCCAGTCCTGTTCATCGCTGGGCTACACAGGAGATAATTTTCATGATGCATAATGGCAGATATTTTCATGGCAATTTTCACATAACCACATAATGCACACATGACACGTAATGCAAATATGTTCATGGCAACAAATCAACCTAAGCTTAATCAATTTAAAAATTTCAAACACAATGCTAGCACATAAGTGGTGTTCTCTTTATGTTTTGTTCAAGGGGCGTATGGCTATGCCTTAGTCATGTATACCCCCCCAAGTGAGCTGGGGTCCAGACGTCTCCGGACCGCGTGGTCACTTGTTAAAACGCAGCTTGGAACAAAGGGATAAAAAATGCAGTAAAAGCGGAGTGAAACTCTCCGTGTTTTATTAAATTAGCCTGTTAGGCATGTGTTTTACAGCTGGGAGGATTATCTCCATATTTTACATTTTTGCCACGTTCACCAAGGGCTTTCGACTAGATAGTCCGGGGCCTACTGACAGTAACGGCGGAGGTGCTCCGCGTTCCAGGCGCGCGGGACTTTAGATCCGTCTAGTCTCTTTAAGTGATACGTCCCAGGGCCCATTTTTTCTTGGACTTCATAGGGGCCTTCCCAGTTGGGTCCGAGGACTCCCACTCCCGGATCCTGCGTAGCAGGAAATACTCTCCGTAGGACAAGGTCCCCAACTTTGAATGTACGGCTCTTGACTCTTGTGTTGAAGTGTCGGGCTATCTTGCCTTGGTACATTTTGAGTTGGACCTGTGACTGCTCCCGAAGCTCTTCGATCATGTCCAGGGACTCCTGGAGAAGGGCGTGGTTCCGGGTAGGGTCGTAGGTGTCCTGCCTATGA
Organism: Humulus lupulus; assembly: GCF_963169125.1. Taxonomy (NCBI): domain Eukaryota; kingdom Viridiplantae; phylum Streptophyta; class Magnoliopsida; order Rosales; family Cannabaceae; genus Humulus; species Humulus lupulus. Next base: position 134,943,591 of record NC_084796.1, read on the forward strand.
GAGGGGATCATAGTTTCTACTGGGATGACGGCCTCGCAACCGAAGGTCATGGAATAAGGTGTGTGCCCCGTCGAAGTTCTCTCTGTTGTGCGATAGGCCCAAAGTACTCGCGGAAGCTCTTCCGGCCAGTGAGCCTTGCATGCTTGGAGTTTTTTCTTCAACGTGGTCTTTAAGATTTTGTTCACTGCTTCCACTTGCCCATTAGCTTGAGGACTGGCGACTGCGGAAAAGCTTTTGATGATTCCATGCGAAGCATAGAAGTCCGTGAAATGCTCACTATCAAATTTCTTCCCGTTGTCGGACACAATTTTACGTGGAAGCCTGAAACGACACACTATATTCTTGATGACAAAGTCCAGTGCTTTCTTAGACGTGACCGTGTTCATAGGTTCAGCTTCAGCCCATTTGGTGAAGTAGTCTACCGCGACTATGGCATACTTCACTCCACCCCTTCCAGTTGGAAGGGAACCTACTAGGTCAATGCCCCAAACGGCGAACGGCCAGGGGCTAGTCATTAAGGTAATTTCTGTAGGCGGCGCTCGCGGAACCTTGGCGTACCTCTGGCACTGCTCACATTTTCTGACATAATCCACACAATCCTTCTTCATGGTGGGCCAGAAGTATCCTTGACGAAGGATCTTTTTGGAGAGGCTCAGCCCGGAGGTATGGTCGCCACAGAAGCCTCCGTGAATCTCATGGATGATGGTGCTGATTTTGGTTCCGGCAACACACCTAAGGAAGGGTATGGACAACCCCCTGCGGTAAAGCTTTCCACCCATAACCACGTATCGGGGAGCTTGATATTGGAGCTTTCTTGCGTCAGCTTTATTAGTGGGGAGCTCTCCGGTGGTGAGAAATTTGAGGATGGGTCCTATCCAGGAATGGGAATGGTCGATGATGGCGTTTACCCTCTGTGTCTCAGTACTAGGTGCTTCTAAGTGCCCGATGGGCACTAGGCCATATTGTTCAATCTCCGGGTCTGTTGCAAGCTTGGCCAGTGTGTCCATGAGTGAATTCTGGTCCCGGGGGACCTGGCGGATTTGGTAGCCTTTGAAATGCTGCAGGAGGCCGCGGGAGAGAGACACGTAAGCAGCCATTTTTTCGCCTTTCGTCTGGTATTCTCCGGATATTTGGTTTACCACAAGTAGGGAGTCGCTGTATACTTCGATTTTTTGGGCTCTTACTTCTCTGGCCAGTTGTAATCCAGCTAGCATGGCTTCGTGTTCTTCCTCGTTGTTGGATGCTGGGAACGTGAAACGGATGGCGCTCTGGAGCTGATGCCCTTGGGGAGAAATTAGGATAACCCCTACTCCAGCTCCTTTTTCATTTGAGGCTCCGTCTACATAGACCTTCCATGTGGGAAGTTCCGGGACAGGATCTTCCGGGAGGTCATTCATTCCTGAGCATTCCACAATAAAGTCCGCGAGAGCTTGGCCTTTTATGGAAACACGTGGCTGGTAGTGGATGTCAAACTGGCTCAGTTCCATGGCCCATTTAAGTAATCTGCCAGAAGACTCGGGCTTCTGCAAGACTTGCCGGAGAGGGTGGTTGGTGAGTACTCTGATGGTGTGCGCCTGGAAATAGGGCCTTAGCTTCCGCGAATCGATTAGCAAGCAGAGGGAGAGTTTCTCGATCATTGAATATCTGGACTCGGCGTCCAGTAACCTCTTGCTCACGTAATACACAGGGAGCTGGAGACGGCCGTCTTCCCGGACGAGAGCGGCACTTACGGCATGCTTTGTCACAGCTAAGTACAAGAACAACACCTCTCCTTCGACAGGTTTGGACAGAATGGGAGCTCGAGTTAGATGTTCCTTGAGGTCTTGGAAGGCTGCTTCGCATTCGGGGGTCCACTCGAACCTCTTATTTCCTCGCAACACATTGAAGAAGGGGACACATTTGTCAGTGTCCTTAGATACGAAGCGGCTGAGAGCAGCTATCCTTCCGGTAACGCTTTGGACATCCTTATGCTTCCGGGGAGAAGGCATATCTATGAACGCCTTAATTTTCTCAGGGTTGGCCTCCACTCCGCGGGAGCTGACAATGAAACCGAGGAACTTCCCAGACGAGACCCCGAAAGTAAATTTCTTAGGGTTCAGTTTCATTCCGTACTTTCGGATCACGGCGAAAGCTTCCTCAAGGTCGTCACTGTGGTCCCCGGAGGTCTTGGATTTCACCAACATGTCGTCTACATACACCTCCATGTTCCTCCTCAGCTGGTCCTTGAACATATTGTTTACTAGACGCTGGTATGTCGCCCCAACATTCTTCAAACCGAAAGGCATGACCACGTAACAGTAGACACCCTTGTCCGTGAGGAAGCTGGTGTGTTCCTGATCCGCGACATGCATCTTGATCTGGTTGTATCCGGAGTATGGATCCATGAAGGATAAGAGTTCATACCCGGAAGTAGCGTCTACCATCTGATCGATTCGCGGAAGAGGGAAACAGTCTTTTGGGCAGGCTTTGTTCAGGTCCGTGAAGTCAATACACATTCTCCAGGACCCATTGGGTTTCGGGACCAGAACCGGGTTGGCCAACCACACGGGATAGAGTAACTCCTGGAGAAAGCCAATGGACATCAGCTTGTCCACTTCAGCTTTGACTGCTTCGGCCCTCACTGGGTCTAACGGCCTCCTCTTTTGGCGAACTGGAGTTGCAGATGGGTCTATGTTGAGTGCGTGGCACGCAACATTAGGATTAATCCCCATCATATCAGCATGGCACCATGCCAGGATATCCTGATTATTCTTCACAGTGGCCACGATCTTTTCTCGAATGGCCGATGGAAGGTTTTTCCCCACCTGAATGACTTTGGTGGGATCTCCTGAGTTGAGGATCACCTCTTCGACTTCCTCCATCGGCTTTATCGCCCTCTCGACCCCCACTCTAGGGTCGAGTTCTTCAATGTATGCCCCTTGGGCACCCCCAGTTTCTGGCCAATCCTCCGCCAAAGTTGCGGCAACAATTGCTTCCTGGACCGTGTAGACGGATCAGACGGAGACGTTATAACAGCTTCGTGCACTTCGTTGGTCTCCCCGGAGGGTGCCGATACGCCCGTTGTCGCATGGAAACTTCAAGCATAAGTGGCGTATCGAGGTTATGGCCCCAACATCGATTAGGACTGGTCGGCCTAGGATGGCATTATATGCCGTGGGGCAGTCGACCACCACGAATGTGCAGCGCTTGAAGGCACAAGCGTCGTGGTCTCCTCTGAGGGTGACTGGAAGTTGAATTTTGCCTAAGGGCATGAGTGCATCCCCATTGAACCCCTGAAGCTGGATGGGGCATGGGGTCAGATCTGTCTCGGTTAATCCGATCGCGTGAAAGGCAGCTTTGAAGAGGATGTTTACGGAGCTTCCATTATCGACTAGGATCCGTGACACCTTCTTATTGGCGATCTGGGCTTCCACGACGAGGGGATCGTTGTGGGGGAAGTGCACATGTCGGGCGTCATCTTCCGTGAAGGTGATGGGAAGATCCATCATTCGGGGACGCTGAGCAGGTGACTGAACCAAGGCGCACATCTCCCCGGTGTGTTCTAACTCCCTCAAGTACCTTTTCTGGGAGTTGCGGGTGCTTCCGGCAAGGTGCGGTCCTCCGGAAATGGTGGCTACGTGTCCGTCAACGGGTGGCGGAGCAAGGCCAGGCGGATATGGTTTTCCGGGTCCTGGAGTCAACATGGCAATGGGTGCTGGAGAGGTCGGAGCAGGAAGCGCTGGGAACTGAGATCCAGGAGCTTGGGGGTGACCGACTCCAGGAGCGCTAGCAGTCCCCCTCTCTCCCGGAGAGTATGCATCTCCGTGAACTACTCCCTGTCCGGGATAGATTATGGGTATCCTCACCCATTGACTGAGGTGTCCCGCTCTTGCCAGGGACTCGATCTCATCCTTCAGCTGAAGGCATTCGTTTGTGGTGTGCCCCACGTCTTTGTGGAACTCACACCTCTTATTGGAGTCTCGCGGGCGCCTTCCTCCGTGAGACACTTTCGGGGGCTTCCTGTAGTTGACCATATTACAGGTCGCCCGATAGACATTCTCTCATGAGTCTATCAAACTGGTGTACTCCGTGAACTTGGGCTCATAGTCCTTCCGGGGTTTCTTTGAATGGTCCCCCCAGTTGGAGTTTCTTCCACCTCGTTTATTCCGTGATTTGCTCAGATTTTGTTCTGAGCCTTTCGCTTGCGGTTGTGACGGGCCGGGAGCGATACTACATCCGGTTTGTACAGCTCCGTACCCAGAGAAATGGGTTTGACTCGGCGTCTGAACAGACGCGGAAGACCCATACACGCTTGGAGTGAACTGGGCTCCTGGAAGCGTGAGGGCTGGTGCAGGAGCTTGCGAAGCAAAGCTCGGCGCAGTTACGGAGGGCGTCGGAGCTGGGGGAACTCCAAAGGCCTGTTGGTAGGCATCCTCAAGTTTGATGATTCCCTGAGCTTTTGACATGAATTTGGACAGAGTTTCTGCCCGTCTCCTTTGCATTTCTCCCCATAGCAGGGAGCCGACGGTAAGCCCCGATTGAAGGGCGATCAGCTTCATGTCATCGCTGACCTTGGTCTTAGCAGCAGCTTCCATCATTCTTTGAATGAAAGCTTTGAGGCTCTCATTGGGTAGCTGCTTGATGTTGGTTAAGGAACCAACCTCCATGTCGTGGTCCCGGGCAGCAATGAACTGCCTCCTGAATGCGGACTGTAGCTCCTTCCAACTGTGGATGGATCCGGGAGCTAATCTTTTCCACCAGTCCTCCGCGGACTTGGTAAGGGTGAGTGAGAAGCACATGCATTTGGCATCCTCACTGACGCGCGCCACTTGCATCATCTTGTTGTATTTAGCTAGATGGGTGCGCGAGTCTGTCCTCCCCTCATATAATTCTATATGAGGCATTTTGAAGTTCTCCGGGAGGGGCGTTTCCGCGATCCTCCGAATACATGGTTCCGGGTCTTCCTCCTCAGAGTCTGACAGGGCCCCACTTTGCTTCCGGACCAGCTTGGTCAAGGCAGCGATCTGTTCCTCGAGCCTCTTTGTATCGCTCTCCGGGAGGTCACGTCCCCGGAGCTTGTCGTTGAGATGATTTCGCAGGTCATCTCCGCGAGGCCGAGCCTTTTCTCCTTTGGCTTTTTCATACTTGGCCTCCAACCTTCTTCTTAGGTCCACCGTGGACCAGCTATCTTTGGAGTACGTGTCTGCAGCCCGACCGTCCTGGTTGACGGAATCACTGGGGCGGTTGTTCCTTCCCCTAGGCCTGGGTGCCTTAGCACCGGGCCCTTTAGGCACAGAGTGCCCCCTTGGGGCTAAAGGACGTCTGGGCTTAGGAGCGCCAGAGACCTTCTGCGGGCGGGGGGGGGCAGTGGGCCTGGTTATTCACGCCTTTAGGAGGTGCAGGGGCGTTAGTGCGCACAGGCTCCCCAACTTTTTCTTTGCCCTTGTTAGGGGCGGCTTTGGATGGTCCAGCAGCGGCTGGATCCGGCATGGTGGCATCAGCACCAACTAAAACAGAGGCGTCCTCGTCCGAGTCGCCTAGATCTCTGAACTTGCTTTAGAGGCGCTCCATCATGCGCTGCATTTTTTCGGAGGCGCGCTCCTGCTCAGCAAGTATGTCGTATCTTCAGTACTGACCCGATCCTGGCGGGATGTCGGGTCTTCACCTTGGTAGTCCGAGTCGTGGGTACTTTCACCTTCGGTCTGGGCTGCCGAGGGTTCGTTTTGTACCGCATCTACCATCATAGTATCGGGGTTGACCCTAGCATTCTTGTCAACCGCGGATTTTCTCGTAGTCACCATCTTTTCAGTACGGAGTGAATACAAAAAACGTACACGGAAAAAGAGCTGACTAACAACTCCCTACAGCTCTCAATGAAAGCACCAAAATGTTTACTGAGTCTTTCGGAAACGAATACAAACAAAATAATAAAAAGATAAGAACTGTAGAAGTGCATAATATAAATAGACAAACATGTTTTTTACGTGGTTCAGGCGTTAACGAGCCCTAGTCCACGAGTCGATGTTATTATACTTGTAGATGATTACAGTAAAATGGCTGGTGTACAAGAACCTCACAAACTCACAATGTTTCTCTCGGGTTCTCTTGAAGAAGATGAAGCTAGAGAGATTTTAGCAGAGTTCTTGCTCTGTAACCTCTTGGCCTTTTTTCCTATCGTAAAATGAGGAGGTCTTTATAGCTAGGGTTTTGGATTAGGGTTTTACTCTACCCCCACGAGTCTTAATTACACCAGCCATAAATAGGGGATACAATTACCCTAGTAGCATGGCTACAAGGCTCTACGTAGGTAAAATTACATGAAAATATGGGGAATGTCAAAAGGCAGCTGTCTTTTCCAGGCTGTCAGTGGAACAGTAGGCGAAAATGCACTTTTAGGCGTGCTGGGATGTGTGTGGCCTCGACCTGTCAGGCGGGATCCTGTGTCAGGTGAGTGTCATTCCAACTATGCCTCCTCCATGAATCGACCGCTTGGTCTTCTTCCGTGCGAGGCACGGAACTGTATCCGCGAAGGTAACCTGAAGAGTTTCTCCTGGAAGGACCTTCCCCGAAGGACATCCCTTCGGGGGTCCGGGAGAATTGACGAACTTCCGGGTCGCGGTTGCTTGAAAGAGTGTGCTAGACACTAAACGGGAGAGGCGAAGCCTTTCTGCCATCCGCGAGCCCTGGTCACCCTTCGTGAAAGACTTTGATAATTCTGCTTCCCCGAGGCTATCCATCTAAACGCTATCCGGAAATCTGGATAACATTCTTCGTCCAGGTGAACCTCTACATCTTGTAGTTGTCATAAGTGTTTTGAAAGCCTTGGCATTTTTCTTTGTTGGAAGTGATGAGAGAACATGATCTTGATGCTTGTTCTTCCCACAGACGGCACCAAACTGTTGATGGTGAGAATTCGTCAACGATATAAGGTTAGAAAACTCAAACAATATTGGAAAATATATCTTAGAAGAAGATGGAGAGAACTTGAAGGAGTAAATATGCAGAGCTACAATGGAGTGAGTCTGTGCGTACAAAGAATTTTCCTTAATTGTCTATGCGTACAAAGAATTTTCCAACCCTTCACAATGATGATGTGAGTCCCTATTTATAGGAGAGCTCTAATAGCTCTTAGTACATTGTGGTCCCAAGGGACAAGATTGTACACATGTACAATGTCAGAGTAGTGGGGTAGGTTGTAGTGGTTGCAGAAGGTTGTGGTGTCTACCCTGCTACATGGTCAGAGATATGTAGGTAGTGCCTCCACACTTTGTACTAGTTTGTTCCACCACCACTTACCTGATATAGATGTCAAGATCACGCCTTCGTCCTATTCATGGTGTTACATCCTGCACCTAAATACGTACAGGTACCTTGTACCAAATGGTTATTCTCACTCCTCCGATATATTTATTTGCTTCCAAGCTATTCCGTATTCTTTTGGGTCTCTCTTATTGTTCCTCATATACCCATCCAGGAGGTCTTAAACTCCATATGTTCCTAGACACCCTCGCGGTGTGAGGCTTCCCCTAGGCACGAGGCTTCATGCGCGAGACACCCTCGTCGTGCATGTGCATGGGTATGGGTGCATGTGTCTATGCATGCGGGGAGACAGCCCTTGGAGACTCGTGTATGGGTGCATGTGTTTATGCATGCGGGGAGACAGCCCTTGGAGACTCGCGTACGAATGCATGTGTCTATGCATGCCAGGAGACAACCCTTGGAGACTCGTGTATGGATGCATGTGTCTATGCATGCGGGGAGACAACGCCTAGAGACTCGCGTATGGATGCATGTGTCTATGCTTGCGGGGAGATAGCCCTTGGAATCTCGCATATGGATGCATGTGTCTATACATGCGGGGAGACAGCCCTTAGAGACTCGCGTATGGATGCATGTGTCTATGCATCTGAGGAGACAACCCTTGCAGACTTTCGTAAGGATGCATGTGTCTATGCATGCAGGGAGACAACCCTTGGAGAATCGCGTATGGGTGCATGTGTCTATGCTTGCGAGGAGACAGCCATTGAAGACTTGCGTATTGATGCATGTGTCTATGCATGCAGGGAGAAAACCTGTACACCCTACTTATCCATGGGCTATTAGCAAGCTGAGAGAGGGCATAATTATATCAGCCACGTGGATGCCATGTACCCGGAGATGTTGTTACAAGATCCTACCTCTTTAGCTCGAGGTAACCAAAGGCTTAATGAGATTACTAAGGAGTCAGGTTAGAAGTATGGACACCACGGGCTAAGGCTACATCAAGCTCGGGGTACGAACTTGAGTTGGCACCTCTGACCTTTTATAAAGTCAACCACACAATGTAAACATGCATATATCAGACATCGCGTGTCTGATCCATCCCTGAATTCTCGGACACGCAGCATAAACGTGCGTGTTCAGGCACCCACGACTGGGTTGGGCCATGCGGCCCATTATCCCCCTTTCCTATTGATTAGACTACACTTCATTTTTAGGTTTTAGGAATTAATCATGAATGTCACAGAAGTGACATGATGGGTTAGAAGGTCACAAGATGACCTCCCTTGCCAACCCCCAGGTCCCCTCTCCCTATAAATATGGAGATCCTGGGCGTTGCAAGGGGTTGGATTCTAATTTGTAAGGAAATACCCTGTAAGGAATATCAGAGAGATATCAATAATATTGGCTGGTGGACTAGAAGGATTTTAACCTTTGAACCACCTAAAAAAGCATTCGTGTTATCATTTTACTTTGAGATCATTCATCTATTACGGTTCATTATTTAGCACTAAGCCCACTCTTTATTCTATTAATTATATGTTGCCGAAGAACTGCGTCAACAGTTTGGTGCTTTCATTGAGAGGCTGTTAGATTGGTGCTATCGCAAATACCCAACCATGGTAGTCACTCGCTCAAGACATGGTAACAAGGCGGACCAACGTGATGGGCAGGAGGCCCATCATGCCGCCATGTCCGATGAACGGAACCCTGAGGTCCAGCAGCGGCCGGGCAAGCAGCCAATAGGCCAGGACGACACTTGAAGTTCGGCTCCCTGACTGCCCAATCCGAACGCAGATTTCTACACAGCAGTAGAAATGGAAAATGCTCAGTTGAGGAGTCACTTGGCGAAAGCTAACCAGCAGTTTCACAAGGTTTTGGCCCGACTACCCTCTCTTACAACCGATGCTAACGTCGGAAAGAGGCAAGGCGAGACTCATAAGTCCCGGCGGGGTAATCGGTCCAGACCCCTAACATCAAATTCTACCCCCACATCGCACCACCGGGAAACAACTTTTGAGGAACTTCCTAGGGCCGAGCCGCAGTACAGCCGATCGGTCCGAACCTCAACTCCCAGGTCACTTCCGCCCTAAAGCGCACCTAGGAGGGCTTGAGGAAGCTCGCGAAGGAGATCCGGGGAGGGCTCACAACGACAGCCCGCCCTGACCAGCCGTCCTGCACCCCGCTCAGACCGCCGAGCACAGGGCGCGGAGGATGGAAGAGGGGAGCGGCCCCGACCTAACTTGATCCGCTCTGACGGGACTAGGATCGCATCCCCGGTCAGGCATCCTCCTTCACCAATAAGATACTCGTCTCCTCCCCGGCCAGTCCGAGAAATTCCGGCTCATGGGAGAAGTAGGAGAAATCCTCCTTCCATCGGGCCTTCCCATCGTAGCCAGGCGCCCAGAGAAGTCCCAGATCCTCACCCCCAGAGGCGGGCTCCAAGCTTCTCAAATGGGAGCTATTGGACCAGAAGCCGTCGAAGTGACCTCTCCGGCGGAGACCCGCGCCAACGTTTGAGCTCGGCGCAAAGTCCTCAGGCCGCCCCGAGGGGCGACCTCCGAGATCGTCTAAACTCTCAAAGGGAAGACCCAGTGGGAAACAGAAGCCGTGCTTGCCAAAGGGAAGACCTGTCCGAGGTACGCGACAGCGGGAACGTCCCATATAACCTTTCTCAAGATAGGAGGGACAATAATCCGATAAACGCGCAAAATGGATCCGGAACTATTGAATAGCCCCGGAACAACCAAGGAAGTCAGGACAAAACCCTTAAGCGTCTGGCTCAAATGGAGGAACCGTTGAGGAAGCTCTTATCAGAAAAAGAAAAAGATGAGTATGATTCAGGGGACGAACTTGAGCTCTTCGCCCCCAGTATAGCAGCAACGACATATCCACCTGGTTTCCGTATGCCGCACTTGTCCAAATTCAATAGAGACGTGGATCCATCAGATCATCTGGGTATGTTCAATATCCTGATGATGGCCCACAACATTGGTCCCGAGCTGAGGTGTTTAATATTTCCGTCCACCTTGACTGGGCTGGCCAGGCAATGGTTTAAGCAGAGTAAGAATCAGTCAATCAGCTCGTGGGAAAACTTTCTCTGTTAACTTCAAGATAGCATTCCGAGCTTCCCAGGCTGCGCGCGTCAAGGTCGATAACCTGGAAAACATAAGGTAGCAACCCGACGAGCCTCTGAAGGCATACCTGAGCAGATTCGCGAACGTCACTGCTCAGGCCAGAGACACAGATTACAGCCCCAACCTCATGGCTTTGAGGACCGGGATCCTCGTCGGAGGAGGACTCTGGGAGGAGAAACAGAGGAAGGGAGTCAGCATTGTAAATGAATTCCTAAATAGGGCCCAGGGATGGATAAACCTGGAGGAGGCACGGGCATCAGCCGCGGGAACCAGCCAGGCCCCTGAACAACTAGTTGGAGTGGGAACGGACGTCACGGCAGTGATCCAAACCGTTACACAGAATAACCAGTTTGGTGGAGGCAAGAGAAAGGGGAGAAACGAGGGCAACCAGCACGGCCCAAAGAAGAACAAGTCTGTAGAAAAATTTAAGCTGGTCTACGCGACTTATACCGAGCCCACTCACTCTAGCGAGAACATCTTCCTAGCAAATTCTGCTTGCCTCCCCTGGAAGAAGCCGAAACTGTTGAAGCACCATAAGGGTAAGCGAGACCCTTCCAAGTTTAGTCAGTTCCACAACGACATTGGTCACAATACCGATGAGTGTAGGCACCTGAAGGATGAGATTGAGACTCTCATCAGAGCCGGACCCTTGGCTCAGTATGCGCGGAATAGAGTTCCCGCAGGCCATCCAGCTCCGGAAGTCCCGACCAGTCTGCCCGGGTCTCTGGTAGATCAGGACGTCCCTCCTCCCGTGATAGGAGGGGAGATCTCCACGATCTCTGGAGATCCCCTTCTGGCTGGCACGAGCAGAGGTCCCCAAATGAGATAGGTCAATGAACTTAAGGCTCATAATGGAGTGGAGTTCGTCCCTGAGCAGCATCTACCAAAGCAGCAACGATTGGAGAGGCAACCAATCATATTTACTGAAGAAGATGCCAGCTACATCTAGTTCCCTCATAATGACCCTCTGGTCATAGACATTCAGCTCGCTATTCGAAGGGTTAGGAGAGTGCTGGTCGATAATGGAAGCTCGGTAAACCTACTGTTCCGGTTTACACTGGAGAAGATGGGTTTGTCTGTCACCGAGTTGAAAGCCACCTCCATGATGCTATACAGATTCTTTGGAAAAGGATCGGCAGCAATAGGAACGATCGAGCTGGTGATCACCTTGGGAGAGGGACCTCGGACAGTCTCGAAACTCCTCGAGTTTGTGGTCATTGATTGTCCCGCTGCGTACAATGCCATTTTGGGTCGACCTACACTAATAGCGTTTGAAGTAATTACCTCCATCTGCCACCTCGCGTTAAAATTCCCCTCTTCCTCAGGGATATGCATGGTCCGTGGCGATCAACTTGCTGCCAGGGAATGCTACAGCATTTCTATGAAGGGAAAATTAAAACCCGGGCAGTTAATGAGGACCATCCAGGGCGGAAATGAGGAATCTCAGGAACTTGTGCCTAATCCTGAGATTGAAAAACTTTAGAACGCCGAAGGGGAAAATATCATCTTAAGTGATGATATCGACCCCAGAATAGGCGAGGATAAATCCGAGCTCCAAGCTATCGAAGAGCTCGAGGAGGTAAATATCGATCCGTAAAATCCCTCGCGGATGGTAAAGCTCGGGAAGAATCTATGTGACGAAAGGAAAGCGGAGCTGATTAAGTTCCTGCAAGACAACCTGGAGGTGTTCGCATAGTCTCACGAAGACATGGTGGGGATCAGTCCGAGCATCATCATGCACACCCTCCACTCGGATAAGAGCGTGCCTACAAAATCCCAGAAACAGAGGCGCTTAGGAACAACCCGAGCTGAAGCCCTAGAAGAGGAAGTAGCCCGGCTCTTAAAGTGCGGCTTTATCCACGAAGCTAAGTTCCCAGTCTGGGTCGCCAATCCTGTGTTGGTCCCGAAGCCCAACGGGAAATGGCGGACCTACATCGACTTCTTCGATATGAACAAAGCCTGCCCCAAAGATTGCTTCACCCTTCCGAGGATCGAACAATTGGTAGACGCCACGACAGGGCTTTATGGATGCGTATTCATGCTATAATCAGATCGCTATGAACCCAGCAGATCAGGAACACACTAGCTTCATGACCCCAACGAACGTTTATTGTTACAAGGTCATGCCCTTCGGGCTGAAGAATGCCGGACCTTCATACTAGAGGTTGGTAAATAGGATGTTTGCCAACCAGATCGGGAAAAACTTGGAAGTGTACGTTGACAACATACTGGTCAAGTTAAAAACTCCTGGTAACCATGTTTCCGACCTGGAGGAATGCTTTAAGATACTGAGAGAATACGACATGAGGCTTAACCCACAGAAGTGCACTTTCGAGGTCGCATTTGGAAAATTCATGGGTTTCATTGTCAATACTAGAGGAATCGAGGCAAACCCCGATAAGGTCAGGTCAGTACTCGAGCTGCCCCCACCTCGGTCGCGAAAGGACGTCCAAGGCCTGACAGGAAGGGTGGCGGCCCTTAATCTGTTTATTTCTAAATCTACCAACAAGTGTCTCCCATTCTACAACCTGCTCCGGGGGAATAAGAAGTTCGAGTGGACCGAGGAGTACGAACGTGCCTTCCTCAACCTGAAAGCACATTTAGCCGAGCTGCTCGTATTGTCCAAACCAATGGCAGGATAGCCTCTTTTTCTTTACCTAGTTGTCATGAAAGATGCAGCTAGTGTCGTATTTGTAACGAACCAAAATTACTAATAAGGCTTAGGGGCCTTGATTAGTGTGCCGGGAAGGCATAATTGGAGGTTAAGAGAATTAATGGTAAGAAAGCGTGAAATGGGTATTGAATAAGTATGCGGGCCCTATTTGGCTGGTAAGGGCATAATGGTAATCTTGGCCCGTTAGGTCATAAATGTGAATGTGTGTGATAAATTGTTCAGACCACATTATTGTGTGGGTAGATTGATAAATATATATATATGCGTGTACAGGGGTGTGTATTTGTAACTTTCGGCGTGAGGCGATCCTAGGGAGCAGGTAGCGGGAAAAGTCACAACGGGGTTTAAGATACGACTTTGGATAAGTCGGGGGTACTTTTAGATAGCGGGTAGCGATTTGGACTATCGGGTCATGAAAATAAATATATGGAGATATATTTGAGGTTAGGATGTCTAGGTGGGAATATTGGGGGATTTTACCATTTTGGCCTCGGGGACGGTTCCGGCACCCCGAGCCTCGAGATTAGCTTAATATGATAAGTTAGACATAAAGAAGCTTTTGGAAGAAAAACATAAACCGACTAAACACTTTACCTCAGTTCACCTACACGTTCAGGGAAAACAAAGGAGAGAAAACACAGGAAAACTAAGGGGAAACAAGCTGAAATCTCTTGGATTTGTGGTGAGGAATTGAAGGTTTAGCTCAGGGGTAAATCAAGGAACTAAAACAGGGATTAAGGTAAGCATCTAGACATCTTTTCGGTGGTTAGAAACTCTGAGTTTTCTGAGTAGTAAGATAATTGTAATTTTGATGTTTAAGGTGGAATTGAAGCTAGAAACTTGGGAACTAGCTGGGATTCTGCTTAGAGAAGGGGTTCAGCTGAAAAGGTAAACTTTAATTTATGATTTAGAAGTTTAAATCTGAGTTTTGAATGGTTGGTTGTGGTGTTTGATGTTCTTGAGTTTCAGAGTTGAAACATGGATTGCAATGAGTTTTAGATTGGGTTTCCTGTTGAATTATGATGTTAGAGTTGTTTTAAAAGTGTTGGGAATGATTGGTATTGAAGTAGGGAGCTTTTGGATGATTTTGGGTAAGGTTTGGAGGTTGGAAATGGTTGGAATTCTGGGTTCAACGGGAAGGGCCACGACTCTGTTCTAGAGCGCTGCGGCCCTAGCTTGCAAAGGAGCCAAGAAGGCTCGACCAAAGTCAAGCGCCGCGGTGCCCAAAGCAAGGGCCGCAGCGCGTGTCCCCTTCAGGTGTGGTGTTGGCTCTGTTTGTGACAAGGGCCGTGGCTAAGTTTCAAGGGCCGCAGCCCTTAGTTGCACACTTGAGAGTTTGAGGGTTTTAAGCATGGGGGAGTGGTCTAGTGTGCTCGGGTTTGGTTTCACCACCATGCTTGGTGGAATTTGGAATCCCGGGGGTTAGTTTTGTCATTGGAAACCTATATTGGAGTATTAATGGAATCTATTATCTTGGTTGTGACTAGGTGATAAGCTAGGGCTCGGGAATGGATCGTGCTCGTGGGTCGTTCTTTCTAATTAAAGCATGTGACATTAAGGTAAGAAAACTGCACCTGTATATGTGGATAGGATGGGACTAAGTGCTCCCTATATATGAATGTGTTGTATGTGATTTCGATACACTATGTGAATATGTCGGGACTAAGAGTTCCCTATAATGGTATGAATGTCATAAGGTGGTATTATGCCACGAGGACATGTGGTAACAGCCTAAGGGTGCCAAAATCCACACTTGCGCGTAGGGCGCGGCTCGGACACTGGTATCCAAGGACAGCTTATTATGCACTGAGCTCGGTTAAGCTGGCCGGAGTCAGTGGGCATGTCACTGTAGTAGGCCTAAGCGAGCCAAAGGCAGTGAGTTAAACAGAGGGTGCGGCCTGCGGGCATTAACCCTAGTTATTACGTGATATGTGTTTATTGTGGATTAATGTCTGTGACTTAATGAGTGTCTGGGGCTGGAATAATGGTTTTTGGTCAGTATGATGCCTTGAATGAATTTTATGGCCTGATGGTACTGAATTGTATTTTGTGGTTATTGGACTATGCTTTGTGAATTGCTAGCTGTTAATACTTCTATGTCATGATAATATGTTTTCTTGCTGGGCTTCGGCTCAAGGGTGCTACATGGTGCAGGTAAGGCAAGTTGGCCATGGGTTGGAGAGCTCTGGGGGCGAGGTGTACATTATCAGCTGCTCGGCCACCACGGTCGAGGATTTGTACAGGAACGGGAACCTAAAATGTATATTTTGCCATTAGAGTGGCTTGGTCAATTATTTGTAATTAAGAATTTTGTATTTACGTTATTTAAACCCTGACTTGGGATTCCATATATTCAACGTCTGTTTTCAATAAAGTTTAACATTTTATAAAAAAATTCTATTTAACCTGATCCCTTGTGTCAATAGATACACGGTTCAAACTAAATGACTTGACTAGCAAGTCTTCCACTATTTCAAACACACAGTGTAACAGTCTTGGTTATCCAGGGCATTACAGTATTAGTCCGAGAAGAAGACCGGTCTCAGAAGCTAGTCTATTTCATCAGTGAGAGGCTTCTCGGAGTCGAGTCCCGGTATCCATTGATGGAAAAGATGGCTTTCTATCTCATTACAGCCTCCCGAATGCTACAGGCCATATTTCTTGTCCCACTCAATACACGTCATAACCGATCAGCCTTTAAGGCAGGTTTTGCAAAAACCTGAAGCATCGGGACGTCTGCTGAAGTGGGCTATTGAGCTCAGCCAGTTCGAGATTTTGTACACACCGCGAAATGCAATAAAAAGCCAGGCCCTGGCTGATTTTGTGGAAGAATGCACAAGATTCTGAGAAGATCCTGTGGAAGATTCAACCCAGACCGCCATAGCCCTGGCCTCCTTAGTTTAGGCCTCATGGAAGGTCTTCGTAGATGGCTCGTCTAACGAGAACGGCTCCAGAGCTGGAATCATTTTGATATCCCCAGAAGGACATCGATTCCACTTAGCATTGAGATTCGGATTCAAAGCGTCCAACAACGAGGCAGAATACGAAGCTTTACTGGCCGAGCTAAGGGTGGCCCAGGAGCTGAAGGCCAGCTCCGTTCAGTGTTACAGCAATTCCCAGCTCGTGGTAAACCAAGTACTAGGTGAATACCAAGCACGGGGAACCAAGATGGCTGCTTACCTAGCCAAGGTGAAAAGCGAGCTGTCTGCATTTGAGCATGGCTCAATCGAGCAGATACCGCGGGAGCAGAATGCCAACGTGGATGCCCTCACAAAGCTCGCTACCTCCGGGGAGGCGGAGACTTTGGGGTTAGTGCCGGTAGAGTTCTTGGAGAAACCAAGCATAGAGGGAGTCAGGGCAGAGGTCGAGATGATCGACGCCAGACCGACCTGGATGACCCCCATCCTCGAATATCTCACAGCAGGAAAGTTACCTGAAGAGCAAAACGACGCAAGGCGGGTGCCTTACCAAGCTCCAAGACACACAGTGGTAGATGGGATATCATACCGGCGTGGACACTCCTTACCTCTCCTACGATTTGTCCTGCCAAGCGAAGAGAAAACCATTTTGCAGGAAGTGCATGAGGGCTTTTGCGGAGATCACATAGGGGGGCAAAGCATGGCCCTGAAGATCTTAAGGCAAGGATATTACTGGCCCACTTTGCCAAAGGACTCGATCTCCTACATCAAAAAATGTGACAAGTGCCAGTGATTCACCACAGTTGCCCAAGCTCCCCAGTCGAGCTGAAGATGATCTCATCCCCGTGGCCCTTCGCGGTCTGGGGAATTGACTTGGTGGGCGCCCTCCCTATTGGAAAGGGAGGAGTCCGTTATGCGGTGGTGGCTATCAACTACTTCACCAAGTGGGCAGAAGCAGAGCCCTTGGCAACAATCACTTCAAAAAGAGTCCTTGACGTCGTGGTCAAGAGCATTATCTGTCGATTCAGGCTGCCAAGGAAGATCGTATCAGATAATGGAACGCAGTTCGACAGCGACCTCTTCATCGAATTCTGTGAGAGGCACAACATTGTAAAAAGTTTCTCTTCCGTGGCCTATCCCCAGGCAAATGAGCAGGTTGAGGTCGTCAATAAGACGCTAAAGTCAAGCCTTAAGAAAAGACCGGACGAAGCCAAGGGAGTCTGGCCAGAATAGCTCCCCCAGGTTCTATGGGCATACCGGACCTCACATCGAACGCCAACGGGTCATACTCCTTTCTCCCTGGCTTTCGGGAGTGAAGCAGTCCTTCCTGTCGAAGTAAAGGTAGCCTCGCATAGAGTCCAGGCATTTGACCAGGACCATAATCACAAATTGCTCTACGCGTCCCTCGACCTGATTGATGAAAGATGAGAAGATTCACAGCTACAGCTCGCGCACTATCAACAAAAGATCACTCGTTATTTGAACTCAAAAGTCAGAAAACGCGCCTTTAGCGTTGGCGACCTGGTCCTCAGAAGAGTCTTCTT
The DNA here is from genome assembly GCF_963169125.1 of Humulus lupulus. Lineage (NCBI taxonomy): Eukaryota > Viridiplantae > Streptophyta > Magnoliopsida > Rosales > Cannabaceae > Humulus > Humulus lupulus. The sequence continues at coordinate 134,961,103 of NC_084796.1, forward strand.
AGCCAGTAAGGATCCCAAAGACGAAGTATTGGGACCGAACTTGGAAGGGCCCTACCAAATAACCGAGGTCATAAAGGAAGGAACCTACAAGTTAGCTCGGCTTAATGGAGAAGCAGTCCCACGAACTTGGAACGCTATCCATTTGAAGAAATATTATCAATGATACCTTTGTAAGGCTTAATCAGAAAGGCCGTCTTTTGTTTATAAAGTAATGAGAATTAAATCTTTTTACATTATTGTGTATGTTTGTGGATATAAAGTTAAGTAACCACGAAAGACCCTTCCCTACTTACTTGGGGGGCATATGCCCTGGATATAACCAGGTCGTCCAAAAAACTTAGAAGTTAATTCAAATTGATTGATTGATTTTTTCTTAAAAAGCACGAGATATTAATAAAGGATTAACGCGAACAAAGTTGTATCCTGGATATAACCAGGTCCTAAAACTTAGAAGTTAATTCCAATTAATTGATCGATGTTTTTCTTAAAAAGCACAAGATATTAATAAAGGATTGACGCGAACTAAGTTTTCAAATTAACGTCTTGGATATAACCAGGTCCTAAAACTTAGAAGTTAATTCAAATTGATTGATCGATGTTTTTCTTAAAAAGCACGAGATATTAATAAAGGATTGACGCAAACTAAGTTTTCAAATTAACATCCTGGATATAACCAGGTCCTAAAACTTAGAAGTTTATTCAAATTGATTGATCGATGTTTTTCTTAAAAAGCACGAGATATTGATAAAGGATTAACACGAACTAAGTTTTCAAATTAATGTCCTGGATGCAACCAAGACTTAACTCTTAGAAGTTGGTTCAAGTTGGTTAACAAATGTTTTTCTTAGAAAAGCATAAGATGTCAATCACAACACCAACAGAAACTAAGATTATTACCAAATGCATAGAAGAGAAGTAAGATAGAGGCAAAAATATGTAAATCAATTAAAATAAAGTTGCAGAAATCAATTGTCTCGAGGTTAAAAAACCTCATAACATAAAAGTTACAAAAAATAAATAAACGATAAAGGAGGAGGAGAAAATTCCTAGGCCCCGCCAGGCCGCTCTGTTGAAGTCACCCCCTCGCCGTCCTGCTCGGTTACAGTCGGAGTTTCCCTGGTCTCAGAGGGCGCCTCTTGTTGGAGGCGAGCTTTGAAGTTCCCCAGGAAGGACTCCCACGCTTCCGTCCCCATGAAGGAAAAGTCACCATCCGGGTTGAAGGCCCAGCAATGGTACAGCATGGTCTCCATGGAGGTGCTTGAGGTCGCCTTCTCTGCCACATGGGTAGCCTTAGCTTCTTCAAGTTCCACATTTGCAGCATCCAGGGCGACCTTGGTGGACTCGACCTCCAGCAGCTTAGGTCGAGATGCGTCCAGCTCAGCCTACACGGTCGCCAGGGCGTCTTTGGCGTCCTGCTCCTGTTTCTGGGCAGTCGCAAGGGCGGCTAGGGTAGTCTGGTGCTCGCTCCTCATCTCCTCGAGCTTGGCCCTGGATTAGGATATGCTCCGGTGAAAAGCCAAAGCCGCCTGCAAGAAAGAAAAAATGTGTAAGGCGGATGCCTTAGAAATAAAGCAAATGAAAAGAAACGAATGGTAGAGCTTACTTACCGTGAGGGTCATTCCCAATGAAGACTCCATCACGTTCCCAGGACTCCTCGTCTCGATCTCACGTAGGTCCCTCGGGGTGGTGTTGTAATAGTGGCCCACTGTGTAGCTCATAGTCTTGTAGACCGTCCCTTGAAAGACATCAGGGATTTTCTCCAAGGCCCGGGGGTTGACTGGGACGTGCACCTCGGGGGTCGTAGTTGACAAGGTCCCAGCGGGCGCCTCCTTTTCCCGAGTAGAAACGAGAGGTCGCGGGGGAGGTGGAGCCATCTTCTCTGTGGCAGGAGGGGGTGGAGGCACCTTTTCAGTGGAAAAAGGGCCTGGGTTTTTCCCCTTAGTCGGGGACTTGGAGGATGTCCCAACAGCCTTCTTCGTCAATCGGAGCCTCTTCACCAAGGGCCCGGAGGGCGGATTTCCCCCCTGGAACATGGCCCGCAAGTTGTCATCCCCGGCCTGCGACATCTCCTCGGCTGAAACAAAGACAACAAAGTATTAACATACATGTAAAAATACTTTGATAATAAAAAAAAGCTAGTATATAGAAAAAGGTCCTACCCTCGGAGCTAGAGGAGGAATCTATTGTCACGACCTCTGGCCCCAGAGCTTCTACGGGAGAGTCTAAGGTAATGACCTCACGGGTGAGAAGAGGTTCTGGATCTGGATCCGCCTCAGGGCTATACTCCTCTACGTACTGCCTAATACCCGGAGCTACTACACCCTCCAGAAGGGAGGGCCACGACCTAAGATTAGTCCCATACTCCTCCAAGAAGGCTGACCTAAAGGCTAGGGTGTAGTCTACTACTACAGTTCCCATAGGGCGGCCCATGTCATTACGCAACACGAGCTGGCCAACACACTGGAGTAAAGTGATGTTGCGATCTGGGTCTGTTCAGTGGCGATGAACGAGTTGGCCGGGATTAAGCCTAGCATGCCTTAAGTCTACAGTGGCCCTATCTAAATCCCTAAATAAATAAGGATTACCTTGGCCGGAGGGGCCGGCTGCTGCCCCAGACTGGGCCCTCTCCACATTTACTTCTTGGGCGACCTCCAGAGCCCGCTTCCAACGCACGAGGGGCACCTCGTCGTCCTCGTCCTCATCCTCGCCCGCGGCCTCCTCCTCGGGGATGGGCGCCATCTCACGAGCAGGGGGAGGGTCCGTGGTCTCCTCAAGGCCAAAGTATGGCCCGGAGAGATTAACTTGCACGCCAGCATCGTCTTGTCGGACACGAGCTGGCGATAATCCTTTTCACTTGGGGGGAGCCCCGCCAAGGTCTCATATTGACCCCCAAGGGTCACTGACTTGGCCGTCCTCGCAAAAATAGCTGCATGATAGTTTCTAAGTTAGGAACGAATAAAAAGAGGCTAGTCAGCAGTCAACTTACGAGTTGAGAGTAGGAGGTACTTACGAGGACGGTTGAAATAATGGTGCTCGCAGTTGCGAAACCCCTTTCACATAAAGAACTGGTCCTTAAAGTCATTGGGGTGGCTGGGCAGCTCGATGACCACAGACAAATTTGGAAAATGGGTCAGGTAGTAGAACCCGTCGCCTTGCCCCCGCTGCTCCAGTCTGGCTTTGAGGCAGAAGAAGTAGAGGATGTCCGCCGGCGTGGGGACCTCCCATTCCTGGTTCAGGAATAGACACTTCAACCCCGCTAACAGACGATATGAGTTAGGGGGGAGTTGGAAGGGAGCCAGCTTCATGTAATTTAAAAAATTAGCGAAGTACTGGTCCAGTGGGAGGAAGGCCCCGGCCTTGAGAAGCTTGTCGCTCCAGGCGGCGTACTCCTCATCGAGCGGAGTGTAGCTCCGCTCACCTTCAAGGGGAGGTCGGGCGTCCAGGGCGCCCCTCCCTATCTCAATGTTATGGGAAAGCAAGATTTTATTCACTTTCCACTGGGTGGTGACCTTCGAGGCGATCCTCTCGGCCTCGAAAAAAGTGTCGGGCCCCACCTCGACCTCCTTCTCCACAGTTGGACCGAAGTCGGGAATTGGGGAGTCCATGGCCACCTCCTTTCCTTTGTTGGTTTGTTGGGAAGACGAGCTGCCAACACTCTTCTTGGGTGCTCTCTTCTTTGGTCCCATCTGGTCGCCTAACGAACAAAGAAGAAAATTTAGAAAGGGCGACCTAAGCATAAGAAAGAATCTAGCGCGAAGTGTTTTCTTTACACGGGTTGAGGTAATCTCAGCCCGTGGCGAGTGAGACCACGCGGTTCTATGAACACGCACCTATGCTCCCAACGGGGCCCGGATTACTCGGAATCCGTGTGTCAGGAGGGTGAGGGTAAAAGTTTTCCTTGGAAGGAAAGTTTTAGTAGGCAACAATAGGCAAAACCGCCTGTGAAGCGTGTCCCCTAAGTTACCCGGTTTTTGCACCCTAAGAACTGGTTATTCTAAACAGGCATACAAATTTGACCTAGAAAATCACCCCATAAATTGTATCCTATGAGTCATGCTCTTAAGTGGTTTTTCCTATGGTCGACACCCCTACGATAAAAACCTATGCATAAAATACCAGCAAAAAAGAGTAGAAGATAAGCAACCGACCGCATGCGATTAAAGAGAAAGTTTGCCTAAGCAACATTGAAGGAAAACATTTAAAACATGCACAAACGGAGGACTTACAGAAATGTTTTCCTGTGAAGAGACTGAAAGGGTCGTCTGGGTTGAAATCTTGTTGGGATCGCTGGTATCGGAGTCTCGAAGGAGCTCTCGTGTCTGAACTTCTGGAACGCTGGGAACAGTGACCGGAAGAAAGAAAGGGTTTTGAGACTGGGAAGAGAGAAGAAAATGAGAAAATTTTCAAATGAGAGGGTAGCCCATGCGAAAGGTGGCCAGCCCTTTTATATACGTAAAAGGCCAAAGGTTGAGGGTTGTTCGATCGCCTTGATGTAGGATACGAGGATCACTACTCGAAAGACGAAACGATGGCCGAAGATAGGCTAGGCCATTTAATGCGGTTCTCGGAAGAAGGACCGTCACCAACCACTATGCACCACGTAATCGATACCAGCGTAATGGGCAGAGTGTGAAGAGTCCACAAAGAAGCCTAAAAGCCCCCACTGTGGCCCCAGGTGACGTCATGTGCCACGAGCAGGGGCTTGGGGGGCAAATGTACGCCCTAATTATCCACGGGCTATTAGCGAGCTGAGAGAGGGAATAATTATATCAGCCACATGGATGCCATGTACCCGGAGCTGCTGTTACAAGATCCTACCTCTTTAGCTCGAGGTAACCAAAGGCCTAATGAGATTACTAAGGAGTCGGGTTAGAAGTATGGACACAACGGGCTAAGGCTACATCAAGCTCGGGGTACGAGCTTGAGTTGGCACCTCTGACCTTTTATAAAGTCAACCACACAATGTAAACGTGCATATATCAGACATCACATGTCTGATCCATCCCTGAATTCTCAGACACGCAGCATAAACGTGCGTGTTCAGGCACCCACGACTGGGTTAGGCCATGCGGCCCATTATCCCCCTTTCCTATTGATTAGACTACACTTCATTTTTAGGTTTTAGGAATTAATCATTAATGTCACAAAAGTGACATGATGGGTAAGAAGGTCACGGGATGACCTCCCTTGCCAACCCCTAGGTGCCCTCTCCCTCTAAATATGGAGATCCTGGGAGTTGCAAGGGGTTGGATTCTAATTTGTAAGGAAATACCCTGTAAGGAATATTAGAGAGATATCAATAATATTGGCTGGTGGACTAGAAGGATTTTAACCTTTGAACCACCTAAAAAAGCATTCATTTTATCATTTTACTTTGAGATCATTCTTCTATTACGGTTCATTATTTAGCACTAATCCCACTCTTTATTCTATTAATTATCTGTTGCCGAAGAACCACGTCAACACAACCTTTGGAGACTCGCGTATTGATGCATGTGTCTATGCATGCGGGGAGACAACCCTTGGACACTCGTGTATGGATACATGTGTCTATGCATGTAGGGAGACAACCCTTGGAGACTCGCGTATGGATGCATGCGTCTATGCATGTGGGGAGACAACCCTTGGTGGCCTCGTTCATGCTGAATTTTGGCGTCCACAATTCTTAAAACCTTTCTATTTCTCGAAATCTTAATTGCACCTTACTTTTATTTCACTTATCTCATTTTTTCATATCATCAAAAAGACAACATCGAAATATCAAATCTTTTTTCATTTCTATTTTTATTTATTTCATGTTACTAACTTTTTGTGTTATTTTCTACAAATCTTTTGGTTATAGGTTACATCCTTGTGGATCGACCGCCCGATTTTACTACACCTACCGTTTAGTGGTAGTCACATTTTGGACGTTAAAAAAGGTCATAGGTCATACTAACAAGTCAAATATAATAAAAAGATAGGTCCTTAGACAGCGGTGGCAGTTAAGCCTCGGACATAAGTACGTCATACACCAGACATCAACTTAGGTTTGTCACAGAATTTTGGCAGCCGAGCCTATCGGACATAAGCTTGTCAAACATCATTGGATACCTTAGGTCCATACACACTTACCCCTTTATTGTACCTGAATGTTAGGTCGTAGAAAGCATAAACTAGGTCATAAATTAAACTACCTAATTTACCTTACCAAATCTGGGATATTGAAGACAAGTGCAGGATCGGAAACTCCTAAAACCAACATAAAGAAACCATAATTCTTCTAGAGAAACGAAGATGAATAGAAGATCTAAACCATCCGAATAAAGAATTTCCAAGAAAATCCTTAAGTTTCAAAGAAATTAAACACCTACCCAAAAGTCATTATAACGAGTTAAGTTTTGAAATAAAAGGATAGAATAAGAAGAAATGAAATGGACTAAACCTGAAGATTAATAGTACTTTAGATAGCTTAGATCATTGATCTATTCCTCAAACATCAAAATCACACAAAAGCTTACTTCCCAAGTGTTTAGAAAAAATTTAGATTTGAAAGCTTTAACCCCAAAACCCTAGTGTTTCTCTTTAGAATGAAAATAGCTGCTTCAAGGCTCTGAAAATGTTTGAAAGATGATGAAAATGGTTCAGTGAATGGTCCTATTTATAGAGTTCAAAGAGTGAAACTAACTCCCATTACAATGAATAAATAAATAATTATAAATACATTTTTCACTCAACAGATGCCCAAACCTTGGTCAAAAATGTATAGGAACAATCCAAGTTGTTGAGGGTTGTTTCTAGCTTTGGATTCCACAAAAATTAAAAAATGATCACTGGAGCCGATATATCTCCTCCTATAGGTGATATATGACCTGAACCATAATCCCTAAGGTCCGTAGATTCGTTAATGCAAAGTCGACGTATTTTTCCGTAAAATCATAGGAGATATATCATCCCTTAAAGCTGCGATATATCGGCTTGCACTGATATACTAAACCATGGTTTTGCACTTGTTAAGCACACTTGAAGTTGTTTAAACTACTTTGACTGAGTAGTACAAGATCCTAGCATCTGAGGAAAGGTTCTAAACAACCTAGAGTTATCCATGATTATTTTTATTCATCTAAAACATTAAATATTTAATAAACATACATGTGACAAATGTCACGTTCTTAATTATTCTATCTATACCTTTGGTTATAATAAATAATATTCTTAGGACTGTCTTCATTAATCAAACCTTATGATTAAATTAATATTTCTAAACTATAGGCTAAACTTATAAAATCCATAACTAGCTCTACGAGTTCTTAACTAAGTCCTGGCTTTGAACCAATATCCTCGAAAACTAAAATACTACAGTGTAAGATAATAATCTTTAACTAAGTAAAAATCTGAGGCGCTACAATTCTCCCCTACTTAAATGGATTTCGTCCTCGAAATTTACTTACCAAAAATCTCAGGATATGGCCCCCTCATAAAATCCTCCAATTCCCATGTTGCCTCTCTTTCTGTGCTATTGCTCCACAAGATTTTAACCATAAGGATACTTTTGGACGTTAACTCCTTAGTTCTCCACTCTAGAACGCATACTGGCCGTTCTTCATAACTGAAATCTTGTTTTAAATTCAGAGCCTTGTAATCAAGCAAATGGGTTGGATCTGATATGTATTTTCTCAACATCGATACATGAAAAACGTTATGCATTTCAACTAATGATGGTAGTAAAGCCAACCGATATGCTACATGCCCTACTTTTTACAAAATCTCAAAAGGACCTATAAACCTCAGACTTAAATTTCCTTCTTTCCGAAATGCATTATCCCTTTCATCGGAGAAAATTTGAGAAAAACTTGATCGCCTACTAAATACTCAACAGTTGTCTCTTAGCATCGGCATAGTTCTTCTGGCGACTTTGACCGGCAACCATTCGTTGTCTTATCTTTTCTACCGCTTCCATTACTTCTCTTAGAGTCTTGGGTGCTAAGTATCATCTTTCACCAACTTCATCCCAATGAAGTGGTGATCGGTACTTCCGTCCATATAAAATTTCATAAGGTGCCATGCCTATCGTCGCTTCATAACTGTTGTTGTAAGAGAATTCTATTAATGGAAGATACTTGCTCCATGATCCGGATAAGTCTAAAGCACACGCTCTCAGCATATCTTCAAATATTTGTATGGTGCGTTATGACTGACCATTAGTTTGAGGGTGAAATGTCGTACTTAGTTTTGACTTAGTTACCATTGCATGCTGTAGACCTTCCCAGAACTTTGATGTGAAAACAAATCCTTTGTCAGAGACTATTGTCTTTGGAACTCCATGTAGTCTCACTATCTCCGCCACATAAAGCTCTGCACACTGCTCAACGTTATTAACTATTCTTACTAGCAATAAGTTAGCACATTTTGTGAGTCTATGTACTCTCACCCAAACAAAGTCATGCTGCTTGGTTGTCCTTTGTAATCCCGTCATGAAGTCCATCGCTATATCTTCCCATTTCCATTTGAGAATTTCCAACGGTTGCAATGTTCTAGTGGGTCTCTAATGTTCGACCTTAACTTGTTGACATGTAAGGAATTTTGCTACAAATTCTGCTATGTCTTTCTTCATCCCTAGCCCCCAGTACATTTTGTTGACATCGCTGTACATCTTAATCGATCCCGAGTGAAGTGAATATGGAGTAGTGTGCACTTCCTTCATAATACTTTCTCTTAATTCACCACTTTCTAGTACACATACTCGGTTCCGATATCGTAGCATGTCAAGGAGAAATCAACATTCTCCGAGCTTTATAGTGTTGCCTTCATCTTAAGAAGAAACGCGTCCTCTTATTGTTTCTCCTTTATTTCCTCCATTAGTGTTGACTTGATCGTGAGGTCAGCTAGTTGTCCAGTTATTTACTCAATTCCAGACCTCTTAATATCATTTTGTAAGTGTTGAGCTATCCCTTTAAGTGTTGACATGCTTCCGTAACTCCACCTGCTAAGTGCGTCTGCCACCACGACATTAGTCTTTCCCAGATGATACAAGATTTCACAATCATAGTAGCTACCTTCGTTGCCTCATATTGAGCTCCTTATGTGTGAAGAAGTACTTTACACTTTTGTGGTCCATATAGATTTTGCACTTTTCTCCATACTGATAGTGCCTCCAAATCTTTAGAGCGAAAACCACTACTGCTAATTCTAGATCATGAGTCAGGCATCAAAATGCACCCAAGTCCTTGTTTCGACGCGTCGCAATACACTACAAACTTTCCTTTATTGTTTGGGATGCATAGAACTGGGGCTAATATGAGCTTATCCTTTAACGTTTCAACGCTTTCTTCACACTTCTCCGTCCATGTGAACCTATGCTGCTTCGTTGTTAAATTTGTTAAAGGTGTAGCTATTTTGGAGAACCTTTCAACAAATCGTCTATAGTATCCTACCAACCCTAGAAAACTTCTCACCTCTGTGGCACTTTTTGGCTTAGGCAAGTTTCGATCTTGGCTAGGTCTACTTCTACGCCATTTTTTGATACAATGTGTCCTAGAAATGCCACCTTCTCTAGCCAGAATTCTCATTTCTTAAACTTAGCATATAATTGATGACTTTTGAGTTGTCCCAATGTCAGTCACAGGTGCTCTTCATGCTCTGCTTTTGACCTTGAGTAGATCAATATGTCTTCTATAAACACCACAGTGAACTTATCCAGGTAGTCCTTAAATACTCGGTTCATAAGATCCATGAACGTAGCTGGTGCATTCTTTAAGCCAAAAAGACATTACCAGGAACTCGAAGCGTCCATATCTGGTTTGAATATCCGTCTTTAGGATATCTTCTTCTCGTACTCTTAGTTGATGATACCCTGACCGTAAATCTATCCGAGAATACCGTAGATCCTTGTAGTTGATCAAAAAGTTCGTCTATCCGAGGCAAAAGGTATTTGTTCTTGATCGTCACTTTATTTAGTTCTCGATAGTTGATGCACATTCTCATGCTCTCATCATTCTTTTTGAAAAAAATCACTGGTGCTCCCCAAGGCGAATAGCTCAGTCGGATGAAACCCTTGTCTAAAAACTCTTGCAGTTGTATCTTTAACTCCTTTAACTCGGTAGGTGCCATTCTATATGGAACTTTCGAGATTGGTGCTGTCTCTGGTGCCAATTCTATTTCAAACTCGATTTCCCTACTTGGAGGTAATCCCGATAGATCTTCTGGAAACACTTCGGGAAATTTGCATACAATATGTACATCCTTTGGTTTGAGCTGTGTCTATCGTGTTTTGTCCACCACAGTGGCTAGAAAATTTTTGCAACCGCTATTGATTAACCGTTGAGCTTTGAGAGCTGAGACTATTGGTATGCGAGTTTGGGAAACTTCTCCTTTGAAGGTGAACTGTTCTCTTCCTTCTGTTTGAAAGTTGACTGTCTTATCCTTACAGTCTATCGCTGTCCCATGTTTTGCTAACTAGTCCATGCCTAAAATTACATCATAATCCTTAAGGCCTAACTCGATCAAATCTACTTGTAACTTTCTTCCTTCAATTCTAACTATGATGCTACGCACCCCTCTACTAGATATCATTCTTTCCCCTGAGGGTAACTCCGTGACAGGCTTATCTCTAAAAAGTTCGCATGGTTTATCTAAGCTATCAATCATATTCATAGAGACAAAAGAATGTGTAGCTCTTGAATCGAACAAAATATTGCATAGTTTACCAGAGATAGTGGCATGACCTGTTACAACTGTATTACTAGTTTCTGCTTCACCTCTAGTAAGAGAAAAAACTTTTGCTAGCACAAGCTTGTCATCTTTCTTTTGGTCCTTTAACCTTGGGCAATACTTTTTAATGTGCCCATCTTCTCCATAATTGAAACAACCTTGCATCAAATATCAGGATTCTCCTTAATGCTTTCTCTTGTAGATAGGGCACTGGGGATATTCCACATAGGGCTTCTTATTCCCATTACTTTGTGATGCAGTCTTATTCTTCTTATCGACTTTTTTGATTTTGACCACCATCATGTTTTCATTTGTGGTCTTTATGTTCATTGTTATTCATTTTGGCGTCCCTTCTGGCTGCACCTTCCTTCCAGATCCTTTCTTCTGCCTGCTAAGCTTCCAAGGCTACCTCTAATGTTTTTTCATAAGTGGTTATTCCCCGAATCAACTTTATGTTACGGGCTATCATAGGTTTCATTCCCTTCACAAATCATTCAATTCTTGGCATCTCGGTGGGTACCATGTCCACCGCGAGCATAGCTAGCCTATCAAACTTCCTGGCATACTCTTTCTCAGTCGAATTCCCTTGAGTAAGTGCAATGAATTCGTCCACCCTTGTGGTTAGAATCTCAGGACTGTAATACTTCTTGTTGAACACTTGGATAAACTGGTCCCATGTCGTAACGTTCACATCTCTAGTCTTCTTCACTATATCAAACCAGATACGGGCGTCTTTCTTTAGTAAGCTTGAAGCACATGAGACTCGATCTTCATTTCCCAGCCGCATGTGTTCTAATATGGACTCCATCGATCGAAGCCATTCTTCTATTTCCATTGGGTAAGATCCACTGTCAAAGATTGGCGGTTGTAGCTTTCTAAAACATTCATACACTGCCTCGTAGAGAGGTTCTGCCAACTGTAGTAATTATGCTAGAGAAATGACTTTCTATGCCACTTGTTGTTGTTTCCCTAAGTTTATTTGCAACTCTTCTTCCCTTCTCCATAGCTCTACCTTGAGACGGGCATTTTATCTTTCCAAATTTTCTTGAGCAGCAGCAGCTACCGGCTCTTCCACTACATTGGGTGCTTCTGGGACTCCCGAGGTTGCTAGAAATTCTTCATATATAGGGGTGGCGGCTACTCCTATTCCTCTCCCCCTTCCCCTTCCCCGGCCTCTTCCCTGGCCATTTAGTCTTTCAGATCTTCTTTGTTCATAATCCATGTGTCTATTCTGTTTACCCGAAAGAAATTTTTTTTTTGCAAAAGCTATTACAAAGAAAATTTGCAAAATTTGCAAAAGTTATAACTTAGCCTATTGTACTTCTGTCTATTAGATCCATCTATATATTAAAACTACACTATTACAATTAAGTCCAACTTGGGTAAATGAGCCTTAACAATTGAATCTTCCATGGAGGAGGGTTGGGTTATCGTACCCACTACTAAGGCCCCCTAACATCCACTTGAACCCAAAAGACAGGAATTTGAACCCTTGCTTTATTAATTGTTATTCGTTTAAATTGGACCTAATCTAATAATTCAAAGCAAATGGGCCTTCACAAATGGGCTAATCCATAAGAGAGGAATTTAAACATTACACATTCAATTGAATCCAAAATTCTTAAAACTTAGTAAATAATGGAACAATAATAAAAGCAAATAATATGTTTTATTATAATAAGAAATTAATTACAAACTAGTGAAAAATTTCTAAAACAACATAAAATAAAATTTAATTATGTGTTCTTCTATACGTCTAATCCTCCACATCGAATCCTTCTTCTAGCATATCTTGAGTGAAGTCCTCATAATCCTCTCGAGTGTAGATAAACCTTGATGTAAAAGGAACTTGATAAAGAAATCCTTCCTTAAGGTTATCTGATAATTGATGAACCCTTTCTCCTATTTCTCCATTTATTAATAAAATATCCTCGAATATTTTAAAATTTCTTGCAAACCTATCCATAGATATGTCATATTTATCTTCAATAGGTACATCATTATCAAATAAAACTTCATTCCATGCTATCCTTAAGCTTGGTTCTGCTAGCGGTAGTTTGACTGAGTGTTGAGAACTATGAACTTCTCATGTGATTTTAAAAGGGTTGTATGACTATTAATAATCTTTTCTGTTTCCTTTTGAATTCGGTTGATTCTAAGAAACACTCTCTCGAACTCATTATAAAACTCAGGGTATGGTATTCTTCTTATTGCTTTAACTTTTCTAACCACACTTGAGTCCATTGAGCTAATTTATGAAAATAACACAAGAAAGACATTACAAACATATTTAAAAAACAATGTGTATACTTACTTGGTAGCGAGTTGGTCCTTTGTAGCTGTCGTGTGTATTTCATGGGACGTTGAGGACCAATATAGTCGTGGCTCTGATAGCACTTGTAACGCCCTAATTTCTCATAAATTTAAGAGAACACAGTGTTGGGTTATAATCATAAAAATTGCACTTTTATTGAATAAAAACTTAAAAAAAAGTATATGGGTCCATGGTTTTACAAAAATGAAATAATTATCTTTCACATATTAAAATGAACAACATTAAATAAAAATTTAAAAGAAAACAATTTTTAATAAAAATAAATATGGTCCGCTTAATCTTCCTCGAATATATGGTCCCCATGTGTACATCACGAAGCTAATTATTTGGGAGAGTTAATTATTATCATATTATAAGATAATTATTCAAACTGATAGTTTTTTAATATAAGGTTAATTGTGAATGAACTGATATGTATTTTTGGGAATAAACATATTGTCTTAAAATTAATTAAACAAACAAATGAGAAAATAAGGGAGAGCACCATAGTGGCTCACACCAATCACTGTGCCAAACAGTGAGTGGCGCCACTTATGGTGTCACATCATCCCTCAGATTTTAATTTTTAATTTTAAATTAATTTGTTTATTTAATTATTGTGTTTAAATTTGATTTAATTTTTTTAGAAAAAATTTATTCATAACTGGTCAGTTTTTTGACTTTTTAAATTTAAAGAAAAATAAAATAGTTTTATTTTATCTTTAAAAACCTGAAAAAGAAGCGATTCTTTTCATTCAGTTATTTTTTTATTATTAGACTCTCTCAAAGAAAGAAACAATATAATTTCCTAGGCGTGAAATTCTAGAAGTTTCTATAAGTCTTCTATCTTCTCCAAACTATCTAGATTCCATGTGCTGAGAACATCTAAAATGCATAAATAATCAACATGTGAATCCTACGGGCCCACACACGTCCTCGTGTGTTAGAGGAACAACTTGGAAGGCTAGGTGTGATCTTTCACTTGGATAGGAAGATCGTTGATTATACTAAAATACTCAAGGAAACTTGATAGGCTTGAAGATGCAATCTCAATTTCCTTGTATGTGTCGAATTAATGTATATGTATACATTAAATATTGTGTAGGTTTCTTACATTTTTATACGTATGTTGATATGTATATTGAATGGATTATTATGTTTTTTAAGTGTATGGTTGAATGATGGATCGTTATTTATATGGTACTGTAACGCCCTACTTCCTTAGAGCCGTTACTAAGTGAGTTTAAAAACGTGCATTCAACTCGCTAATCGAGGTTTTAGGTCAAATAGTGTAATTAAGCCATAAACAGAGGAAAAATTTAGAAATAACTCCATTTCATTGAAAATCATAAAAGTTTAACACTTGGGATCCGAAAATATAGTTTAGAAACATTTACAACATATAAATTGAACCGAGTCGACTAAACGACAAAATCTAGATTTATTTACAATCATCTCCCAAAATCCACTGGCTGTGGCAGCCAGGCAGGTAAAACATGTACACGCCGCTTCATGCCTACTACAATCATGGTTGGTTGGCTTTCTCCTTGCCTTTACTGGACCACAGAGCATCTGTGAGCCAAAGCCCAGCAAGAAAACCCACAAACAGATAACATATGCAAAACATACACCAAGTATATAACTGGCCATCAATAGGCTAAACACATACGGCCTAGCCGACCCAGGTGCTTTACCAGGCCTTGGGTTCGCGGTCCACACTCTGAGGATATCCCAGGTATCCTTTAGGGACTCGCCCTGGTAACTCGCACTCCACGTGCTCAACGCTGCTCCCGGCCCATTGCCGTTCTCGGCCTTGCACTCGACGTGTCTAACGCCGTTTCAGACCCTTTGCCGTTCCCGGCCCCTGCCGACCTCGGCCTACACCGTTCCCGGCTCTTGCCGATCATTCACATAATTGCATTCATAGCATAACAAACAAATATTGAATACTAACCAATTCAACCAAAGGGCTACGCCCTGCAATTCAAACACATTGGGCTCAGCCCTGCATACTATCTCTATGGGAACAAGGGTTTTCTTAACTTAGATTCCCTAGCTCCGTTCACTTGATCCTCGAGCACGATCCCTCTTGAGTCCTAGAGTACAACCAGTCACAGCCATAGATCAGAATCATCACCAAACCTCAAGTTCAACACCTAACCTCGGGACCAATCCCGAGCCCTCGGGAAGCCCCAATTCCACCAAACAAGGTGGTGGAATTGAACCCCGAACCCCCGGGCAAAATCCCTTGAAAATAACTCAAAAACCCCTTTCTGGAAACAGGGTAGCGCTACAGCACTCTAAGGAGGGCGATACAGTGCTACAAACAGAGCCCAACTCACCCAGAACACTTGGCGTAGCGCTACAGCGCCCAAAGGCTAGCACTATAGCGCTAGTCACAGAACAGCAAAACCTGCCATTTTCTCCTTCGAGTTTCCCCGAGCCAAACTTGACCAAAACGCATCCAAAGTTTACCCAAACTTAAAAACAAGCTTACTAACATGTCTAACTCATCCCAAGCATCCCAACCATACACAACTCAACCACATGCATCCTTTATCCAAGATTTCACCATAACTGAACCTAAAACTCAGAAACTTAGCCAGAACCATAGAAATCACAATGCTTGAAACTAAAGTTCCTTACCTCTGATGAATGAACTTGGCTGAGGTTATCTTCCACCTTTGCTTAGCCTTCACCTCCTCAAATTCCCAGCTTCAACTCCCTAAGTTTCCCACAAAACCTTCCATAGAAAACTGGCTCAACACCAACATCAAAAACTTAAGAAAACCTCAAAGTCTTACCTCAAGTGGATGAATTTCTTTGCCAATTTCTCAAGCTAACACAAGGATTCTATCCTCTAGCTCCTGCCCAAACTCCTCCTGAGTTTCTGCTCCAAAAGACCACAAAAACTGGTGGAGAAATGCCAAACCGACCCTACCTTTCTTTCCCTTTTTCTTTCCTTCTTTTCCTTTCTTTTCTTTCCTTCAGAACATTTAAGTTAATCCTATCCCTTATATGCCAAATGACCACAATACCCTCCCATAAATCCTAAGTCTTTAAATCCACCTAGGGGTATTTTGGTCTTCTCACCCAATTCCCGCTAATTCCTCAAGTGTCTCTAATATTTACCGCTTACCTCTTGACACTAAGCTAATCACCAGTTACATTCTCCAATATCAAAGTAGATCCGAATATATTATCTAAATTCCTGTTATACCCCAAGGCTCGCCCCAAGCCAGGTATAAATCCCCGCCGTGACTTTTTCGCTAGCTCTCTCACTAGGATCGTCTTGATTCACAGATCACAAATATATCCACATATTCATTAAATTCACATAGATTAATACAGTATAACAATTATTGCCCTCCAGGCACACTAATCAAGGCCCCAAGCCTTATTTGTAAATTTGGTTCATCAAAATTACCTGAACAACTCGGGATACCTCTCCCTCATCTCTGACTCAAGTTCCCATGTCGCCTCCTCAACCTTGCTGTTCCTCCACAGCACTTTCACCAAGGCGATGGTCTTGCTCCGCAAGACTTTATCTATCTGGTCAAGAACCTGAATCGACTTTTCCTCGTAGGACAAATCTTGATCAATCTCCAGATTCTCATAACTTAGAACGTGCGTTGAATCTGATATATACTTTTGGAGCATGGACACATGAAAAACATCATGAACCCCTGATAAAGCTGGAGGCAACACTAGTCTGTATGTTACCTCTCCAACCCGTTCCAGAATCTCGAAGGGGCCAAAAAACCTAGGGCTCAGCTTGCCCCGAACACCAAACCGTTTCACACCCCTCAAAGGTGAAACCCTCAGAAACACATGGTCACCAACCTGAAATTCCACGCTCCTGCATTTTAGATCTAAATAACTTTTCTGTCGACTCTGGGAGGCGAGCATAGGCGCTCTAATCTTCTCAATCGCCTCATTGGCCCTCTGAACCATTTCAGGACCCAAATATATTCTCTCACCTGTCTCGTCCCAATGAATAGGAGATCTACACTTTCTTCCATAAAGCACCTCGTACGGAGCCACTCCGACGGTCGCCTGGTAACTGTTGTTGTATGAGAACTCAATCAAAGGGAGATACTTACTCCACGATCCCCCAAAATCTAGCACACAGGCTCGCAACATGTCCTCCAATATCTGAATCGTCCTCTTAAACTGCCCATCCATCTGAGGATGATAAGCGGTACCAAACCGTAACTGCGTGCCCATAGCCTTCTGCAGACTCTCCCAAAACTTGGAAGTGAAGGTGGGGTCTCTGTTGGATACTATCGACCTCGGAGCCCCATGAAGTTGAACAATCTCCTTCACATACAACTCAGCGTACTGCTCCACAGTATAAATTGTCCTAACAGGAAAAAAGTGGGCGGACTTGGTATACCTATCCACAATCACCCACACTGAGTCATGCTGTCCCGCGTTCCTCGGCAAACCAACCACGAAGTCCATGGTGATATCTTCCCACTTCCATTCTGGAATCCCCAGAGGCTGCAGCAACCCCGCTGGCCTCTGATGCTCAGCCTTGACCTGCTGACAAGTTAAGCACTTGGCCACATAATCCACCACATCCCTCTTCATGCCTGACCACCAATACAAAACTCTCAAATACGGGTACATCTTCGTTGTACCCGGGTGCAAAGAATAAGGAGTGGTATGCGATTCATCTAAGATCCCCCTCCGGATATCAGAATCCATGAGAACTCAGATCCAATCCTTGTACTTCAGTAATCCCATCTCTGAAACAGAAAAGTCCTTGGTCACTCTGGCTAAGACATCCTCTCTGTGACCTCTTACCTGGGAATCCTTCCCCTGCACCTCCTTGATCCTCTCAAGGAGTGTAGACTGAAGAGTGATGTTGGCTAACCGGCCAACCACCAACTCTATTCCCGCTCTAGTCATCTGCTTAACCAGCTTATCAGATATCTGCCTTGAGCTAAACAACTGTTCTGGGCCTCTCCGACTCAATGCATTAGCCACTACATTAGCCTTCCCAGGATGATATAGGATATCACAGTCATAATCCTTAACCAATTCCAGCCACCGTCTCTGGTGCATATTCAGGTCCTTCTGCGTAAAGAAATACTTCAGGCTCTTATGGTCGGTGTATATCTCACACTTCTCACCATAGAGATAATGTCTCCAAATCTTCAGTGCGAACACCACCGCTACCAACTCCAAATCATGCGTGGGATATCTCTACTCATACTCCTTTAGTTGTCTCGATGCATAAGCTATCACCTTACCAGCTTGCATTAGCACACACCCTAGACCCTGTCTGGACGCATCACAATAAACCACAAACTTTTCATTGTCTATAGGAAAACTTAACATTGGCGCGGTGATCAATCCCCACTTCAACTCCTTGAAACTGTTCTCACATCTGTACGTCCAGACATACCTTGTCTTCTTCTTTGTCAATTCTATCAAAGGCATTGCTATTCTGGAGAACCCCTCAACGAACCACTGATAATACCCTGCTATGTCCAAAAAGCTTCTCACTTCAGGAACATTGCTCGGTCTAGGCCAATCTCTAACCACCTCAATCTTACTTGGGTCAACCAGAATCCCCTCCTTACTGACAATGTGGCTTAGAAATGTAACTTGTGGAAACCAGAACTCACACTTACTGAACTTAGCATATAGCTTATGCTCCCTCAACCGCTATAGAACCAACTGTAGATGCTGCTCATGCTCTGTGTCTGACTGAGAATACACCAGGATGTCGTCGATGAATACAATCACAAACTTGTCCAGATAATCCTTGAAAACCCTATTCATCATGTCCATGAAGGCTGCTGGGGCATTGGTTAATCCAAAGGACATAACCAGGAATTCATAATGTCCATACCTCGTTCGGAAAGCAGTCTTTGGTATGTCCTCTTCTTTAATCCTTAACTGATGATAACCTGGTCAGAGATCTATCTTGGAAAACACTGTTCTTCCCTGTAACTAGTCAAATAAATCATCGATCCTAGGCACTGGATACTTTTTCTTAATGGTTAACTTGTTTAGCTCCCTGTAATCAATACACATCCTAAGGGATCCATCCTTCTTCTTAACGAACAACACTGGAGCACCCCATGGCGAGAAACTCGGTCTGATGAACCCCAAATCAAGTAACTCCTGGAACTGAATCTTCAACTCCTTTAACTCCGCTGGAGCCATTCTATAAGGTGTCGTAGATACTGGCTCCGCTCCTGTTACCAACTCTATAACAAAGTCAATCTCCCGCTGTGGCGGCAACCTTGGCAAATCTACTGGAAACAAATCCAAAAACTCACACACCAATCTAGTCTCACCCAGTCTAACCGACACCACCCTGGAGGTATCCACAACGCTCGCTAGGAATCCTATGCAACCTTCTTGCATCAAGTCTCTAGCCTTCCATGCTGAAATCATTGGTACTCGCGGTCCACTAACTGTTCCCACAAATACAAAGGGTACCTCCCCTTCTGGTTCAAAAGTCACCATTCTGCGCTTGCAGTCAATCGTTGCCCCATACTTTGATAACCAATCCATCCCTAGAATCATATCAAAGTCATCCATCTCTAACTCAATCAAATCCACAGACAGTTCCCTACCATCTACCTCTACTGGCAATGCTCTAATCCATTTCCTAGAGACTACCAGTTCTCTTGTTGGCAACAAAGTCTGAAATCCCCTAGCATACACACCACTAGGTCTACAAAGCTGATCTATCACTCTAGCAAATACAAATGAATGGGTAGCCCCTGAATCAAACAATGCAATATACAGAGAACCAACACTAGAGATCTGACCTGTCACAACTGAGGGGCTAGCCTCTGCCTCTGTCTGTGTGAAAGTAAATACCATGGTAGGAGCAAGACTGTCACTCTGCTTCTGCTCCTCCTTCTTGACTTGAGGGCAATCCCTCTTCAGATGAATAGCACTCCCATAAACAAAGCAGGCCCTGATCCTGCACTCATCCTGGTGTCGTCGCTTGCACCATGGACACACTGGAAAACTCGTCCAGTTGTCACTGCCACCCTGACGACCAGTGGAAGCACCCCGTGCCCTCCTATCTGAAATGGGAGGAACAAAGGAATCTGGGGCCTTCCTGTTCTGCTCACTAGAACCACCACCACGACTGAATCCAACAAAAGGAGGCACTGTCCTCCTGGCATCGTGCCTAACAACGCTTTCCTTCCAATTCTGATCTTCGGCCCTCTCAGCAGTAAGGGCCTTGTCTACTACCTGGCCATAACTAGTAGTCTCTGGATCCAAGGTAATATTCACATCGCGGGTGATCATAACATTCAACCCCCGCACAAACCTATCCCTTCTTGTCGCATCAGTCGGCACTATATCTGGCGCAAACTTCGCCAGTCTGTCAGACCTTAAAGCATACTCTGTCACTGTCGACCGGTTCTGAGTCAGGTTGACAAACTCATCAACCTTCGCAGCTTGAACTGCCACACTGTAATACTTCACTATAAATAGGTTTCTGAACTCTTCCCAAGTCATAACAGATACATCCCTTCTCTGAACCACCACGTCCTACCAGATGCGGGCATCCTCTCTAAACATGTAGCTAGCACAAGCTACCCTCTCATTACCCTGAACTCTCATAAATCCAGAATTGAGGAAGTCATATTCATCCACTGATCTGCCCGCAGTGGGTCTGATCCACCCTCAAAGGTGGGAGGATGTTGTTTCCTGAACCTCTCATACAGAGGTTCCCACCTGTTCTCCATAACAGGTTGAACCGGCACTGGCGCTGCAACCTGCTGAACTGGCAGCCCAGTGACCTGAGGTGGGGCCTACTGCCTTAACTGTCGCAACTCTTCCTCTGTTCGCTGCAGTCTTGCTTCCATCTCGGCAAACATCTCTTGCCAATTCTGTGGGGTAGGTGGAGGGTCCTGACCCTAGTTGTCATCCTCGGCCCTACTGCCATGGAGTCTAGCTGATTATCGAGGCATCTCAACAAATATGCCTGCAACCAATGACGCCGCTCATCAGGCATGATAACAACATCCAAAACCACCTCCCAAACACATCAGTCATCCACACATAGTAACTCATATAGCATATAACACACAACGGGCCATGCCCTGACATCATGCATATGTTAACTCATTCATCATGCTCTATATAAGATAAACAGCTAAACATGGCATTCAAGCACATATTCAAACATATCAGTCAATCATACCAACCAACCCTGAGTCGAGCTTCTCATTGACAGCGAGCATACATGTTCGGTCAATCTCCAAAACCAATAACCTTGTCTCGCTCTAATACCAAGTTGTAACGCCCTACTTCCTTAGAGCCATTACTAAGTAAGTTTAAAAACGTGCATTCAACTCGCTAATCGAGGTTTTAGGTCAAATAGTGTAATTAAGCCATAAATAAAGGAAAACTTTTGAAATAACTCCATTTCATTGAAAATCATAAAAGCTTAACACTTGGGATCCCAAAATACAGTTTAGAAACATTTACAACATATAAATTGAACCGAGTCGACTAAACGACAAAATCTAGGTTTATTTACAATCATCTCCCAAAATCCACTAGCTGTGGCAGCCAGGCATGCCAAACATGTACACGTCGCTTCATGCCGGCTACACTCATGGTTGGTTGGCTTTCTCCTTGCCTTCACCTGCACCACAGAGCATCTGTGAGCCGAATCCCGCAAGAAAACCCACAAACAGATAACATATGCAAAACATAAACCAAATATATAAATTGGCCATCAATAGACTAAACACATACGGCCTAGCCGACCCAGGTGCTTTACCAGGCCCTGGGATAACAGTCCACACTGTGAGCATATCCCAGGTATCCTTTAGGGACTCGCCCTGGTAACTCACACTCCACGTGCTCAACGCTGCACCTGGCCCCTTAACGTACTCGGCCTTTCACTCAACGTGCCTAAAGCCGTTTCCGGACCTTTGCCGTTCCCGGCCCCTGCCGACCTCGGCCTACACCATTCCTGGCTCTTGCCGATCATTCACATAATTGCATTCATAGCATAAAAAACAAATATTGAATACTAACCAATTCAACCAAAGGGCTACGCCCTGCAATTCAAACAAATTGGGCTCAGCCCTACATACAAGCTCTATGGGAACAAGGGTTTTCTCACCATAGATTCCCTAGCTCCATTCACTTGATCCTCGAGCACGATCCCTCTTGAGTCCTAGCGTACACCCAGTCACAGCCATAGATCAGAATCATCACCAAACCTCAAGTTCAACACCTAACCTCGGGACCAATCCTGAGCCCTCCGGAATCTCCAATTCCACCAAACAAGGTGGTGGAATCGAACCCCGAACCCCTGGGCAAAATCCCTTGAAAATAACTCAAAAACACCTTTTCTGGAAACAGGGTAGCGCTACAGCGCTCTAAGGAGGGCGATATAGCGCTACAAACAGAGCCTAACTCACCCAGAACACTTGGCCTAGCGCTACAGCGCCCAAAGGCCAGCGCTGTAGCACTAGTCACAGAACAGCAAAACCTGCCATTTTCTCCTTCGAGTTTCCCCGAGCCAAACTTGACCAAAACTCATCTAAACTTTACGCAAACTTAAAAACAATCTTACTAACATGTATAACTCATCCCAAGCATCCCAACCATACATAACTCAACCACATGCATCCTTAATCCAAGATCTCACCATAACTGAACCTAAAACTCAGAAACTTAGCCAGAACCATAGAAATCACAAAGCTTGAAACTAAAGCTCCTTACCTCTAATGAATGAACTTGGCTGAGGTTATCTTCCACCTTAGCCTTCACCTCCTCAAATTCCCAGCTTCAACTCCCTAGGTTTCCCACAGAACCTTGCAGAGAAAACTGGCTCAACAACAACATCAAAAACTTAAGAAAACCTCAAAGTCTTACCTCAAGTGGATGAATGTCTTTGCCAATTTCTCAAGATAACACAAGGATTCTATCCTCTATCTCCTGCCCAAACTCCTCCTGAGTTTCTGCTCCAAAAGACCACAAAAACTGGTGGAAAAATGCCAAACCGACCCTACCTTTCTTTCCCATTTTCTTTCTTTCTTTTCCTTTCTTTTCTTTCCTTCAGAACATTTCCAGCCCTTTATACTCTTCCCACTAAGGCATAAAGCCTAAGTTATTCTTATCCGTTATATGCCAAATGACCACAATACCCTCCCATATATCCTAAGTCTTTAAATCCACCTAGGGGTATTTTGGTCTTTTCACCCAATTCCCACTAATTACTCAAGTGTCTCTAATATTTACCGCTTACCTCCCGACACTTAGCTAATCACCAGTTATATTCCCCAATATCAAAGTAGATCCCAATATATTCTCTAAATTCCTATTTATACCCCAAGGCTCGCCCCAAGCCAGGTATAAATCCCCGGTGTGACTTTTTCGCTAGCTCTCTCACAAGGATCGTCTCGATTCACAGATCACAAATATATCCACATATTCATTAAATTCACATAGATTAATACAGTATAACAATTATTTCCCTCCAGGCACACTAATTAGGGCCCCAAGCCTTATTAGTAAATTTGGGTCGTTACAGGCACTATATGGGGCATAGAAATTTTTGTAATTTTATTTTTGAAAATTTGATTGTAAAAATATTGGTCACACAAGAGGAGAAAATGGCCCGAGCCACCTATGCACACCGAGAAGCCTTTTAGGCCTTTTAGGATAACAAATTTTATTTAAATGGTGTTATAGTAAAGTTTGGTGAATGTAATGGGTAATTATTTAGATCACTTTAATTGTAGAAACATGATCTTTTATAATTATATAATTTTGTAATTAATTACATTCTTAGGGTTGTACATGAACTAGTAATTAATTGATTAGTTTAATAAACACATATATTCTAAAATTGTAAGTGGGAGAAGGTTAACATCTCAATGTAACCTGACCTCCATTATTAATACAACACTGTGAAATATGAGTAGGGCCTCGAGGTGGCTTTTTTTTCGTCCCCATAAGGAAGGTTTTTGGTCATATTAATATCAAGGTTGACTTCTTACGATGATTAGAAATAATGATGTATTTTAGGTTTAACCAACCCTAAGGAGACACTCTCTAAGTTAAGCCATAAATTATGAAATAATTGCTTACATTTACAAAGATTCAATTAAGCTTTTGTAGTGGATAATTTTTCTTAACCCACAAATGGTTCTTTGTTTTTGGAAGAGAAAATATGAGTTATTTTTAGTTTTAAATAATAAAGATAAGAATGTCTTATAAGTTGTCTGAAAATACCTTGACCGATCCTAAGGCATCACTTTAATTGTTAGGTAGTTTTATCGTGGAATAGTAAATGTTAAGTTTATGTATTTTAATTGTTGCATTCATGCATCATGTTTTCTTTTTGAATTTATTGATATTTATTTTCAAATTATAATATATGGCATTTTATTTCATTCAGTAATGTGAAATGTGGGCAATCATATTACTGCTTTACTGTCACTTGAAAAACTTAATGTTAATAATTATATAAGATGGAAATCAAATCTAAATTTGATGTTGATCAGTGAGAACCATAAATTTGTCCTAACTAAGGAATGTCCTGAAGAGCCCACTGCCACTACCAAGAAAAATGTTCGGGGCAAATATGATGCCTAGATTCTAAGAACAAAGCATGAACCCATGGAGACTTGTTTTGAGACAATGGAATCTCTGCTGACCATATTTTGGCAGCAATCTGATCAAAGTAGACATGAGGATACTAGAACCTACATGAATATTAAGAAGAAGAAAGGTGTTTTTGTTGGTGAACATATCTTGAGCATGATTAACGTGATGCATGAAGCAGAAATACATGGTGTTGCCATTGATGAGCGTACTCAAGTAAGCATCATACTTGAATTTCTCACACCTTCTTTCTCTGTGTTCACAACCAACTATATTATGAATAAGTTGGAGTTCAACATGATGCAGCTGTTGAATGAACTACAAAAGTTTGAGTCTCTTAACAAAACCATAAATAAAGAGGCAGAGGCAAATGTCACAGAGGAGAAATCTTCATTTTCTGAGGATAAAACGAAGAAAAGGAAGAAGAACAATGACAAAGACAAGAGTAAAGGCAATAAGTCCAAGAAAGGCACGAAGGCACCAAAAGCCAAGGAGAACAAGAATGACAATAATTCCAAAAAGAAGCAACCAAAGGGAAACTATTTCCATTGCGAATTTGAAGGTCACTAAAAGAGAAACTGTAAAAAAGTATCTCGCTAAGCTGAAAAAGAAAGGCAAATCTAATTTGCTTGTACTTGAAGCTTGTGTAGTGGAAGATGCTATGTCATCCTGGGTCGTTGATTCTGGGACCAATAACCATGTTTTCTCTTCTATTAAGATTCTTGAGTCATCAAGGGAACTTGCTAATGGCGAGGTGACTATGCGAGTTGGAAGTGGATCACTCGTGTCAAAAAGAGCATTGGTAACAGTGCATTTATATTTTGGGAAGAATTTTCTTATTTTGAATAATGTTTCTTTTATTTCTGGATTTTTGAGAAACATAGTTTCTTTATCTATGTGGCATTAACAATCTTTTGACTCTAAGTTATTTAAAGTAGCTAAACCAAAAGGGAAAAAAAGACAAAAAGATTCAAAAGAGGATGATACATATCTATTACATCTAAGACTAGGTCATATTAGGCTAGACATAATAAACCAGTTAATAGGTGATGGGCCATTGAGAGAACTAACTGTTGGAACTCTTAGATGGGAAAATTATCAAACGCCCTTTTCTCAGCGATTAGAGCTTGTACACAGTGATGTCTATGGTCCAATCATTGTACACACTAGAGGGGTTATGAGTAATTTGTCACTTTTATTGATGATTACTCAAGATATGGTCATGTTTACATAATGCTTAGGAAGTCAGAAACCTTTGGCAAGTTTAAGGACTTCATGTTGGGTTTTATGGCCTTAATAAAACCATATTTCTTATGTAAAACGTTTTTATTATCAATAAAAAGAAGTAAAAATCATTTTTTATTCAATCGCATTGTTCACTTATTTTATTACATGTTTATTCAATTAATACAAACATTCATAAAATCCTGAACATATAGATAGTTACAATTATAGTGACTACGTCACAATGGATTATATTTGTATTTATTTGTTAAAAAGAACGAGTCCTAAGATTAGATTAGTGCACTGGATTATCACTCATTAGGAAATCTACGATATGATCTAATTACACATTCAGGGTGTGATGTCTTGTCCATGGCATTGCCCAAGTAGATAAGATCGAATGTATTTGGTTACATCACAGAAGGACTGATATTGATTGTTGATAGATAAATAAGTATCTTTGTTATCGAATCTAATCAATGTCACAACGTTGACCATAGGTTAAGTCGATCTTAATTCTGAGTGATAATATTCTGCTAATTATATTATTTTAATCTTTAGACTTGTTCGTTACAATCTTACCCGGTCTAGCCCATACTTACATCTTGGAGATTTAGTAGTGTAATTGAATGGGAGTATTATTCATAAATATGAAATCTATAGCTTCTGTATGAGAAGTTAAAATATGATTTCCTTAATAGCTTAGTTCAAAAGGTTAAATGATTGAGATCTCATTTGTGTAATTATGTTCACGGAAATATCATTTATGAGGAACTTAGTGGGAGTAATGGATAAAATACTGATCAGGGGTAAAATGGTAATTTGCACCAAGCTCATTAGTAAGTCGTCGATAGAGGATTGACTGACTATAATGGTTATAACAATGGATAACGTATTTGTTGTTTCAAAAATTCGTTCGATGAATTCAAGAGTTCCATGTCGAGTCTATAGTGAAGTCACGAGGAATTAATAAGGTAGTGAGATTATTTGTCAATAAATTCTCGGTAACTTATTGGAGCTTGATTTCATGGATCCATGGTCCTTTGAGTAAATAATCTAGAATGTCTCAATTAATTGATTTAATTATCAATTAGGATTTTAAAGTTGACTCGGTCAATTTTGGAAAATTTTATAGAGATATGAGATTTAGAGAATAAAAGAAAATCTTTAAGCAAATTTATTAATATTGAAAATTAGTATCAATATAAATAAATAATAATAAATCAAGTTTCAAATTATAATTAGTTAATTTGAATAAGGATTTAATTAATTAATTAAAAGATAAATAAATAAAAATGTTTTGAATTTAGGCCCAATTGAGATTTAAATTCAAAACAAAGAGATTGGGCCCAAGTCCATTTGTGGGAGCCCAAGGTTTATTCTTTGGTTATTATTTTTAATTAATTTAAATAAATCGCATTAAGTTTCCTATATAAGGAATATGATTTCTTTGGTTTTCATAAGATAGTCTCAATTGTTTCATTGGGTAAATGAAAACCTAGACAGTCTAATCCTTTCTTGGCCAATCACTTTCTTTTCTTCTTCTCTTTTAGATATCTATATCATGTGTTGAGAACCAGCCCACACGAGCTCTGGGTTGATCAAAGGCTTGGTGGGAAGACTGTGTTGCTGATCTAGTTCAATCTCTCGATAATACTATGCTACAGAAAGGAATCAAGGGTTAGAGAGATTGAAGGAAGGAGTTATTCCAGTTCCACTGCGTATATGTATGTTTATATACCTTACTATGTTTTGTATCAATTTTATAGGAGCATGTTCTAGGAATTTACATCTTTGTTTGATAATATGTAAATTACATGAAAATAAATAAAGATCTTGTAACATGCATTTCCTACACTTCAAAGTTGAGGTTGAGAACCAGTTAAGTAAGACTCTTAAAACAGTTCGACCAGATCGAGGTGCTGAATATTTGGATTTAGAATTTAAAGATTTCATGCTGTAGCATGGTATGCTATCCCAACTCATAGCACCTGTGTAGCACACCAAAATATTTTATTATTATTTTATTATTTGAATTAATTAATAGTTATTTCTATGATTTATTTTTGTTTGATTAATTGTTAACTGTAAGAATTTTATTTGACTGATAGAGTGTTATTTTAATTGGAATGGTTATTATTTGAATTACTTGAAATCCTTTCTTTCCTTTTTGTTGTTGTTTTGTCATGTGTGTGTATGGTATTATGGTGTGTACTCAGCTATGAGCTATAGTGGAGAGTAAGACATCTAGTTAATGTTTTGAGAAGTTTCCCATTTGTTGTGTAAAGGGGAATAAGGGAAAATGGCTCTTTCATTTATGAGAGGATATGAAAATTACGAGCTAGAGTCATCTTGTGTGAGTTTGTGTCACGGCTGGCCAAGGAAAAAGGATTTCGTTTCTTTTTTTCTTTCTTTATTTCTTGGTAGGTCAATGGTCTTAATGTCTACAAAGGAGGAATATGCAATCAATCAATCAAACATAATTTGGGAAGCAAGAGCACTAGGGTTTCGGCTAGGGTGTGCATAAGAATAGGTTTCCTTTTCTTTTCCTCCCCCACGTTTCTTCTTCTTCCTCTCTTCACCTTGGTGCCGCCCAACACCATAGAGAGAACTTGTCTGTCATTTCTTTCTTGCCATTAACACTAGGAAGGCTAGGGTTCGTGACTTCCAAAGAGTTGAGGTAAGGTGATTATTCTTATATTTTTATATTATCTCAATCTCTTCTCCTATGTCTATGCCAAGAATATTTTTGGGGATTCTTTGAACTATGATCTTTGTAGTGGTACTAGCAAGATGTTCACGAGTTTCTCCCTTATAGTGAAGTCGACCACTAAGCCAAGAGGTTTAGGATCTCGAAATTGGAAGAGGTATAATGTCAATTTTTGTTTTCTTATTCCCTTTCCCTTTCCCTTACATTACCTTCCAAGATTTCAAAGATATGGATACTTTGTGGTGTCTTGCTTCTAGGTTCTTGTGATAAGTGGTGAGGGTGTCAAGAGACACAATTCTAAAGTTTTTGGCTAAGCAAGTTTATCAAGAGGTTTGTGATCTTGTTCATCGTTGTTTGGATATTTTTGTCTCCCTATGTGTGTTGATGATTGTTCTCCATGTCTCTATATATTTTGTTTTCTTGATTCATAGAAACATGCTAAGATTATATGGGTAGTACATGCATAAGTATATTCTATGAACAAATTCATTTATTTATGTAATTATGCATGTTGGAATTGTTTTATTTAAGTTAATATCCTATCAACTTGTTTGTAAATTTGGAAGATAGGAGCATTTTAGAGTTCCATGAAAATCCTCTATAGTATTAATTTTTTTTAATTGTTGAAAGATTAATATTGGAATATTGTTGTTTCTTTAATTCATGATGTTTTGGGTAATTAAAATACAAATTGGAAGTAGAAACATGCGCTAGGGTTTTTCGGCCTAGGGATTATTTCCATGTTCTATGGATGTTTTCATTTTTTTTTTGTTATTGATTATTTTATTTTATTTTTTACTTTCATGAAAAGGGACTTAATAGATATTGGAAGATTATTTTGATGAGGGAACATGTACATTTTGGCCTTATGTGTATGGTAGGTTTAGAGTAGTTTGATTTTGTTGTTGATTAGTTTTCCATGCTACATGTAATGTTAAGGTGTCCAAAGTGTAGAAACATATTAGGGGTAAATTGTTAAATTGATAAAAGAATTATGAGTATATATTTTAGCATACTATGAGATTTTGTGCTTGCTAATTTTTATTGATTTAGAATGTTATTTTGCAAAGATGATTTTCAAAGAGATTAAACTATGTCATGAGTCATGCTATATGTGTAAAATGAGAAAATGTATAAATTTTGTACATGTGTTTTTGCATTTGTTTGAGATACTCTAGGATTTCATGTAAGAATGTATGTTTTAAAAGATAAGAAAATTAAATATAGCATGTACATGTTGTGAGTCTTTTGTCAAGCATACTAGTTTAATATGTTAGAATGGTTTAATTGAAAATTTTAAGTTATGAATATTATTCTTTGCTGAGTTTTGCTTAGTATTATGGAAAATTGCTTTTAATTAAAAGGATAGTAAAAATTTGTTTTGAAAACCCATGCCTTAGAATTAATGAAATATAATGCTTGCTGAAATTTTTAGATTCATAGAAAAAGTCTCTTTGAAAATAAAAGATAAAAAATATATGTTTGACTAATTTAGGCCTTAGACTTTATAGATGAAAAATACATTTTTCCAAACTTTTAAAAAAAATGTAATTTCTCATTCTTATTAACGAACTTTTTTTATAATTAATTAAGTAAAACTATTCTGAAATGGGACTTAGGGATTTATTTAAGTTAATGGGTGTATAGTTTGGATTTTCAAACTTATTTTAAAATTTTATGACTTAAAAATTAATATTTTTTATGTTAAATTAATTAATTTTCTGAGAAATAGAAATTTTTTCATATTTTATCTTTATTTAAAATAATAATTTGGATTTTATTATTTTAAAACAAATGTGACTTAAGTGCTAATTAAAAAAATAATTTTGGTGAAATAAAATATAGAATAAAACCCTTTAACCTAAGGAGATAATATGATAATGGTAACAAGTTGGTAAACTAATACTTTCTGAAATTTTTGGAAAGTGGCAATAAAATGAAAAACTAGAATTTACCAATTTCAACGCTAATTTTAAAGAAGACTCTCACGTATGCATGTCACATAAAAATTTATTTTTACATTCAAATATACGCCATTGGATTAAGTCTATGATTCTTGTTTTGCAAACATTAAGGATTCACTAGTAGGCTTGAAATAATTCTTTTCTAATTTTATGTGAAATTGTTGAATGCTTGTAGTGTGGTGTAACATGTGCCACGTGTGCATGGCCCATGCACACGTGAGGTATATATGTTGGCCATGTGTAACCTTACATGATTTTAAGTTGAACGTTTGATTGTGATTCTATGCTCGTTGTGAAGTACCCCGCACTTTATATTTTGCTTGGACTTGAGGTAAGGAAGTTAGCTAGAATTTTTTATGAAATATATTATGAAAAGTATGAACTAATATGTTGCAAGAGCTGTTGTGTTGTGAACAGTATGAGCTATGGTAAGCTAAAGTGTTATGAAAAGTATGAGTTACTATGTTATGTTATGAATTATTGTAAGCCTGCTTGTATGTTGTATGAAAAGCAGTAGATTATTAGCTGAACGCGACATAACAAAGGAGTTACTAAGGATATGTTGTAACTCATAGGGTAGATGCGTCGAGGTTATTCGATGGACCAGAGTTTCTGTTTACCTCATAGAGGAGGTCTTACCGGTTTATGCTTTCGCTGATTACCTCACGATGTGACATGGACAATAGGGGTTCCATGGTCTCATGATGAATGATTATGCTTATGATTATGAAATCTTATGATTATGTTTGTGATTATGATACGACTATGATGTGAATATGATATGATATGCCATGAGTTTACAATATGTATGTAGCTTTCTTTGTGTTTCTTTAAATTATTGTACTTTTGTTTGTACTTCCTTACTGGGCTTTTATCTCACCCCTTACTTTCCCTTTTCAGGTAGGCAATAGGGTTTCTCCTTGGCATGCACAGTGATGTTGAAAGTTCCGTTGTCTAGGCATGTATGACGCGGGATGTCCCATGAGTGATTAATGATCTAGCTAAGGGCCAAGAAAGTGTATGAATTTATGTGTTATGGTTTAAGTTTTGTTTACGCCAGTGGAACTTATTATTTTATTTTATTTTCAAAGACTACATAAGGACACCACATTGTTATTTTAAACTATTGGGCCCAAATTGCATGTTTTGACAAGGCCCCGCTGAATCTTTTCTCTCAAATGGTATTTTTTGCTAATAAATATGAATTGAGTGACGTTTTACAAAGTAAATTGATTAGGACGTTCTTACAACCTAGAACGCCATAGCAAAATGGTGTTTCAGAGAAAAGAAATAAGACCTTGTTGGACATGGCCAGGTCTATGTTAAGCTAGTCATATCTTCCTCTCTCATTCTGGGGATATACACTTTAAATGATGACTTACGTTTTGTATGTAGTCCCATCTAAGGCCATAAACAGGGTGCCATTGGAGTTGTGGAATGTTAACAAACCTAGCTTGTGTCATTTCCGTATTTGGGGTTGTCCTACTCATGTTCTTAGACCTAAGTCAGAGAAACTTGACTCAAGTTCTATATTGTGCATTTCCGTGGGCTATGCTCTAGAGACACGAGGGGGTTAATGCTACAGTCACAAGGACCAAAAGGTATTTGTTTCCGCAAATGCAACCTTCCTTGAGCATGACTATATGATTAACTATAAACCTCGAAGCAAGGATATTTTGGAGGAACTCACAACAGATAAAATACAATCAAAATCATCATCACTAAATGATAAATGACAAACCAAAGAAACCATTGTTCCTAAAAGGAATCCCCAACGCAATGTAGTGCGAGTATTGTAAGACAACTTGTTGACTATGAACACGAGGCGCATGTCCTTGTGTCTAACACAGACATATATGACCCATTTGTTGGAGATTAGGCTAAGGTATTCTTCAAAGATTGAACGCAACATTCCTAGTGATAAGAACTGGTAATGTCTTACACCTCTGTTTAATTACTTATGTATTTCCCACTGTTTGCACATAAAATTAGAGATCAAAGACTTCGACGTGATACTGAGCATGGATTGCCTAGCAAGGCATGGCGCAACCATCGACTGTAGACGCAAGCAAGTGACGTTCGAGACTCCTAACGGTCAGAGACTATGCTATATTTGAAAAGTTTCAGGACTACATATGCCGCTTATTTCATCTCTCAAAGGTCAGGATGCAGTAGCGCTGATTAGAAAGTGTTTGCTCGCTGCTGAGAGCCATCATAAAAGTTATGTGGAGGCCAAGCGGCGTGATGTGGAATTCAAAGTCGGAGATCAAGTCCTCTTAAAGATATCTCCTATGAAAAGTCTGAAGCAGATTGGGAAGAAAGGGAAGCTTAGTCCCTGGTTTATAGGTCCTTTTGAGATATTGGACAAGGTGGGAATAGTTGCATATAGATTAGCCCTACCGCCAGCTGTAGCAGATTGCCATAATGTGTTCCACATCTCGATACTGTGTAGATATGTGCCATTCCCATCTCACGTCCTCAAGTATGTTACGATAGCACTCGAGAAAAACTTGAGTTACGAGGAATGACCGATTAGCATCCTAGATAGAGGGATGAAGGAATTACGGTCTAAGAGTATTCCGATAGTCAAGGTCTTATGGAGTAATAGCTCTGAAAGGGAGGCAACGTGGGAGTTGGAGGAAGACATGTTAGCCCATTATCCATTATTTGTAGTAGGGGAGAATTGTAGAGTCCCAGAATATTTACTTAGCTAGCTAGATAGTAGTAGTAGTAGTTAGTATTAGTTAGTAGTATGTTAGCTTTCGTGGATTTTGGTTCAAGTCAGGACTTAGTTGGAAACTCGTAGCAACAGTTATGAATTTTATAAGTTAACCTATTGTTTAAGAATATTAATTATAACATAAGGTTTGATTAATATTGTTTTTTCCTAGAAATATATTTATTATAACCTAAGGTTTAGACAGAACCATTAAGAGCATGACACTTGTCATAATCATGTTTATTTAATGATTTATTTATTTTTAAACAAAAGAAAGATCTAGAAACTCTAGAACCTTCCAGAACCATTAAGAGCATGACACTTGTCATAATCATGTTTATTTAAGGATTTAAGTATTTTTATTAATAGGATAGTTTCACTCCTCAAACTCTATAATTAGGACCTAATGCTCAACCATTTTCTTCATTCTTCAAGCATTCGATCAATACCTCTAAGGTTCTAGTATTACTATAGAGAGATACACTTGGGTTTGGGATAAAAACTTTATCATTCTAAGCTTTTCTAAACACTTGGGAAGTGAGAAATAGTGTGATTTTGGTATTAAGTTTTAGATCAATCCATAAGATCAATCAAGGTATCCCTATTCCTAAGTTCAGTTCTTTATAATCCTTTAGTTTCTATAGTTTCTTTTATTCAGATCCTAACTCTTGTTTATAATTCTTGATTAGGTATTTAAGTTCTTGAAACTTAAGGTCCTTCTTGGTAAGTTTCTTCTTGACGGGTTTGTTTTCATATTCATCTTTATTCTTAGAGATTCTCACATTTTCTACTGTTGGTTTATAGGAGTATTCTAATCCTATTCTTGTTCCCAAATATCCCGACTTTTGGTAAGGAAAATAGGATAGACTTTATGTACTTTTATGTTATGTTATGTTTATGTTATGATATGTTTATGTTATGATAAGCATATGTATAGTTTGTTTTGTTCCCAAATATCCCGATGAATTTATGCAAAAATATAAAACTTTATTTTATTTACAAAAATACCACAGTTGATTTTTTATAATTTATATAAAATATGAAATAATTAAAACTTTACAAAAAAATAAATAAGTCAATTTAAATGAAATTTATCAACTACTAACAAAAGTTAATTTAAATTTCATTTATCATCAATTGACTTTGTACGCCCTGTTTTTCCCGCAGGCTGATTAGCGAGCCAAGCTGCGTCCTAATCATGATTACCTCATGAACAACCCCAATATCGGAGCTTCTGTCTCGAGGTCATACCTACTTAGCTCGGGAAGACCCCAAGGGCTCGCCAAGATTGCCCAAGGCTAGGGGAAGGACTCTGAAAGCCGAAGGTCGAGTCACGTATGCAGCTCGTGGTACGAGCTAGATATGGAGGCTATGACCCTTTGTAAAGTCTACACACGCAAGGTAAACATGCATATATCAGACATCACGTGTCTGATATCCCCCTGACTTCTCGGACACGCAACAGGAACGTGCGTATTCAGACACCCACGACTGGGTTGGGCCATGCGGCCCATTATCTCCTTACTTATTGATTTGACCACACTTATGTGTCAGGTTTAGGAATTAATCATGAATGTCACAGAGTTGATACGATAGGTAAGAGGGTCACGGGATGACCTTCTTACCAACTCCTAGGTGCCTTCTCCTATAAATATGGAGACCCTGGGAGTAAATAAGGGTTGGAGTCTCTATTGTAAAGAAAGGCCCTGTAATCAAATACCCAGTATATAGAGCAATAATACTGACTAGTGGAGTAGAAGGATTTTAACCTTTGAACCACTCAAAAACGTGTCTTGTGTCACCTCTTTCCTTTTCTAAGATCTTATATCTATTTCGGTTCACATTTAGCACTGATCCCTTTCTCTTCATTTCTTAATTACCTGTTGGCGAAGAACCGCGTCAACAGTTTGGTGCTTTCATTGAGAGCAAGTTCGATTAGTGCTGTCGCAAACATCCAACTATGGTGACTACGCGGTCCAGGCATGGTAACGAGACAGAACAACATGATGGGCAGGAGGCTCATCATACTGCCATCCCTGGTGAACAAGTTCCTGAAGTCCAGCAGCGGCCAGGAAAACAGCCGGCGGGCCAAGATGATACTGGTACTTCGGCGCCCCGGCCACCTAATCCGAACCCATGTTATTATACTGCGGTGGAGATGGAGAACGCTCAGCTGAGGAGTTAGTTAGCAACAGCTAGTCAGCAAATCCAGGATATGCTGGCCCGA
The DNA here is from genome assembly GCF_963169125.1 of Humulus lupulus. Lineage (NCBI taxonomy): Eukaryota > Viridiplantae > Streptophyta > Magnoliopsida > Rosales > Cannabaceae > Humulus > Humulus lupulus. The sequence continues at coordinate 134,996,563 of NC_084796.1, forward strand.
CTACCCCCTCTCACAACCGGCCTTAACTCCGGAGAGAGGCAGGGCGAGGCTCCTAAGTCTCTCCGGGGTAACCGGTCCAGGCATAGCCGTTCAGATAGACTTCCAGCAGCCAACTCCACCCCTTCATCACACCGTCGAGAGGCAAACTTTGAGGAAATGCCTAGGGCCGGACAACAGCAATATAGCCGTTCGGTCAGGACGTCGACTCCTAGCTCCCAACCATCCTCAAGAACGCTCAGGGGAGCTCGACGAAATTCCCGAAGGAGATCCGGGGAGGGCTCGCGATGTCAGCCCGTCCCCGACGATCGTCCTGCGCCTCGTCCAGATCGCCCGGCGCGGGACCAACAGGTTGGCAGGGCCGAAAGGCCCCCACCAAACTTGATTCGTCCAGATGGAACTAGGATCGCCTCCCCAGTCAGGCATCCTCCTTCTCCAATCAGATATCCATCTCCTCCTCGGCTCGTCCGAGACATCCCAGCCTATGGGAGTAGTACGAGAAATTCGCCATCCGCACGACCTTCCCGGCGTAGCAGGGCGCCGAGGGAAAGCCCAGAACCTCAGCACCATAGGCAGACTACGAGCCTATCTAGTAGGAGCCATTGGACCGGCAGTCGCCGGAGTGATCTCTCGGGGCGAGACCTGCGCCAGCGTCTGAGTTCGGCGCAATGTCATCAAACCACCCAAGGAGGCAACCTTCGAGATCGCCTCAACTCTCATAGAGGGGACAGAGCAGGAGGAGATGGCCAGGCTCGCTCAGGGGGGGATCTGTCCGAAGTACGTAACGGAGGGAATGTCCCAAATAACCTATCTCAAGATAGGAGGGGCAATAACCCAGCAAATATGTACAATGGATCCGGAGCTGTTGAACAGCCCCGGAATAACCAAGGACATCAGGACCAAACCCTCGAGCGCTTGACTCAGATGGAGGAGCTGATGAGGAAGCTCCTATTAGAAAAATAAAAAGACGAATATGATTCAGGGGACGAGATGGAACTCTTCGCCCCCAGTATAGCAGCAACGGCGTACCCCTCTGGTTTCCATATGCCCCACTTGTCAAAGTTCAATGGGGATGGAGACCCATCGGACCATCTAGGGATGTTCAACACCGTGATGATGGCCCACAACATTGGCCCCGAGCTGAGATGTTTAATCTTCCCTTCCACACTGACTGGACCTGCCAGGCAGTGGTTCAAGCAAAGTAAAAGACAGTCAATCAGTTCCTGGAAGACCTTCTCAGCTGACTTCAAAAGAGCATTCCAAGCCTCCCAGGCCGCCCGTGTTCAGGCCGACTCCCTGGCTAACGTGAGGCAGCAGCCCGGTGAGACTCTGAAGGCCTACCTGAGCAGATTCGCGAACGTTGCTGCTCGGGCCAGAGACACGGATGATAGCTCCAAGCTCATGGCCATGAGAACCGGAATCCTTGTCGGAGGAGATCTCTGGAAGGATATACAAAGGAAGGGAGTTAGCTCGGTTAACGAATTCCTCAAGAGGGCCCAAGAATGGATAAACTTGGAGGAAGCCGAAGCCTCAGCTGCGGGAACCAACCAGGTTCCCGATTAGCCCACTGGAGTAGGGATGGAGGTCATGGCAGCGACCCAAAACATCACACAAAACAACCAGCCCGGTGGAGGCAAAAGAAAGGGGAATGGCGAAAACAGTCAGAACGACGAAAATAAGAACAAATCCATAGACAAGTTTAAGCTCGTTTTCGCAACTTATACCAAGCTAACCCATTCTAGGGAGGATATCTTCCTAGCCAACTCTACTCGAGGCCCTTGGAAGAGGCCGGAGCCATTAAAGCACCACAAAGGGAAGAGAGACACTTCTAAGTTTTGCCGCTTTCATAACGACGTCGGCCACAATACCGACGATTGCAGACACCTAAAAGACGAGATCGAGACTCTCATCCGAGCCGGCCCCTTGGCTCAATACGCACGGAACAGGGTTCCAGCAAACCGACCTGCTCCGGATGTCCCGGCCAGTCAGCCCGGGTCTCGGTTAGATCAGGATATCCCTCCCCCTATTGTAGGGGGGGAGATATCCACCATCTCTGGAGGTCCGCACATGGTCGGCACGAGCAAAGGCGCCCAGAAGAGATACGTGAATGAACTAAAGGCTCATAACGGAGTGGAGTTCGTTCCGGAACAGCGTCAGTCAAAGCAACAGTGATTGGAAAGGCAACCAATCATTTTTACAGAAGAAGATGCTCGCCAACCGGAGGGTGAGGAGGGTACTGATAGACAATGGGAGTTCGGTGAACCTTTTATTCCGATCCACCTTAGAGAAGATGGGTTTGACTGTCGCCGAGCTGAAGGCAACCTCCATGATGTTGTATGGTTTTTCGGGAGAAGGATCAGCAGCGATTGGGACGATCGGGTTAGTGATCACCCTAGGTGAAGGGTCTCGGAAAGTCTCCAAACTCCTTGAGTTCGTGGTCATTGACTGCTCCGCTGCCTACAACGCCATTTTTGGCCGACCTACGCTCATAGCTTTCGAGGCCATCACTTCCATTCGCCACCTCGCAATGAAGTTCCCTACATCGACAGGAATCTGCGCGATCAGCTCGCTGCCAAGGAATGCTACAGCATTTCCATGAAGGGAAAGTCTAAACCCGGGCAGCTGGCAATGGCCATTCAAGGTAAAGAGGAATCTCAGGAACCCTTGGCGGATCCTGAGATTGAAAATCCTCTGCGGCAAGAGGAAGGCGGAACTAACTACGTTTCTGCGGGATAACTTAGGCGTATTTTCCTGGTCCCACGAGGACATGGTGGGGATTAGCCCGAGCGTTATCATGCACACACTTCATCTGGATAAAAGCATTCCTACCAAGTCTCAAAAGCAAAGACGTTTAGGAACAACCCGGGCTGAAGCCCTAGAAGAAGAAGTAGACCGGCTCAAAAAATGTGGCTTTATCCGTGAAGCCAAGTTTCCAGTCTGGGTCGCAAACCCCGTGCTAGTTCCAAAGCCTAACGGGAAATGGCGGACCTAGATCGATTTCTCCGACCTGAATAAAGCCTGCCCCAAGGATGCCACGGCGGGGCACGAGCTCATATCCTTTATGGACGCGTACTCGGGCTACAATCAGCTCGTGATGAATCCGGCGGACCAGGAGCACACCAGCTTCATGACCCCGACTAACGTCTATTGTTACAAGGTCATGTCGTTCAGTCTGAAGAACGCCGGAGCTACCTACCAAAGGCTAGTAAATAGAATGTTCGCGGACCAGATCAGAAAAAACATGGACGTGTACGTTGATGACATGCTAGTCAAGTCAAAGACTACCGATGACCATGTTTCCGACCTCGAAGAATGTTTCAAGATACTACGGGAATATGGCATGAGGCTCAATCCACAGAAATGCACTTTTGGAGTCGCGTCAGGGAAATTCCTGGGGTTCATAGTCAATACACGAGGAATCGAATCAAACCCCGACAAGATCAGATCATTGCTCGAGCTTCCTTCACCCAGGTCACGGAAAGATGTCCAAGTCCTGACAGGAAGAATGGCAGCCCTCAACCGGTTTATTTCCAAGTCCACCGATAAGTGTTTGCCCTTCTACAACCTGCTCCAAGGAAACAAGAAATTCGAATGGACAGTAGAGTGCGAAAGCGCATTCCTCGACCTGAAAGCACATCTGGCTGAGCCGCCCGTGCTATCCAAACCAAAGCCAGGAGAGCCTCTTTTTCTCTACCTGGCTGTCACTGAGGACGCAGCTAGTGCTGTGCTGGTACGAGAGGAGGATCAAGTTCAGAAGCTGGTCTACTACATCAGTAAGAGACTTCTTGGGGCAGAATCCCGATACCCCCTGATGGAAAAATTGGCGTTCTGCCTTATCACGGCCTCAAGAAAGCTCAGGCCGTACTTCCAGTCCCACTCGATTCACGTCATGACCGATCAACCTTTAAGGCAGGTTTTGCAAAAACCTGAAGCATCGGGACGTTTGTTAAACTGGGTCGTCGAGCTTAGTCAGTTCGAAATTATGTACACTCCGCGAACTGCTATAAAAAGTCAGGCCCTGGCCGATTTTATGGCAGAATGCACGAGATTCCAGGAAGATCCCGCAGAGAACTCACCCCAAATCAGCTTGCCCCAGGCTTCGTGGAGGATCTTTGCAGATGGTTCGTCCAACGAGAACGGCTCCGGGGCTGAAATCATTATGATATCCCCTGAGGGGCATAGATTCCACTCGGCGCTAAGATTCGGATTCAAAGCCTCCAACAACGAGGCCGAGTATGAAGCTTTGCTGGCGGGACTGAGGATAGCCCAGGAGTTAAAGGCGAGCTTCGTCCAGTGCTTCAGTGACTCCCAGCTTGTGGTCAACCAGGTTCTGGGCGAATATCAAGCACGGGGACCCAAGATGGCCGCCTATCTAGCAAAGGTAAAAGTTGAGCTGTCCGCGTTTGAGCAAGGCTCGATCGAACAAATACCTCGGGAGAAGAACGCTAATGCAGACGCTCTCGCCAAGCTCGCCACCTCTACAGAAACGGAGACCTTGGGGCTAGTACCAATCAAATTCTTGGAGAAACCAAGCGTAGAAGATATCAGGATGGAGGTCGAGATGATCGATGCTAGGCCGACCTGGATGACCCCCATCCTTGAGTATCTTGCCGAAGGCAAGCTACCTGAAGGGCGTAACGATGCACGGTGAGTCATGTACCAAGCTCCTAGGTACACGATAATCGATGGGGTGTTGTACCGACGTGGGCACTCCCTACCCCTCCTCCGGTGCATTCTTCCAAGTGAAGCAAAGGCCATCCTGCAGGAAGTGCACGAAGGATTTTGCGGAGACCACGCTGGGGGGCAGAGCTTGGCCTTAAAAGTCCTGAGGCAGGGATACTGCTGGCCAACTCTATCCAAGGAATCGGTCTCATACGTGAAGAAGTGCGACAGGTGCCAACGATTTGCCGCAGTTGCCCGAGCTCCTCCAGTCGAGCTGAAGATGATCTCGTCCCCATGGCCGTTTGCCGTTTGGGGGATAGACTTGGTTGGCGCCCTCCCCACTGGAAAAGGCGGGGTCCGTTACGCCGTGGTAGCCATCGACTACTTCACTAAGTGGGCTGAGGCAGAACCTTTGGCAACGATAACGTCCAAAAAAGTGCTTGACTTCGTGGTTAAAAGCATCATCTGTCGATTCGCCCTGCCCAAGAAAATCGTTTCCGATAACGGCACTCAGTTCGACAGCGACCTTTTCACCGAGTTTTGTGAAAGACATGGAATTATAAAAAGTTTCTCCTCCGTGGCCTATCCTCAGGCTAATGGCCAGGTTGAAGCTGTCAACAAGACCCTAAAGGCGAGCCTCAAGAAGAGATTAGATGAAGTGAAGGGGGTCTGGCCAGAACAGCTCCCCCAGGTCCTATGGGCTTACCGGACTTCGCATCGGACTCCTACGGGTCATACTCCCTTTTCCCTAACCTTTGGGAGCGAGGTAGTCCTCTCCATGGAAGTTAAGGTTCTTTCGCATGGAGTCCAGTCTTACGACCAAGATCGAAACCATGAGCTCCTGCGCCATTCCCTCGATCTGGTTGATGAAAGGCGAGAGGATTCGCAACTCCAGCTCGCCCATAATCAGCATAAAATCACTCGCTACTTCAACACCAAGGTCAAAAAACGCGCCTTTAGCGTGGGCGACTTGGTCCTGAGGAGAGTTTTCCTCGCTGGGAAAGATCCCAAATATGAAGTTTTGGGACCAAACTGGGAAGGACCATACCAGGTCATCGAAGTCATCAAGGAGGGAACTTATAAGCTAGCTCGACTTGATGGAGGGGCGGTCCCGTGAACTTGGAACGCCATTCACTTAAAGAAATATTATCAATGATTCACTTGTAAGGCTTGGAAGGCCACTTTTTATGTATTAATGAAAATCAGTTTTTATGTTTGTTTGCAAGTGTAATCTAAAGTAACCACGAAAGACCCTTTCACAGTTACTTGGGGGGCATATGGTACCTGGATATAACCAGGTCTCCTTAACGACTTAGAAGTTGATTCATATCGATTGACCGTTGTTTTCTTAAAAACGCGAGATATTGATAAGGGTTAACGATAACTAGGTCCTATCCTGGTTTTAACCGGGTCATAAAACTTAGAAGTTGATTTAAATCTATTGTTCGTTGTTCTTCTTAAAGAGCTCGAGATATGGATAAAAGTTAACGCGAACTAAGTTTTCAAATTAAGTTCCTGGTTTTAACCGGGTCATAAAACTTAGAAGTTGATTTAAATCTATTGATCGTTATTCTTCTTAAAGAGCTCGAGATATGGATAAAAGTTAACGCGAACTAAGTTTTCAAATTAAGTTCCTGGTTTTAACCGGGTCATAAAACTTAGAAGTTGATTTAAATCTATTGATCGTTGTTCTTCTTAAAGAGCTCGAGATATGGATAAAAGTTAACGCGAACTAAGTTTTCAAATTAAGTTCCTGGTCCTAACCGGGTCATAAAACATAGAAGTTGATTTAAATCTATTGATCATTCTTCTTCTTAAAGAGGTCGAGATATGGATAAAATTTAACGTGAACTAAGTTTTCAAATTAAGTTCCTGGTTTTAACCGGGTCATAAAACTTAGAAGTTGATTTAAATCTATTTATCGTAGTTCTTCTTCAAGAGCTCGAGATATGGATAAAAGTTAACGCGAACTAAGTTTTCAAATTAAATTCCTGGTTTTAACCGGGTCATAAAATTTAGAAGTTGATTTAAATCTATTGATCCTTGTTCTTCTTAAAGAGCTCGAGATATGGATGAAAGTTAACGCGAAATAAGTTTTCAAATTAAGTTCCTGGTTTTAACCGGGTCATAAAACTTAGAAGTTGATTTAAATCTATTGATCGTTGTTCTTCTTCAAGAGCTCGAGATATGGATAAAAGTTAACGCGAACTAAGTTTTCAAATTAAGTTCCTGGTCCTAACCGGGTCATAAAACATAGAAGTTGATTTAAATCTATTGATCATTCTTCTTCTTAAAGAGGTCGAGATATGGATAAAGATCATCATAAACTAAGTTTTTCAAAAGATTGTAACCGAAATACGTAAAGGCAAAAAAGAGAAGATCAATTAAAAGCGTTAAAGCAAATTGTCTCGAGGTGAAAGCACCTCATGCAAAGGTTACATAAAAATTATTTAAAAATATATATATATATATTGGGGGGCACAAGAAAAGAAACTCCCTAGGCTCCGCCAGGTGGGTCCTTGGAGGTCGCCGTCTCACCTCGCTCAGCTGTGCCAAAACCATCCCCGGTCTCCGAGGGCGCCTCTTTCTCAAGGCGAGCTTGAAACTTCACCAGCAAGCGCTCCCAGAGGCTCGCTGACATGAAGGAGAAGTCCGCATCTGAATTGTAGGCCCAGTAGTGGTAGAACAGATCTTCCATGGACTTTTCCGAAGTTGTCCGCTCGGCCTCCAGGGCATCCTGTGCAGCCTGGACCTCAGTCTTCGCAGTGTCTAGGTCCGTCTTCGAGGTGGCAAGGGAGGACTCGAGCTCTTGGATCTTCGAACGGGATTTCTCCAACTCGACCTGAGAGGCCACCAAGGCATCCTTGGCCGCTTGCAGGGTAGTCTGATGCTCGTCCCTCATGTCCCCGAGCTGAGTTTTGGTCCTGACGATTCTCCGGTGAAGGGAGACAACGCTCTGCAAAGACGGAAAGACAATTGCCTTAGGAAAAAGCAGGGCAAAGAATAACAAAGTAAAAAACCACAAAAGTTAAGGTTTTACCGTCATGGCCATGCCTAGTGAAGACTCCAGCACGCCCACATGGCTCATTGTCTCGATGGCCCGGAGCTCCTTCTCGGTGAACTTGTATATATGGCTGACGGCGTAGTTCGTCGACTCATACACCGTTCCCCGAAAGGCCTCGGGGATCTTCTCCAGGTCTTGGGGATTGACTGGTATGCGCACATCGGAGGATACGATGGCCAAAGTCCCGACCTCCATTACTGCGTCCCGGCCGGCGAGTGGAGCTCGCGGAGCCGGTGGAGGCATATTGCTTCCCCCTGCAGTAGGAGGAACCGCTCCCGCAACCTGTGAAGCTAGGGCTTGATCCTTCTCCTTTGCAGGAGACTTGGTGGGAGTCCTGGCGGCGTTCTTGGACGTCCGGAGCCTTTTCATTCTTGGCCCAGCTAAGGGGTTCCCCCTGAAGACCGCACCTCGCAGGCTCTCCTCGGGCTGAGACATCTCGTCTGTCAAAAAAAAAGCATGGTTAGTAAGAGTTAGCAACCATACAGATACAAAACCTAAGAGGTAAAAAGTATATGAATACTAAGGGAATCCTACCCCCCGAGCTCGGGGAAGAATCTAAGTCGATTACTTCCCGAGCTGGTGCAAGCTCTGGGCCTGAGTCTGACTCGGGGCTAGATTCGTCTACATACTGCCTAAGCCCCGGAGCTACGTCACCCCTCCGGAGTGATGGCCATGTTCGAAGGTTGGACCCATACTCATCGAATAGGATCGACCTAAAGGCTAGCGTGTTATCTACTACTACGGTACCCCTCGGTCGACTATCTTGGTAATCCAGCACAAGCCGGTCGACGCAATGGAGTAGGGTCGTGTTCAGGTCTGGATCCCTTCGGTGACGATGGACGATCTGCATAGGATTGAACCTAGCCAGCCGGGGGTCTACTGTGGCCCTATCTATACTCCTAAACAAGTAAGGGTTACCTTGGCCAGATGGACCCGCGGCTGCTCCGGATTGGATCCTCTCCTCGCTCGTCACTGGCACGACCTCCAAGGTCTACTTCCTATTCCTCACAAGCGGGACTTTGTCGCCCTCATCCTCCTCATCTTCGTCTTCCACGACCTCCTCCACGACGATGGGTCTAGTGTCGCAAGCTGGGGGGAGCCCCCGGGGCCTCCTGAGGTTTAAAGTCTGATTCGGGAAAATCAGCTTGCAGGCTATCATCGTCTCGTCTGTTACGAGCATGCGATAATCCTTCTCGCTGGGGAGCAAGCCCACCAGCATTTTGTATTAGGCCCCGAGGGTCACAGATTTCTCTGTCCTCGCGAAGATGGCTGTAGAAATAGCCTAAGTCAGAAAGGGGTACGGGAGGAGCTAAAAAGACACTTAACTTACGAGCTAAGGAGAAAAGATACTTACGAGGACGATTGAAGTAGTGGAGCTCGCAATTCCTGAACCCCGTCGACATGAAGAATTGATCCTTGAAGTCGTTGGGGTGGCTGGGCAGCTCGATGACCGCAGCCGTATTGGGGAATCGGGTTAAGTAGTAAATCCCGTCACCTCGCCCCCGCTGGTCCGGGCTGGCTTTGAGGCAGAAAAAATATAAAATGTCTACAGGAGTTGGGACCTCCCACTCGTGCTTCTGAAACAAATATTTCAACCCTGCCAGCAAACTGTAGGAGTTGGGGGGGAGCTGAAACGGTGCCAACCTCACATAATTAAGGAAATCAGCAAAATACTGATCCAGTGTGAGGAAGGCCCCCGCCTTAAAATGTTCGCCGCTCCAGGCCGCGAACGATTCGTCGAGCGGCGCATAGCTCCGCTCGCCATCTGCAGCAGGCCGGGCCACCACAGACGCCTTCCCCAGCGCGATGTTGTGGGAAAGGAAGATCTTGTTGATCTTCACCTGGTCGGTCATTTTTGAGACGATCATCTCTGCCTCAAAAAATGCATCAGGAGCCACCTCGAGCTCCTTCTCCACTGCCGGCCCAAAGCGGGGGATCGGGGAGTCCAGCACCACCGCTTTGCCTTTGTCCTGCTGGGAGGCCGAGCTTTCGACGGTCTTCTGTGGGGCATTCCTTTTTGGTGCCATCTGGTCGCCTAACGAACAAAAGAAAACATTTCAGAAAAGGCTACCCAAGCGTGAGGGAAAAATACAATGTTATTTGGACGAGCTGAGGTAAGCCCAGCCCGTGGAGAATGAGACCATGCGGTTCTATGAACACGCGCCTGTGCTCCCAACAGATCCCTGATTACTCGGAATTCGTGTGTCAGGAGGGTCAGGATAGAATTTTCCTTGGGGGGAAAGTTTCAGTAGGCAAAAATTGCAAAATCGCCTGTGAGGCGTGTTCCCTAAGCTACCCGGTTTTGCACCCAAAAGTTCCAAAACTCCTAACCTGAAATTTTCCCCAGAAAAAGCATCCCGAAAACCATACTCTTAAGTGATTTCTTACAGCAAAGAAACCCTAACCTAAAAGGGCTTTCACCCTCCGTATCCACAAAACCCAGTAAACCCTTGCATGCGGCTACAATAAATTTTTTACCTAAGCTACAGTGACATATATTTTCAAAACGCACAGGGTCAAGGAACTTACAGTGTTTGGCTGGAAGGTGGGTGAAGGTATCGCCTTGATGAAAGCTGCGTCGGTGTGTTGGCTTTCGAAGCTTTGAAGAAATCCGTGCGTCTAAGCTTCTTGAACGCTGAAAGTAGCAGCCACAGAGAAGAGGGTTTGTTCTTCTAAAATGAAGAAAGAAGAAGGAGAGAAGTTTGGAAAATTTCGAATGAAAGGGTGGCCCATGCGTAGGGTGGCCACCCCTTTTTATATACGTGAAGGATCATGTGTAGAGGGCCGTTGGATGGCCCTGATGAGGGATCCGAGGCCCTCCACTCGAAATACGAAACGACGGCTGGGCATAGGCTAGGCCATTAAATGCGGTTCTCGTAAGACGTACCGTCACCAACCACGATGTTCCACGTATCAGGCGCCTGCGTGGGAAGTGGAATATGAAGAGTTCATGGGGAAGCCTAAAAGCCCCTACTGTGGTCTTACCCGACATGGCATACCACGAGCAGGGGCTTGGGGGGCAGATGTACTCCCTGTTTTTCCCGCGGGCTGATTAGCGAGCCGAGCTGCGGCCTAATCATGATTACCTCATGAACAACCCCAATATCGGAGCTTCTGTCTCGAGGTCGTACCTCCTTAGCTCGGGAAGACCCCAAGGGCTCGCCAAGATTGCCCAAGGCTGGGGGAAGGACTCTGAAGGTCGAAGGTCGAAGGTCGAGTCACGTATGCAGCTCGTGGTACGAGCTAAATATGGAGGCTATGACCCTTTGTAAAGTCTACACATGCAAGGTAAACATGCATATATCAGACATCACGTGTCTGATATCCCCCTGACTTCTCGGACACAAAGCAGGAACGTGCGTATTCAAACACCCACGACTGGGTTGGGCCGTGCGGCTCATTATCTCCTTACTTATTGATTTGACCACACTTATGTGTCAGGTTTAGGAATTAATCATGAATGTCACAGAGTTGATACGATAGGTAAGAGGGTCACGGGATGACCTTCTTACCAACTTCCAGGTGCCTTCTCCTATAAATATGGAGACCCTGGGAGTAAATAAGGGTTGGAGTCTCTATTGTAAAGAAAGGCCCTGTAATCAAATACCCAGTATATAGAGCAATAATACTGACTAGTGGAGTAGAAGGATTTTAACCTTTGAACCACTCAAAAACGTGTCTTGTGTCACCTCTTTCCTTTTCTAAGATCTTATATCTGTTTCGGTTCACATTTAGCACTGATCCCTTTCTCTTCATTTCTTAATTACCTGTTGGCGAAGAACCGCGTCAATAGACTTAGTTTTGGTCATTTTTAAATATATTAGTTTAATTTAAATAGGATTTATCAATAATTAACCTAAAGTTAATTTAAATCTCATTTATTAAAAAAATAATATTTTATCAACTGGTTTGCAAAATGTCATATTTTTCAAAATTTAACCAATTTTTAATTTTAAGACAAATATCTTTAACTGCTTTTCAAAAAATATCTTGTGTTGTTACAACTATAAGCAAATATCTTTACCATTTATTAAAAGATAAAAAATATTAATAATTATAACAAACCTAAAATATCTTAAAACAGTTAAATAAATTAAAATATCCATAAAAATCATATATGTTCCTAGTAGAAGACTAAAAGCTCAAAAGGCTCTTTGTAGGGGGAGCAGCTGGTGTCAGCTCTCCACCACCCCCCGGCGCAGGTGCGTCAAGTGAGCTACTACTAGTTGGGAGGACTAGTAGGGCGGGCATATGAGGACCATGACGAGACTCATAGGTCTCCATGAGTAAGAGTACTCATGGACTTTACTAGGCCGCCCCAGTAGTGCATCGAAGTGTGCTACCAGAGGTTTATTGATATGGTTCCCTTGGCTTGCTGGTATGCCGCTTCATGGAACGTGGCCCAAACCTCCTAGAGACGTCATGGTGCGCCATGGCCATGAGTCTCAACACGAGATGGCAGGGGAAGTCATTTGTGGGACTTAGTAGCATGCAAGCGTTGGAGGGTGCATTATGCTTGAGTAGGATAGAGGTCCAGTGGGTGCTACTAGTCTAGCAGCTAGTCTCGGGGGCCTGCCAACATGTGTGAAGGCATGGTTCCTTAAGAATTGGACCATGGATGTATGGGAGTCCTTGGTCTGTGACGTGAGCTATTCAGATTGTATCGAATGGGGATTGATGAGAGGTGTTGGCACGTTTGTTTGGTGTTGGCTCTTAGCCACACATGCTACCTCGGCTTGCGAATTTCTGGGTGATCATCGGTGTTGGGATTTGCCTTGCCATAGTGAGAACCTATGGACAATCTGAGTGTCTTGCTAGATAGCCTTGATGCATGGTTGCACTTATAGATGCTTGAGAGCATGACTCAGCAAGATTTGTTCAAGAGACGAAAGTGTGTAGAGGCACACGGTCGTGCGAAAAATGTGCCCATTGTTATTCGAATGGTTGGAAGGCTGACCTTGGCTCAGAGGAGTCAAGGTGCTGCATGGGTATTTTCGCTGTCAAAATTTCAGTGCATGTCAGTTGGTATCAGAGCCAGGTTCATCTCAAGTGAGGGATGAACCTGGTTGGCCCATCCTAATGGGGATGTAGGCGTGTAGAAAGACCATAAAGTCTGGATGCTTGGACAGATGTTGTTGAGCCTTTTAGTCACCTAGAAAGGATTAGTATGCTGAGATGGGATGAGAAGCGGTTTCTCTTCTTCGTGGGAATACTAGACATCCTAGAGAGACGACAATTTATGGTTGCTTCGATTTAGAAAGTTAAGTGATGCTAGAAAGACAACAACCACGTGCAATTGTGGAGGGGTGATACAGAAGAGTTGGAACTCGTTGACATGAGACAAGGTTTGATTGAGTGGTCAAGGTTGTATGCATGGTTCACTAGTTCAGGTTTGCTTGAGTGATAGTGTAAGTCGCACGGAGCGCTGTTGTTGAAAAAGGGACTTGTATGCCATAGTGTAGAATCATAATAGTGGCCGTCAGATGCTTGTTTTTCATAACAGTAATCGAAAGTGGAAAACTTTGAGGAATCAGATTAAGATGAGAATGGAATGCTTCAGTTGCTACTTGTGTGCCAAAGGGCATCAAATGGAGACCAAGGTGGCAGTGGTCGCGATTGTCAGAGGATAGTCGTACTTGGAAGTGTTTGCATGTTTACTTGTTCTGATCCAGATGGGAGGCACCGAGACAATGGAGTGGGATATGTTGGCTCACAAGGATGTTAGCTTGTGTGAGAAACACTAAAGCATTGTAGGAGATGGTAAGTTGTTTAATATATGCATCAAAGGGCAACAGGGTTGAGTAGACCACGCATAGTGGTCAGAATAGAAATAGAGTTTATGGAGTGCTGGAGAGCTGCGTCAAAGAAACTTAGTAATACAAGAAGGTTTAAGGAGGTGGAGATGGGGCTTGAGTTTAAATGTGGGTCGGAGGGCCTTGCTATATGCACTTAGTGAACATAAGAGCCAGAGAAGCTGCCCGTAGGGGCGAGATGCTAGTATAGAGCATATGGATAGCTATGTGGAGGGTGCACGCATAAGGGAATCGATTGTGGTGCTACACAAAGTAATTGACTCGAGAGTCACATCCTACGGAGTGCACTTCTAGATTTATTGTGTGCATGAAGAGTTGGGATGGTCAAACATTCTTGCATGTGCACAAGTTGTCGAGGATGCCAACAATTGAAGTGGGAGAGAGACATTCACGGTTCAAACATCCAAATTGCAGACTAATGTCCAATTACAAAAGCATTGAGATGAGTTATCATGAAGATCGTTAGGTGTTCAGAATTTAAATTCAAGGAGACTCAGAGAAAAAAACAAAGCCAGTTACCTATGGTGATAGTCGTCAGGACTCAGGTACCAAGGTAACATTAGTGCAACGTTTACCTAAGGTGAAAGTGAACAAGACTCAGGTACTAAGGCAATGTAGGGATGTAGAGGGGTGAAGAGTCAGAATGACCAAGGCATTAGTTCAACATCATCTTCAAATGTGATAAATGGAACGAGGGACCGCATGAGAGAAAGCGGTTATCTTGCGAGCTATACCTTGAGAGGTACACCTCGAGAAGAGAAGTTATTCCCAAGTTGAAGTGGGGGAGCCCACTAATTCATATGCCGAAGGTAGATAGCGGATTGGGGCAACTTCAAACCTTAAAGGTGAGGTAAAGTACAGTCAAGTTGGTCAAGATTCAACAGGCCGTCTAGAGTTAGGCAAGGTTGATTTGGGGGTAGAACTTGAGGCAGGATGCTGAGAGTCAGCATGAGCACGAGCAAGAAGGAAGTGCAGTGGTTTCGAATGGTGTCAAATCATTTCCCACGTTGTAGAAGCTCAGAGTAGTAGTTATACTTATGGTCAAGAGTTGCCATTTCGCATCAAGCCATGGGTATGCAGTAAGGCCGGAGGGCCAAAAGTTTGAGAGACTACATCGCGAATTATTTGTGCAAGAGTGCACTAGAAACTGCATAAAGGCTATAGTTGGCATGAGTGTTGCGTTGAAGAGAGACATGCCTTCATTGGAAGGATGTTTCGTAGGTGTCGTTGAGAACGGTTGGGTTGCGAAACTCACCCTGAGGGGCGCACCTTAATTTCATCCTTATCAATAGGAGTATGCACTGGAGAGTTGGCGGGGAAGCTTCAATCAAAGGATGTGTTTGCTTCGGGGTCAGTGTTGCAAGGGCTACTTAGTTGACTAGATGGACTCGGAGGAGTTCATGTGTGAAAGGAGTATTCGTGTGTAGATGCACTACTTCATAGGAGAATTCTGAATAGCGATGGTGGCATAGGGTCTTTGATCGAGTCCAAGGTTGGACGTGGGAGATCATCACCAAGTGGGTGGTTCTACAGTGGTAGAGGGACTAGTGCAGACTTAAGATTCAGAAGGAGCATGGAGTGAGCTTAGGAGTCGAGGAAAGAAGATTGGCCAACGGTCTGTCGATTAGGGCATCGACAATTGAAGTGGGAGAGAGTGAAACATGCCAGCCTTGAGGGCATATTACAAGCTAGGATGGTGCTCAATCAGATGAGCGCACGAGGGTGCAGGCTGGTGAGCATGTTGATACCTAGTTTGTACGGCAGTGGCCTTTTCGTAAATATCTTCAATATTGCCCGGAAATGGACGGGACTTGGTAGGTTCCATATTGAAGGGTCAATGAATGCAATGGAATGATCAGATTTGGGAGCTGAGAGCAAAATATGTTTCCCAAGCAAAAATCATATATGTTCCTAGTAGAAGGCTAAAAGCTCAGAAGGCTCTTTGTAGGGGGAGAACCTGGTGTCAGCTCTCCACTACCCCCTGGCACAGGTGCGTCAAGTGAGCCACTACAAGTTGGGAGGACTAGTAGGGTGGGCATATGAGGACCACGAGGGGACTCATTTGTCTCCATGAGTAGAAGTACTCATGGACATTACCAGGCCGCTGGGATGTTGCTTACATGGAACGTGGCCCAAACCTCTGAGAGACGTCATGGTGCGCCATGGCCATGAGTCTCGACACGAGATGGCAGGGGAAGTCATTCGTGGGATTTGGTAGCATGCAAGCGTTGGAGGGTGCACTATGCTTGAGTAGGACAGAGGTCCAGTGTGTGCTACTAGTCTGGCAGCTAGTCTCGAGGGCCTGCCAACATGTGTGAAGGCATGGTTCCTTGAGGATTGGACCATGGACGTATGGGAGTCCTTGGTCTGTGGCATTATCTATTCAGATAGTATTGAATGGGGCATGATGAGAGGTGTTGGCACATCTGTTTGGTGTTGGCTCTTGGCAACACATGCTACCTTGGCTTGCGAATGTCTAGGCGAGCATTAGTGTTGGGATTTGCCTTGCCATAGTGAGAACCTATGGACAATGTGAGTGTCTTGGCTAGATAGCCTTGATATATGGTTGAACTCATAGATCCTTGAGAGCATGACTCAGCGAGAGTTGTTCAAGAGACGGAAGTGTGCAGAGGCACTCGGTCGTGCGAAAAATGTGTCCATTGTTATTTGAATGGTTGGAAGGCTGACCTTGGCTCAGAGGAGTCAAGGTGCCGCATGGGCATTTCTTCGGTCAAAATGTCAGCCCGTGACACAGGGCTAAGCGTGCAGATGCATGCGCAAGTGGCTGTTACAGCCAAAAAATGTTTTAAAAAAAATCTTTGTAAATTTTCAACCAAAACCGTTTTATAAATAATTTTTACAATGTTGTACACAAAAAAAAATATTTATAAAAAATTAATTGCATAGAAAACACAACAAAATTACACAAATATGCTAATAATCACATGAAATTCAATGTGCTTCATAAAAATCATTCAGTCCATCAAATTACTCAACACATCAAATAATTCAATTTTACAATGTTCATGCATGAAAATAAAGATGACCAAAGGCTCTAAAGACAATTGTTGGGAATAGTTATACATGATCTTATTTATTTTCATGTAAATCATATATTAAACAAATTAATATTAGAAAACCTAGAACATGCTTCTATAATTGAATTTAAACAAAGATAATGATAAGAACACTTACATTATATGCAGCAGAATGAATAAGTTATTCCTTCAGTTTCTTTAATCCTTGTATCATTTTTTGTCGCATGGTATCTCCAAGAAAATGAATCGATCTTCAAATTAATTTACAGCCTTCCACAGTATCCTTAGAATGATCTAGACATGAGATAGATACAGAGAGAAGAAGAGAAGAGAATATAGAGGCTTAGAAAAAGACTTTTGTTGTAGAGACAGTCTAAAACCCTATAACATCAAAACTAGATCTTCTAATCATCTGTTTTCAACTCTCACTTAGCATTCCTTTTAAAGGCTCGATTTGGTAATTTATTTAATTAAAAAATCAATAAAATAATAGGTAATATCAGCCCTTAGCCCTTAGGTAGCCATGCTCAAGTCCGTTCGCATCCTCCTATCTGTAACGCCCTGGTTACTCCAAGACTGTTACTGTGGAATTTAAACAGTGCTTAACTCGTTGAATGAGTCATTCGGTTATAAATGTGCATCTAGGTGTTATTAATAGGCTAAGGTGAAAAATCTCGATCAAATAGAAAGGATATATTTTATTTAAAACATAAAACTGTACATGGGCCCATAAAAGCGTTTACAAGTTATTTACGATTCCAAATGGTCATTACAGTGTAAAAATAACATCCCACCGACCTAAGCGACAAAATATAGGGTTAACACCTAGTTTCTCTAAGAAACACCTTGGCTGTGGTAGTCTAGTGGCCGCATATGTACACTTCGCCACCTAAGCTCTCCACTCAAGGCTGGGTGAGATTTTCCTTACTCTTTACCTGCTCCACATAGCACCCATGAGCCAAGGCCCAGCAAGAAAACTCATTGCTGCATGTATAAAATATGAAATGATGATCATGATAATCATTATGGGCTTGTAGCCCTAATTAGATAATATCAAGATTCTAATAATAATGCTGGGGCGTGTAGCCCTAATCAGATGGTATTGAGATTCTAGTAATCATGTTGGGGCATGTAGCCCTAATCAGGTTAGTGACTGATGAAAAATTCACGAACTTAAACTAGATGAGTGACTATGGAGTGACAAACTTGAATAAGATAAGTGACTAATGAGTAAGTCACAAACTTGGGCTCCGCACCAATAGCCATGGGACAATGCAGCCACCTGGGCCTTCTGGCCCTAAATCTAAGTAACTAGCCATTAGACTAGACAAGTGCTTTTGTTTTTATCGAACTTATGGTCGGTCAAGCATTTTCTGCTCATGACGATAATTCTTATGTCGATTAGATCTAATCTTTTCGGCTCGCGTTAAACACACTAATACCGTTCTTGAATCATAAGCCAATACCATACGACCAGTGCTCAGTACTACTGCCGAACTTGACTAATGAGTCACAGCTCCACAGTCAATATTGACACCTTTGCCGATTCCTGACTCATAGGTAAGTGCCATACACAGATAATCAAATTGCTCAGCATTTGATATGCATTCCAGATATACAAATAGAGCTCTCAAGATGTTACATCAATAACCATGCATGTCACATATTGGGTGCGGTTTTCTTACCTCTGGTTCAAGCATGAATAATAAAAGAACGACCCTTGAGACCGATCACTTTTTTAGTTCCTTAGCGGTCACCTAGTCATAACCAAACATAATTCCCATCAATGAAAATGAACAACAAAAGGTTCCCGGATCAAGACCTAGCCTACGGGACATCGAATCTTACAAAACTGGGTAGTAGGAGAAATCCCGAGGCCTAAGGTTTGGATTCCCAAAGGGCCACGACCAGCCTCTCCCCATGCCACGGCCTGCCTCCCAATACAGAGGCACCAGCCTCCCTATCATCAGCACGCGCCGCGGCTAGCCTTCTATCATGCTGTGGCCCGACGACCCTTCAACACTGCCCTTCGTCTTCATCAAGCTTGGGTCGCGGTGCTCTAGAATAGAGTCGCGACCCCACCTGAAACCCATCCAAAAACCCCTATTTTTCCTCTTCGAACTCATTTAATAAACCTACTAAAACACTTCCAAATCCACAAAGCAAAGTTCCCAATTATTACCACAACTTAACCATCATATATCCAACAAAACCTAAGCTTTAAACCATTCAAAACCTCATCAAATTCCCATTCCTATGATCAAAACTCCAATCTCAAAACTAACACAAAAACAGAGCAAGGATCAAGAAAATTAAACTAAAACCTTACCTTAAACTCGAATTGAATCCTCTTCAATGGTTGAACACTAGCCTAGGACCTCAAGCTTCAATCTCCAAGTTTGAATTCTCAAACTTGCTTCAAAATTTCAAAGGAAGGAGAAGGAGAATGATGATCGTAAGAGAGGAAGGAAAAGAGCTCTGTTTTACTTAAGCTTTCTACAGCCTTCCCTAGTTAAATATATCCCTTGGTCAAAAGACCAAAATGCCCCCAAGCCTAAATCCCTTCTTAACAGCCCCCTAGGGCAAAGTTTTCCTTTATCCTCTAATCCCGTTAATCATAATTACTGTCCTCTAATTCCCATTATTCCCAATATTCTCAAATGCTAATAAATCATATCCCATTACACTTTAATTCCCGGTAATGCACTAATCATCAAATTACCCCGAGACTCACCCCGAGCCCCAAAATTAGCCCCGTTATGACCAAACCGCTAACTCGTATTCAAAGATCGTCTCATGCCAAATAGCTCGAACAAATCCACATGCATGAAAATACACAAATATGCCCTCAACGGGCCAAATTACCAAAATACCCTTATAAATAAATGTGGACCCATATGCATGCATTTATCATCATATAATAATATAATTCACATAAACTTGCATACAATCATTTAATGGCATAATAAATATTTTATGGCCCTCCCAGCCTTCTAATCCGACCGTTAAACCTCATTAGGAATTTTGGGGCATTACAACTATCCCCTCCATAGAGAAATTTCGTCCTCGAAATTTACCTGAATAGCTCGTGATACTGATTTTGCTTATCTGACTCTAGCTCCAAGGTCGTTTCCTCGACCTTGCTGTTCCTCCATAATACCTTAACCAAAGGTCTTGTTTTGTTCCTGAGGACCTTTTCCTTTCTGTCAAGTATCTAAACTGGTTGTTTGTCATAGGAGAGATCTGCCTCAAGCTCCAGATCTTAGGAACTCAAGACATGAGTCACATTAGATACATATCTCCGAAGACCTTAAACATGAAATACGTTATGCACGACTGACAATGTCAGTGGTAAGGCAAACCTGTAAGCCATTTGACCAATCCTCTCCAGGATTTCAAATGGACTTGCATATCTAGGGCCCAGCTTGCCCTTCTTCCCAAATCTTCTCACCCCTTTCCATGGCAAGACTTTAAGGAAAACATAGTCTCCCACTTAGAACTCCATGTTCCCGTGCATGGGATCTGCATAACTTTTCTGTCTACTCTGAGAAGCAAGCATCTGAGATCTATTCTTCTGAATGGCCTCACTGGTCCTTTGAACTGCCTCAGGACCCAAGTATCTCCTTTCTCCTATCTCATCCCAATGTATGGGAGATCTGCACTTCCTACCATACAACATCTCATAAGGTGCCACCCCAATGGTAGACTGATAACTGTTGTTGTAGGAATATTCTATCAAAAGTAGATACTTACTCCAGGATCCACCAATACAGTGATCTCACATCCTTATACATATTCGTGGTGCCTGGATGTAAAGAGTAACGAGTAGTATGATATTCATCCAGAATCTCTTGCCTCATAGTAGTGTTTAACGGAACACATATCCGACCCTTGTATCTCAATAAGCCCATCTCAAACACTGTGTAATCTCTGGACACTCCCGCTAACACATTCTCTCTAATCTTGATCAGCTGTGGATCACCCAACTGACCCTCCTTGATTCTTTCCAACAGTGTAGGCTGTTGCGTAATGTTGGCCAACTGGCCCACTAGCAACTCTATGCCAACTCTGGTCATATCCTCTGCTAACTCTCTGGCTATCATCCTCGCACTATAAATCTATTCCGGACCCTTCCAGCTTAAAGCATCAGCTACCACGCTAGCCTTTCCTGGATGATACAAGATCTCACAATCATAATCTTTTAATAACTCTAGCCAACGCCTTTGTCTCATATTCAAGTCTTTTTGTGCGAAGAAGTACTTCAAGCTCTTATGGTCAGTATAAATCTCACACTTCTCCCCATAAAGGTAATGCCTCCATACCTTCAAAACAAAGACCACAGCTGCCAACTCCATATCATGAGTGGGGTATCTCTGTTCATACTCCTTCAGCTGATGTGAGGCATAAGCAATCACCTTCCCTGACTACATTAAAACACAACTGAAACCCTGATGTGAGGCATCACAGTATCTCACAAACTTCTCCTGATCTATGGGAAGACTCAAAACTGGAGCTGTAATCAACCTCTACTTCAATTCCTGGAAGTTGTTCTCACACCTGTCTTACCACACAAACTTCTGGTTCTTGCATGCAGCTCAGTCAATGAAGTTGCAATCTTAGAGAACCCTTCCATGAAATTTCTATAATAACCTACCAACCCAATGAAACTTCTAACCTCAGAAGCATTCTTTGGCCTTGGCCAATCTTTGACTGCCTCAATTTTAGCTGGATCTACCTTAAACCCCTCCTTACGGAAAATGTGCCCAAGGAAAGGTACCTGAGATAACCAGAACTCACACTTCTTCAACTTTGCAAATAGTCTGTTAGTTGCCAAGGATTTTGGTTCAAGTCAGGACTTAGTTGGAAACTCATAGCAACAGTTATGGATTTTATAAGTTTAACCTATAGTTTAAGAATATTAATTATAACATAAGGTTTGATTAATATTGCTGGTCATAGATATATATTTATTATAACCTATGGTTTAGATAGAGCTAATAAGAGTGTGACACTTGTCATAATTATGATTATTAAGGAATTAAGTATTTTTGATGGATAGTTTTAATAAAAGAAAGATATAGATACTCTATAAACTTCCAGCAGCTATTAGGATCGTATTATGACTAAGTCAAAGCTGTTTATCCAATTCAAATTATGTTTAAAAAGTGCAAATATATGTTTGATAAATCAACGTATGCCGATATATCGCAGCATAGGGGCCGATATATCGCCTACGGAAAATATGGAAAACACGCTGACTTTGCACGAACGATCGAACGAGCCTTGTGAATATAGGGGGAGGCGATATATCGCCTATAGGGGGCGATATATCACCTCCATTTATGTATTTTTGAATGTTTTCTTTTTGAATTTTATAAAAAAAAATACCCTTAACCACTTAGACCTGCATTTGAATGATTTTGACCGAGTTCTGGGCGTCAGTTGAACAAAAATTCAAATCCTTTTCATTTTATAAGCATTTATTTATTCAAATTAAAAGGGGTTAGTTTCACTCCTTGAACTCTATAAATAGGACCTAGTGCTCAGCTATTTTCTTCATTCTTCAAGCAATTGATCAGAGCCTCCAAGGAGTTAGTGTTACTATAGAGAGATACACTTGGGTTTTGGGTTAAAGCTTTACCATTCTAAGCTTTTATAAACATTTGGGAAGTGAGAAATAGTGTGATTTCGGTATTGAGGTTTAGACCAATCCATAAGGTCATTCAAGGTATTCTTATTCCTTAAGTTCAGTTCTACATGGTTCTTTAGTTTTCTTTATTCAGATCCTAACTCTTGTTTATGGTTCTTGACTAGGTATTTACGTTCTTTATACTTAATGTTCTTCTTGGTAAGTTTCTTCTTGATGGTTTAGTTCTCATTTCATCTTTATTTTTTTCGAGATTCTCACCATTTTACTGTTGGTTTATAGGAGTTTCTAATCCCGTTCTTGTTCCCAAATATCCATGCTTTTGGTAAGGAAAATAGGATAGATTTTATGTTCTTATATGTTATAATATGTTATGATATGATATGTTATGATATGATATATTTATGTTATGATATGTATATGTATAGTATGTTTCATAGTCCTTGGGCATATGACTTGTCTAGCTAAGGAGCCCCAAGAATTTATGGGCATATGACTTACTTAGATAGCAAGCCCCACAAATTTATGGGCGTATGACTTGAGTAGCTAACAAGCCCCAAGAAGTATGATGGCCATTGTATTCATATATGATATATGTTTCTTTTATAGTCATGTGTTTTCTAGTATATTATTATGATATAGTCTTATGCTTATATGTGTTAGTAGATTTTCCTTGCTGGGCATTAGGCTAATTCCTTTATTTTTAGTATGATGCAGGAAAATAAGTATGGAGGCAGAAGGATTCTTGGCAGCTTGGCTTGTGTGTTGAGGATGAATGGAATGAATGCACTATGTGTCGATGGAGGATGACTGTAGCGACCCAAATTCGCTAATAAGGCTTGGGGCCTTGATTAGCGTGCCTGGAAGGCAATAATTGCTATATTGTTTTAATATGGGAATTTAATGAATATGTGGTTAGAAAAGCGTGTTTAGGTGAATTAAATATGCTTGTGGGCCCCATTTGGTTGTTAGGGGCATATTTGTAATTTTAGCCCGCTGAGGGCATAAATGTAATATTTGTACATGTTGTGATTGATACCATGTGTGGGTGGTGATATAACTGTGATGCACGTTCCGAGACAGTCATAGGGAGCTGTTTTGCTAAAAGTCATAACGGGGTCAAATACCCGGCTCAGGAGGAGCTTAGGGGTATTTTGGGAATACTATACTTGGGTATGGGAGTATTTAAGGAATCGTTAGTGGCACTTTGGTAACTTGGGTAACTATAAGTAACTTTTGAAGATAGTTGTTGTAAGCGGGAAAGTGGTATTCTTGTAAAAGGTTAAGGAAAAGTCTAGGATGCCTTAAGGGTTAGCTAGAAACTAAGCTAGAAAGGAGGGAAAATGGGTCATTTGGCCTAAGGAGAAGATAATTTTGGCTGAGGAAAAGTCATATACGTTATTTCACTTAGGCATAAACTAAATGTTTTGTTGGAAGTCTAGAGGAACTAAGAAGCTAGGGAAGGAAGGTGGAAAAGAGCTGAGTTTCTTTGAGGGTAAGGAAGGAAATCAAGATTAAGAATTGGGGAAACTAGAGTCAAGCTTAGGCCAAGAACAAGTAAGAGGTAAGGCTTCATCTCTGGTATTGGGTTTTTTTTGTATGTTTTTGGGAATTTGAATTAAATGCTGAAAGTTGGGTTTTGGCTAATGACTGTCAGATTCAGCTTGAGAATCAAAGGAATCAAGCTTAGAGTTGGATTTGAAGGAAGCTCAGGGTTGAATTTCAGTTTGAGGTAAGAATTTCGTGCATCTTTGGAGTTGATTGCTGGTGTGGTTTAAATTTTGTAAGGTCTTGTTTAAGTTTTATGACGTTTTAAACCAATTTGTGAATCATGAGTTTGAATGTGTGTTTGGGCTTGTTGTTGATGTTTTCAAGTTGCCATATGGTCTATTTGGGGTTTTGGATTGAATTTGGGACTTTGGTATGTCTTGGTATTGATTTGGAAGTGTTTTGGCTCGGGAAAATGTTGGGGAAAAACCCAGTTTTCTGGGTTCGCAAAATTTGGAAGTGTTTTGGCTCGGGAAAATGCTGCGGTCCTGTTCTTCTGTGCCACGGCACTAAGATGGATCAGGGGAAAGGCACCATTATGGGCGCCGCGGCCCCTATTGGGTAGTGCCGCAGCCCTAGGCCATTTTTGAGCAGGGAAAAAATGTGTTTTTAGGGTGTTGGCTCAGGGGGCTCGGGGATGCTTCCGCTACCTTGTGGGGGGGAATGGGAGGTCCCGAGAGCACGAGATTGGTTATGGGAGATGATTACCAACTAGTTAGTAATGAGAGTGTTTTGTTTTTATTGTGACTAGGTATTCAGCGAGGCTTGGGTTAGAGGACCGTGCTCGAGATTTCGGTGCTCAAGAAGCTCGAGACACAGGTAAGAAAACCGCCGTACCCATAGAGCAGGGTGAGGCCCCATAGTTGTGTTGAAGGGCACGACCCTAGATGATTATGTGTAGGGGATAGCCCATTGATTATGTTAATACATAATGGTTGAAGTGTTTGTTTAGTTATGCTATGTATGCATATATGTGAATGGTTGGCAAGAGTCGGGAATGGCTAAGGCCGAGAACGACAAGGGGGCCGGGAGCAGTGTTTAGCACGCGGAGTGCGAGTTGCCAGGGTAAGACCCTAAAGGATACCTGGGATATCCTTACAGTGTAGACCATGAACCCGGGGCCTGGTAAAGCGCCTGGGACGACTTGGTTTTATGTGTTTAGCCTATTGGTGAGTTTGTTATATGCTGAGTGACTAATATGCACATGTTATCTATTTGTGTGGGGGTTTTCTTGCTGGGCTTCAGCTCATGGGTGCTCTGTGGTGCAGGTAAGGGCAAGGGGAAGATCGGCCAACCATGAGTACGGAGAGCGTGAGGCGACGCGTACATGTCTGGTCTGCCTGGCTGCCACGACCAGGGGTATTTTTGGGAGATGCTTTGTACTGAATCCTATTTTTTCTTTTAGACAACCTAAAACATATTTTGAGTTGTAAATATTTATAAACATTATTTTTGGGATCCCTAATGTAAAACACTTATAATTTTTAGTTAATGTTTACTTTATCAAATTATGTGGTTTTAATACAGTTTAGTTACACTTTTGAGTTAAATGCACATTTTAAACTCACTTAGTAACTGCTCTAAGGTAGTAGGGTGTTACAACTTGGTATCAGAGCGAGCCAAGGTTTATGGTTCCTGAAGATTGACCGAACATGTATGCTCGCTATCAGTGACAAGCTCGACTCAGGGTTCGTTGGTAATGATTGATTTACATGCATGAATATGTGCCTATATGTCCTGTTTGCCTGCTTATTTCTTATAAAGCATGATGAATGAGATAACATATGCATGATGCTAGGGCATGGCCCGTTGAGTGTTATATATGCTATTTGTGTTATGGTTGGCTGATGTGAGTTGAGAGGTGGTTTTGGATGTTGTTATCTTGCATGATGAGCGACGCCGTTGATTGCATGCATATTGTTGTGATGCCTCGGTAATCATCTAGACTCCACGGCAGTCGGGCCGAGGATGACACTCAAGGCCAGGACCCTCCACTTGCCCCACGGAACTGGCAAGAGATGTTTGCCGAAATGGAAACGAGAATGCAACGAACAGAAGAAGAACGTCGACAGTTGAGGCAATAGGCCCCTCCACAGGTCACTGGGTTGCCAGTTCAGCAGGTTGTGGCACCAGTGCCGATTCAGCCTGTGACAGAGAACAAGTGGGAACCTTTTTATGAAAGGTTCAGGAAGCAGCATCCTTCCAACTTTGAGGGTGGACCAGACCCACTACGAACAGAGCTGTGGATGAATATGGTTTCCTCTGTCTGGATTTCATGACAGTTGAGGGGAACGAGAGGGTAGCCTGTGCCAACTACATGTTTAGAGAAGATGCCCGCATCTGGTGGGATGTAGTGGTTCATAGAAGGAATGTGGCAGTTATGAATTGGGAAGAATTCAGGAACATCTTCAATGAGAAGTATTACAGTGTTACCGTACGAGCTGCGAAGGTTGACAAGTTCATCAACTTAGCACTGAAACGATTGACCATAACAGAGTATGCCCTGAAATTTGATCGATTGGCGAAGTTTGCGCCAGATTTAGTGCCGACAGATGCAGTAAGAAGAGACAGGTTTGTACGGGGATTGAACGTTATGATCACCCGTGATGTGAAGATCACTTTGGATCGAGAGACTACTATCTATGCTCAGGTTGTAGACAAGTCCCTTACAGCTGAGGGGGGCCGAGGACCAGATTTGGAGAGAGAGCGCTGTTAGGCGTGATGCCAGGAGGAGAGTGCCTCCTTTTATTGGATCTAGTCTAGGTAGTGGCCCCAGTGAACAGAAGAGGAAAGCCATAGATTCCTTTGTTCCTCCCAGTTCGGATAGGAGGGCACGGGGTGCTTTTAGTGGCCGTCAGGGCGGAGGTGACAACTGAAGGAGCTTTCCAGTGTGTCCTCGGTGCAGATGATGACAACGGGGTGAATGCAGGATTAGGGCTTGTTTTGTCTGTGGGATTGCCAATCATTTGAAGATAGCATGCCCATAAGCCAGGAAGGAGGAGCCGAAGCAGGGTGATAGTCTCACTCCTGCCAGAGTGTTTACTTTGACTCAGATTGATGTGGAGGCTAGCCCCTCAATTGTGACAGGTCAGATTTGTAGTGCTGGTTCTTTGTATACTGCATTGATTGATTCAAGAGCTACCCATTCATTTGGGTCTGCTAGAGTGCTAGATAAGCTGTGTAGACCTAGTGATTTGTATGCTAGGGGTACCAACTGGGGAGTTGGTAGTCTCTAGGAGATGGATTAGAGCTTTGCCAGTAGAGATAGATTGTAGTGAGTTGTCTGTTGATCTGGTTGAGCTTGCGATGGATAACTTTGATATGATCCTAGGGATGGATTGGTTATTGAAGTATGGGGCGACGATTGATTGCAAGCGCAGGATGGTGACTTTTGAACTGGAAGGGGAGGTACCATTTGTATTTGTGGGAACAGTCAGTGGACCGCGGGTACCTATGATTTCCGCACAGAAGGCTAGAGACCTAATGTAGGAAGGCTGCATAGGATTCCTAGCGAATGTTGTGGACACCTCTAGGATTGTGCCGGTTGGACCGGATGAGACCAGATTGGTATGTGAGTTTCTAGATTTATTCCCAGCAGACCTGCCAGGGTTGCCGCCACAGTGAGAGATTGAGTTTGTCATTGAGTAGGTGCCAAGGGCGGAGCCAGTATCCAGTACACCTTATAGAATGGCTCTGACATAATTGAAAGAGTTGAAGATTTAGTTACAGGAGTTACTGGACTTGGGGTTCATCAGACCAAGTTTCTCACCATGGGGTGCTCCAGTGTTGTTTGTCAAGAAGAAGGATGGATCCCTTAGGATGTGTACTGACTACAAGGAGCTGAACAAGTTGACTATCAATGTAACGCCCTGGATAGCCAAGACCGCTACACTGTGTACATTTAAAGGTGCAAGACTTGCTAATCAAGTCATTAATTTAAAAATGTGTCACTAAACATGTATGAGCTATGGTTAAAAAGGTTTTGGTCTCGAAAGTTTCATTTTATATAATTAAACTGTTATATACACATGATCCCAAAAGAAACTGAGTTAAAGTAGATTTATAGACTTCCAAATGTACATAAACATTCATTAGCCATACTAAGGCAAAATAGACAATCTTAGGGTCTCGCGTCCCTGCCTAAACCTCAACCGTGACGGCTGAGCAGTTGGCCATGTACATTCCGCTCGCAGATCTCTCCAATCATGGCTGATCAAGCTTGCCCTTGCCTTTACCTACACCACGTAGCACCCGTGAGCCAAGGCCCAGCCAGAGAACATGTGCAACACAAACAGTAATAACAGATAGCAAACTCACTAAGCATGAACTCTCATCAAGTAACCCACATTAATCATTCATCATATATTCATAATCATGGATGCAATCAAACACTTGTAACATTCATATCACATAATAATCAGGGCCGACAACTTAGGCCGCACCCTCTGTTTACCCCACTGACTCCGACCCGCTTAAACTGAGCTCAGTGCATATTAAGCTGTCCTCGGCTACCAGTGGCCAAGTCGTGCCCTGTGCGCTAGTGTAACCCTTGGCACCCTTAGGTCGTTGGTTCACTAATTAGCTTGCATGGCATAATACCATCTTTTCAAGCATACACAATAGGGAACCCTTAGTCCCATCACAAATATTTAACCAGGTGCAATTTTCTTACGTTTAAACTTTGCAGTTATTGTTTACGAGCAACACTCCTCAAGCACGATCCGTTCCCGAGCCTAAGCATTTATCACCTAGTCACAACCAAAGTATTAAGTTTCATTAATATCCAAATATTGGTCTTCGGGTACAAAACTAACTTTCGAGAAATCGAATCCCTCCAAGCACGGTGGTGAAATCAATCCCGAGCATTCTAGAGCACATTCCCATGCCTAAAATCCCCAAATATTCAAATGCACAACTAAGGGCTATGGCCCTTGAAGCTTAGCCGCGACCCTAGCCTCAAAACAGAACCAAGGACCACCGTGGGCAAAGACACGCGCCGTGGCCCTTGTATTGGGCGCCGCGGCGCTCACCCTTGGCCAAGCCTCCTTGGCTCATCTTCAACCTAGGGCCGCAGCACTCTAGAACAGAGCCGCGGCCCTAGCCTCAAAATAGAACCAAGGACCACCATGGGCAAAGACACACGCCTTGGTCCTTGTAATGGGCGCCGCGGCGCTCACCCTTGGCTGAGCCTCCTTGGCTCATCTTCAACCTAGGGCCGCAACGCTCTAGAACAGAGTCGCGGCCCTTCCATTCGAGCCTAGAAGACACACCATTTTCATCATCTAAACCTCATCCAAAGCCATCCCAAAGGTTCCCATTTCAACACCCAACAACCCCAACACTTTCAGAGAAAGTTAAGCCATAAAATTCAACAGAAAATTCAACCTAAAACTCATAGAAATCACACTCTTAATTCCTGAAACTTAAGAACATAACACTCAAAGCTAACCTGTCAAAATCTCAAATTCAAACCTCTAATTCATGTTTTAATGCTTACCTCTTCGATTGGATCCTTTCTCTAATAAAAACCCAGCTAGTTTCCAAAGCTTCCCAGCTCAAATTCCACCCTAGACATCAATGGTACAAACACCTCAATACCCAGCTGAAAACTAAGAATTTTCTAACCACAAAATGGGAAATTTAATTCTTACCTTAGTCCTGATTAAGCCCTTGATTAATTCCTGAGTTAAGCCTCTAAATCATTCCTTCAATCCTCCAAGCTTCAGCTGAATTCCAACAAATTCCCTTAAAGTTTCTGTGTTTCTTTTCCTCGTGTTCCCTGAGAGAGAATAGAGAGGTAAGGCTGAGAAATAAAGTCGGTTTATTTCTTTCTATGGGTTTCCTTAAGTTTGTCTTATTTGTTAAGTTAATCCCAAGGCTCGGGGTGCCGGAAACGTCCCCGAGGGAAAAACGATAAAATCCCCCAATATTCCCGCCTAGACCTCATAACCTCAAATATATCTCCATATATTTATTTTCATAATCCAATAGTCCAACTAGCTACCCGATATCTAAAATACCCCTGACTTATCCAAAGTCAACTGTTAAGCCCTGTTGTGACTTTTCCCCACTAACTAGCTCTAGGATCGCCTTGAGTCGTGCTCTGCAGACATACCCACATAATAATGTGGTTCTCACAATGCCATATATACATATCACATTAATACCAATATAATCACACAATCATTATTAATCATATAATTATGCATTCAATTCAATATATTCATGCAAACCACATTTAACCCAGTAATGCCCTCCTAACACACTAATCAAGGCCATTAAGCCCCATTAGCGAATTTGGGGTCGTTACAATAAAAAATAGGCATCCACTGCCTAAGATCGATGATTTTTTTGACCAGTTACAGGGAAGTGCAGTGTTTTCTATGCTTGATCTCTGGTCAGGTTACCATCAGTTAAGGATCAAAGAGGAGGACATACCAAAGAACGCTTTCCACACGAGGTATGGACAGTATGAATTCCTGGTCATGTCCTTTGGATTAACCAATGCCCCAGTAGATTTTATGGATATGATGAATAGGGTTTTCAAGGACTATTTGGAAAGTTTTTGATTGTGTTCATCGACGACATTCTGGTGTATTCTCAGTCAGAGACAGAGCACGAGCATCATCTACGTTTGCTGTTGCAGTGGTTGAGGGAGCATAAGCTATATGCTAAGTTCAGTAAGTGCGAGTTTTGGCTACCGCAAGTCACGTTTCTGGGCCATATAGTCAGCAAGGAGGGGATTCTAGTTGATCCAAGTAAGATTGAGGCAGTGAGAGATTGGCCTAGACTGAGCAATGTTCCTGAAGTTAGAAGTTTTCTGGGATTGGCAGGATATTATCGGCTGTTCGTTGAGGGGTTCTCCAGGATAGCTACACCGTTGAAAAAATTTACAAAGAAGAGGACAAAGTATGTTTTGACAGACAGATGTGAGAAAAGTTTTAAAGAGTTGAAGTGGCGACTGATCACCGCACCAATGTTGAGTTTGGCGACAGATAATGAGAAGTTTGTGGTTTACTGTGATGCTTCTAGACAGGGTTTAGGGTGTGTGCTGATGCAAGCTGGTAAGGTGATAGCCTACGCATAGAGACAGTTAAAGGAGTATGAGCATAGATATTCCACGCATAGTTTGGAGTTGGCAGCAATGGTATTCACACTTAAGATTTGGAGACATTATTTGTATGGTGAGAAGTGCGAGATATACACCGACCATAAGAGTTTAAAGTACTTCTTTACTCAGAAGGATCTTAATATGCGGCAGAGACGGTGGCTGGAGTTGGTTAAGGATTATGATTGTGATATCCTATACCATCCTGGGAAGGCTAATGCAGTCGCTGATGCATTGAGTCACAAAGGCCCAGAACAGTTGTTCAGTTCGAGACAGATATCTGATAAGCTAGCTGAGGAGATGACTAGAACGGGTATAGAGTTGGTGGTTGTTCGGTTAGCCAACATCACTCTTCAGTCCATGCTCCTTGAGAGGATCAAGGAGGCGCACGGAAAAGATTCACAGTTGAGAGGTCACAGAGAGAATGTCATAGTCAGGGCGGCTAGGGACTTTTCTATCTCCGATATGGGGTTAATGAAGTACAAGGGTTGGATCTGTATTATGATGGATTTTGATATTCGGCGAGAGATCTTGGATGAGTTACATACCACTCCATATTCCTTACATCTAGGTACGAAAAAGATGTACCAAGATTAGAGAGCTTTATATTGGTGGTCGAGCATGAAGAGGGATGTGGTGGATTATGTGGCCAAGTGTTTAACTTATCAGCAGGCCACGGCTGAACATCAGAGGTCAGTAGGGTTGCTACAGCCTCTAGGGATTCCAGAGTGGAAGTGAGAAGATATTACCATAGACTTTGTGGTTGGTTTGCCGAAGACCGTGGGACAACATGACTCAGTGTGGGTGATTATGGATAGGTATACCAAGTCCGCCCATTTCCTACCGGTCAGGATGACTTATACTGTGGAAAAACATGCTGAGTTATATGTGAAGGAAATTTTTTGACTTCATGGGGCTCCGAGGTTGATAGTATCCGACAGAGACCCCACCTTCACCTCCAATCTTTGGGAGAGTCTGCAGAAGGCTATGGGCACGCAGCTGCGGTTTAGTACTGCTTATCATCCTCAGACAAATGGACAGTCTAAGAGGACGATTCAGATACTGGAGGACATGCTAAGAGCCTGTGTGCTAGATTTTGGGGGATCTTGTAGTAAGTATCTCCCTTTGATTGAGTTCTCGTACAACAACAACTATAAGGCGACAATCGGAGTGTCCGTATGAGATGTTGTATGGGAGGAAGTGCAGGTCACCTATCCATTGGGATGAGATGGGTGAGAGGAGTTATTTGGGTCCTGAGATGGTTTAGAGGACCAATGAGGCGATTGAGAAGATTAGACCTCGAATCCTCGCCTCCCAGTGCTGCCAGAAGAGTTACTCAGACCTAAAATGCAGGAGCGTAGAATTTCAGGTCAGTGATCATGTGTTCCTTAGGGTTTCACCTCTAAGAGGAGTGAAACAGTTTGGTGTTCGGGGCAAGCTGAGCCCTAGGTTTGTTGGCTCCTTCGAGATTCTGGAACGGGTTGGAGAGGTAGCTTACAGATTGGCAATGCCTCCATCCTTATTAGGGGTTCATGATGTATTTCATGTGTCCATGCTCTGGAAGTATGTATCAGATTCTACACACGTGTTGAGTTATGAGAACTTGGAGCTAGATCAGGATTTTTCATATGAAGAGAAGCCGGTTAAGATTCTCGACCGGAAGGACAAATTTTTGGGAGAAAGATTATCGCCTTAGTTAAAGTGCTGTGGAAAAACAGCAAAGTTGGGGAGGCGACATGGGAACTTGAATCACATATGCGGGAGCGGTATCCCGAGTTGTTCAGGTAATTTCGAGGATGAAATTTCTGTAAGGAGGGGATAGTTGTAGCGACCCAATTTTGCTAATAAGGCTTGGGGCCTTGATTAGCGTGCCAGGAGGGCAACAATTGTGATATTGTATCAATATGTGAATTTAATGAATACGTGATTAGAAAAGCATGTTTAGGTGAATTAAATATGCATGTGGGCCCCATTTGGTTGTTTGGAGCATATTTGTAATTTTAGTCTGCTGAGGGCATAAATGTAATATTTGTACATGTTGTGATTGATACCACGTGTGGGTGGTGATATAATTGTGATCCACGTTCTGAGACGGTCCTAGGGAGTTGTTTTGCTAATAGTCACAACGGGGTCAAATACCCGGCTCGGGAGGAGCTTAGGGGTATTTTGGGAATATTATACTTGGGTATGGGAGTATTTAAGGAATGGTTAGTGGCACTTTGGTAACTTGGGTAACTATAAGTAACTTTTGAGGATAGTTGTTGTAAGTGGGAAAGTGGTATTCTTGTAAGAGGTTAAGGAAAAGTCTAGGATGCCTTAAGGGTTAGCTAGAAACTAAGCTAGAAAGGTGGGCAAATGGGTCATTTGGCCTTCAGAGAAGATAATTTTGGCTGAGGAAAAGTCATTACGTTATTTCACTTAGGCATAAACTGAATGTTTTGTTGGAAGTCTAGAGGAACCAAGAAGCTAGGGAAGGAAGGTGGAAAAGAGCTGCGTTTCTTTGAGTCTATGGAAGGAAATCAAGGCTGAGAATTGGGGCAACTAGAGTCAAGCTTAGGCCAAGAATAACTCAGAGTAAGGCTTCATCTCTGGTATTGGGTTTTTTTGTATGTTTTTGGGTAATGGGTTTTGGCTAGTGACTGTGAGATTCAGCATGAGAATCAAAGGAATCAAACTTGGAGTTGGATTTGAAGGAAGATCAGGGTTGAATTTCAGTTTGAGGTAAGAATTTCGTGCATCTTTGGAGTTGATTGCTGGTGTGGTTTAAGTTTTGTAAGGTCTAGTTTAAGTTTTAAGAAGTTTTAAACCAATTTGTGAATCATCGGTTTGAATGTGGGTTTGGGCTTGTTAGAGGACTACGCTCGAGATTTCGGTTAGAGGAATCAAGCTTTATGTTTTGTTATATGCTGAGTGACTAATATGAAAATGTTATCTATTTGTGTGGGGGTTTTCTTACTGGGCTTCGGCTCATGGGTGCTCTGTGGTGCAGGGAAGGGCAAGGGGAAGATTGGCCAACCATGAGTACAGAGAGCATGAGGTGATGCGTGCTTGTCTGGTCTGCCTGGCTGCCACGGCCAGGGGTATTTTTGGGAGATGCTTTGTACTGAATCCTATTTTGCCGTTTAGACGACCTAAAACATATTTTGAGTTGTAAATATTTATAAATAATATTTTCAGGATCCCTAATATAAAACACTTATAATTTTCAGTTAATGTTTACTTTATCAAATTATGTGGTTTTAATACAGTTTAGTTACACTTTTGAGTTAAACGCACATTTTAAACTCACTTAGTAATGACTCTAAGGTAGTAGGGCATTACAATGACGTTTATTTTAGTCTTTTGAATTATGTTTCTTTTGTAATTCTACATTTATTTTTGAATAATTGATTTAAAGTTATGTTTTATGTTTTATTAATCAATGGGTACCCTTACCATATTTTACATCTTATTTTGTAACTTGCACAATATTTATTTTGGTGTTTTAATAATGTTATGATTATTTCTTATGTATGTTTTCTCCATAAGTAGTAGCTATGTCTAGTTGTATTAATTGTCCAAGGTCTTAGATATAGTTGGGTCATTACAGTTGGTATCAGAGCAATGGTTCATTTGTATGAAGTTCTCCTTGATACATACGCTCAAGCTCCGAATCTAACCGCCAATGTAAGTGTTTATGTTATAGTTATTATGTTTATATGTATAGCTAACATTTTAGCCCTTATTATTTCAGTTAAGAATGGATGGAGCCTTGACCTATGAGGATATTCGAGCCATTAAGGCCTTGAAAAGAATTAGAGAGCCAAGAAATATAGTAGGAGTACTAGAAAGAATTACTCAGATATTACTCTTATTCCACAGGGAGATAGTTCACCTCCAAACAACTAAGCAAATCATGATGAGAGCTACGGAGCAATATGTATTAGTGATTAGACTTTTTAAAGATTATCCTACTATAATTGCAGCTTTATAAGATATATGGGAGACTATAGATGATGAAGATGAATTACCGGTAGCTATGAGATATTATTTTCTCATACTTAGGTTCACCTCTAAGATGGAATTCCAATTCACTAATGAGCAAAAACATAGAATCTTTACGAATCTTCCTCGTGGAAATTTTGAGGCTCAAGATAATGATGATTATGAGGAGATAGATGATGAGATGAAGGGTCAGATATAGAAGATCCTGATTTTTAGATTAGTTTATTTTCTTTATTTATTTTATATTTTATTTTTACATTTATGATTGTACATAGTGAAAACCTTTTTCCAAATAAATATCATTGTTATTTTTGAATGACATGTATGTGTTTGATTTTTTTTTTACAATCATAATAAATAATGACCAAGTTCGGTGAGGGTAGATACAAATCAATGAACCGGGTTCTATATTGAGAGTTAGGGGGCCATAGTAGTGGTAACGATTTTACTGATCCCGGTTCTCCCTCAATATGGTAACTTTGGAACAACGACGAGTTTCGAGCTTGAGAATTAAGTCATATAGGATGATTAGAAACAGACTTAGAAAATAATGGCTTCTTTTTCTAAGTATAGAAACGCCCCCAAATGATAAAGAAGGCTTATCTAATTTTTCATAAGAAATCATAACTAATAGGTCCAAGTTATGTTTTCTTAGATTAAGTTTTGTTTCAGAGCCTATTAGGGTAAAATCTAACATGTTTTTCTCGACTGTTAGAACTTTGCTGAAGATGTTGCTTAGAAGGTCTGCATGAACCAATGCCAATGCCTCCAGCGTCGCTACTGAGACTAATGAAGCCCCTCCAGTTCGCAGAAGGGGAGCGCGTGCCACCATTGCTGCAACTAACTGAAGTGCACCGCCACCGGTTGACAACACTGTAGAAATTTTTAGACTTCGACAACAAGTGGAGGAATTGATGCAGCAACAACGACAATAAGCTCAGCCGCAGACTAAGACGCAGCCACAAACTCAGCCTCAGCATATGGCACCCCAACAAGTAGGTTCTTATGGGGATGGCCTATGGCGAACTATGCGCCATACCTAGCTCAGTACATGGAGCCAATCTATGAGCAGTTTCGTCAGCAACATGCTCCAAACATTGAAGGGACAACGGACCCCTTCGAGGAGGAACAATGGCTCAGAAATGTATTGTCGATCCTAGCGCACATGAATCTCGGCAACGCGGACCGCGTAACCTGCTTTTCGTCTCTGCTTACGAAGGATACTGGAATATGGCGGGACTTAGTTCAGTAGACTCACGACGTCGCCACCATGACATGGACCAGGTTTGTGGAGCTGTTCCACATGAAGTACTACAACTCGGCAGTCATTGCTAGAAGGGTCGAGGAGTTCACTAGTCTGAAGCAGGGCAACTTGACAGTAGTAGAGTATGCTCGACAGTTCGACCGATTAGCCAAGTTTGCACCAGAGTTGGTTCCAACTAACTTTTTGATGGTTAACAAGTTCGTTAGAGGACTTAGACGAAAGATTGAGCTAGGGGTTAAGCTAGAAAACCCTGGAACTACTACTTATGTCGATATTCTAGAAATGGCTATAGAAGTAGAAAGGCTTCAAGCAAATGTTAGTAAGGAGGAAGCTAGTAAGCCTGAGCCTAAACTACAGAGTCAACCTCAGAATGGTCAGAACAACCACCATAATAACAACCATCAATCCAGCAACAATAATGGTCAAAAGAGAAGGCATCCTGACAATAAGTAGTCTAGCAATGATAAAAGAGCACGGACGAACAATGGAGGTAGTAGGTCGGGTTATGTCGAATACCCGCAGTGCTTTAAGTGCCAAAAGAAACATCCTGGTGAGTGTCATGCAAAAACCAAGGGATACTACAATTGTGGTCAGGAAGGTGACCGGAAGAGAGAATGTCCCTAGCTCAAGCCAAAAGAGAAAAGGGACAACAAGATGGTTCCTGCCAGAGTCTTTGCCTTGAACCAGGGAGAAGCTGAAGCTAGTAAAAAACTGGTCACAGGTCAGATTCCTATCCTCAATAATGTATGTTCAGTATTATTTGATTCAGGAGCTACTTACTCGTATATCTCGTTAGGAATGATAGAGAAATTAGACAAATATTGTGAAAGATTTAGAACTAAGTTTGTGACAGAATTACCTTCGGGTGAAGTAGTCCTATCATCACGGATAGTACGAGGCGTACAAATCAAAATTGAGGATGTAGAACTAGAAGGAGACCTGATAGAGTTAGAGATCAAAGACTTCGATGTAATACTAGCCATGGCGCAACCATCGACTGCAAACGCAAGAAAATGATGTCCGAGACTCCTGACGGTCAAAGACTATGCTTTATGGGAAAAGTTTTAGGAACTACGTACGCCACTTATTTCATCTCTCAAAGCTCAAAGGGTGATAGAAAAAGGATGTCACACATTCTTAGCCAGTGTCATGGATGTGGTAAAGGAAACACCACTAAAGGTTGGAGACGTCTGCATTATAAAGGAATTCCTAGAGGTATTTCCTGATGACTTACCAGGGTTGCTGTCGACTCGGGAAATTGACTTCACAATCGAATTAGTAGCGGACACCGAGCCTATCTCCAAGGCACCATATCGAATGTCACCTACCGAACTCAAAGAGTTAAAGATGCAGTTGCAAGAACTCTTAGACTTGGGTTTTATTAGACCAAGCCATTCGCCATGGGGGGCACCGATTCTATTTGTGAATAAGAAGGATGGAAGCATGCGGATGTGTATAGATTACCGCGAGCTAAATAAGGTGACAATTAAGAATAAGTACCCAGTACCCCAGATTGACGACATGTTTGACCAACTCCGAGGCGTGATTGTGTTTTGAAAGATTGATCTGCGGTCCGAGTATCATCAGCTCAAGGTACGAGAAGAGGATATTCCCAAGAAAGCTTCTAGAACTCGTTATGGACATTACGAGTTTTTAGTTATGTCTTTTGGTCTTACCAATGCTCCAACCGCATTTATGGATTTAATGAATAGGGTCTTCAAGGATTATTTGGACAAATTCGTCGTAGTGTTTATCGACGATATCTTGGTGTATTCAAAGGATGAAGTCGAGCACGAGGAACATTTAAGGATGACCATGTTGCGATTAAAAGAGCATCAACTTTACTCCAAGTTCAAGAAGTGCAAATTTTGGCTTTCGCAAGTAGCGTTCCTCGGCCACATAGTATCCAAGGAAGGAGCTGGCATAGACGCATCTAAGGTAGAGGCTGTGAAAGATTGGCTAAGACCTAAGAACGCGTCAGAGGTAAGAAGTTTTCTAAGACTAGCAGGTTATTATTGGAGGTTTGTAGAGGGCTTTTCTAAGATAGCCACTCTGCACACCAACCTGACTTGGAAGCAGTAAAGGTTCAACTAGATAGATAAGTGTGAAGAGAGCTTCCAGTACTTAAGTTCTTGACACTTAAGGTTCTTCTTGATGGTTTAGTTCTAATTTCATCTTTATGTTTTTAGAGATTCTCACCATTTTACTGTTGGATTATAGGAGTTTCTAATCTCGTTCTGGTTCCTAAATATCCTTGCTTTTGGTAAGGAAAATAGGATAGATTTTATGTTCTTATATGTTATAATATGTTATGATATGATATGTTATGATATGATATGTTATGATATGATATATTTATGTTATGATATGTATATGTATAGTATGTTTTATAGTCCTTGGGCATATGACTTGTTTAGCTAGCAAGCCCAAAGAATTTATGGGCATATGACTTACTTAGATAGCAAGCCCCACAAATTTATGGGCATATCACTTGCTTAGATAACAAGCCCCAAGAAGTATGATGGGCATTGTAGTATTATATGATATATGTTTCTTTTATAGTCATGTGTTTTCTAGTATATTATTATGATACAGTTTTATGCTTATATGTGTTAGTAGATTTTCCTTGCTGGGCATTAGGCTAATTCTTTTATTTTTAATATGATGCAGGAAAATAAGTATGGAGGCGGAAGGATTCTTGGTAGCTTGGCTTGTGTTATGAGGATGAATGAAATTAATGGACTGCGTGTTGATCGAGGATGACGTTTATTTTAGTCCTTTGAATTCTGTTTCTTTTATAAGTCCGCATTTATTTTTGAACAATTGATTTAAAGTTGTGTTTTATGTTTTATTAATCAATGGGTACTCATACCATATTTTACATCTTATTTTGTAACTTGCACAATATTTATTTTGGGGTGTTAATAAAGTTATGATTATTTCTTATGTATTTTTTCTCCAAAAGTAGTACCTATGTCTAGTAGTTTTAATGGTCCATGGTCTTAGATATAGTTGGGTGATTACACCTCATTCTCTGTAGAACCAACCTCAGATGTTGCTCATGTATTGACTTTGATGGAGAATAAACCAGGATATCATCGATGAAGACGATCGCAAAATGGTCCAGATAATCCTTGAACACTCTATTCATCAAATCCAAGAAAGCGGCTGGGGCATTAGTCAATCCAAAGGACATGACTAAGAACTCATAATGCCCATATCTAGTGCAAAAAGTAGTCTTCGGTATGTCTCCCTCCTTGACTCTTAACTGGTGATAACAAAAACGAAGGTCTATCTTTGAGAATACCTTTTTTCCTTGCAACTGAGCAAACAAATCGTCTATCATTGGCAGAGGATACTTATTCTTAATTGTTAACTTATTCAGTTCTCTGTAATCAATGCACATCCTCAGAGAACCATCATTCCTTTTCACAAACAGAATGGGCGCACCCCATGGTGAGAAACTAGGTCTGATAAAACCCAAATCTAACAGCTCTTGCAACTGTACTTTCAATTCTTTTAACTCTGCTGGGGCCATTCTATAAGGTGCTCTAGACATGGGCTCCGTTCTTGGTGCCAGTTCTATCACAAATTCAATTACTCTATGTGGTGGCAACCCTGGTAAATCTTCTAGAAACACATCTAGAAAGTCACAGACTAGCCTGGTCTGTTCTGGTCTCACTGGCATGACCTGAGTGGTGTCAACCACACTGGCTAAGAATCTAATGCAACCTCCTTGCAATAGATCTCTAGCCCTCAAAACAGGTATCATAGGTATGCGAAGTCCATGCACAATGCCAACAAACACAAAAGGATCCCCACCTTCAGGCTCAAAGGTGACCATCTTCCTTCTGCAATATATGGTTGCCCCATACTTCACTAACCAATCCATACCAAGAATCATGTCAAAGTCAGTCATAGCTAACTCTATCAAATCCACTGACAACTCTCTGCCCTCCACTGTCACTGGCAAACATCTAACCCATCTCGTGGATACCACTAACTCGCAGTGGGTAATAAGGTCCCGAACCCCACAGCATAATAATCACATGGTCTACACAATCTATCAATAATTCTACTAGCAACAAAAGAGTGTGTAGCACTAGAATCAATCAAAACAGTATAAGGGGTTCCAACACTAAGAAGCAGACCTGTAACTACTGAGGGTGAAGCCTCAGCTTCTGCTTGAGTTAATGCGAACACTCGAGCTAGGGCCGAGTTGCCCGCCTTTCTGGGTTCTTCCTTTCTTGCTTTAGGGAAATCCTTCTTGAAATGTCCCACTGCCCCACATAAGATGCAAGACTTTGCACTACACTCTCTCAAATGGTGCCTCTTGCACCTAGGGCACTTAGGATATACCCTTCTGGCCTCACTCCCACCCTGATGGCCAATTGAAATACCATGTGGTCGCTTGTCAGGGCCTGGAGCTGGGAAGGTATTAGGAACCTTCCTATTCTAATCATTGGGGCCTCCACCCGTACCTTAACCCATAAATGGAGGACCTATCCTCCTCAACTCTCTTCTGGCTGCACTGTCCCGCCAAATCTTGTTCTCTGCACTCTTAACTTTGAATGACTTCTCAACCACCTGTGCATAAGTAGTAACTCCAGCCATAGTGGTGATACGAACATCCCGGTTTAATCTAGTTTGTAGTCCCTGGAGAAACCTCTCCCTTCTGGTCCCATTAGTGGGCACCAGCTCCATGGAAAACTTTGCCAAACTATCAAACTTCAGAGCATATTTGGTCACTGATAGACTCCCTTAAAGTAATATGATAGACTCTTTAGCCTTAGCAGTCCCGATGGCATCATTGTAATACTTCTCATTAAACAGAGTCTGAAACTCCTGCCAACTCATAGCATTGACATTTATGGTTTGGGATATAACGTCCCACCAAATTCGGGCATCCTCCTGAAACATGTATATGGCACAGACCACCCTCCCATTACAAGACACCCTCATGAAGTCAAGGATGGTGGTAATCATGCTCATCCACTGCTCAGCCTTAGCATGATCTGCACTTCCCTCAAATACTGGAGGTTGTTGTTTCCTGAACGTT
The DNA here is from genome assembly GCF_963169125.1 of Humulus lupulus. Taxonomy (NCBI): domain Eukaryota; kingdom Viridiplantae; phylum Streptophyta; class Magnoliopsida; order Rosales; family Cannabaceae; genus Humulus; species Humulus lupulus. The sequence continues at coordinate 135,037,747 of NC_084796.1, forward strand.
TTATAAAGAGGTTCCCATTTGTTTCCAACCTCTTCCAGCTGCTCAACTGTTGGCACCGATACAGATGGTGCCTCTGGATGAACGTTCCCTGCAGGAATTTGTTGTTCTCTCAAGAGGCAGATTTCTTCTTCCTGCCTCAATACTCTGGCCTGTAAATCATTAAACAGCTGCTGCCAGTTATCAGGAGCTGGCTATATGGAATCTGATTCTGGTCATTCTCTTAACCCTGTTTGTTATTTTGGTCTTGATCTTCCTAGCTAGCTGATGAATCTGTCTGTCTTGGAATCATTCTTATCAACTTATACTGTGCTGAAACAATCGATGCAGTCAATTAGGCAGTGATAACTAATCCTCTTGCCGTCTCACGGTCTAAGAACAAGCAGATAATCACCCATATTCCACAATTATACAGATATACAAATGGATACATGATCATAACATTTAGCATTTAAGACATATCAGTTAATAATTCACAATGAACAATAATAATAAGTATGTTCTAGCAATATCAGTACTAATAAGCACGTTCTTGCTTATGATGCAGTAGTCAAGGCCCAGCCTTATCAATGTATCACATGTAGACAGGTAAAGTATTTATACTTTATTTAAGCAATTAAATATATAACCACATAAATAGTTACCAAACCATGAGTCGAGCTTGACTTTAGTGGCGAGTGTACATGCCCAGTCAGTCTACAGGAACCTTAAACCTTGGCACGCTCTGATACCAAGTTGTAACACTCTGGTAACTCCAAGACTGTTACTGTGGACTTTAAATAGTGCTTAACTCGCTAAATGAGTCATTAGGTTATAAACGTGCATCTAGGTGTTATTAATAGGGTAAGGTGAAAAATCTCGATCAAAAGGAAAGGATATATTTTATTTAAAACATAAAACTGTACTTGGGCCCATAAAAGCATTTACAAGTTATTTACAATTCAAAATGGTCATTACAGTGTAAAAATAACAACCCGCCGACCTAAGCGACAAAATATACGGTTAACCCCTAGTTCCTCTGGGAAACACCTTGGCCGTGGTGGTCAAGCAGCCACATATGTACACATCGCCACCTAATCTCTCCACTCGAGGTTGGGTGAGTTTTCCAAGGCTCAACAAGAAAACTCATTACTGCATGTATACAATATCAAATGATGATCATCATAATCATACTAGTCTTGTAGCCCTAATTAGATAATATCAAGATTCAAATAATCGTGTTGGCGCGAGTAGCCCTAATAAGATGATATCGAGATTCTAGTAATCATGCTGGGGAGTGTAGCCCTAATTAGGTAAGTCACTGATGAGTAAGTCACAAAATTAAACCAGATGAGTGACTATGGAGTCACAAACTTGAATCAGATAAGTGACTAATGAGTAAGTCACGAACTTGGGCTCCGCACCCATAGAAGTGTGACAATGCAGTCTCCTGGGACTTCTGGCCCCGTCTCTAAGTAACCAGCCATTAGAATAGATAAGTGCTTTTGTTTTGATTGAACTTATGGTCAGTCAAGCATTTCATGCTTATGACAACAATTCTTATGTCAATTAGATCTAAATTTTTCGGCTTGCGTTAAACACGCTAATACCGTTCTTAACTCATAAGCCAATACCATACGACCAGTGCTCAGTACTACTGCCGAACTTGACTAATGAGTCACAGCTTCACAGTCAATACTGACACCTTTGCCGATTCTTGACTCATAGGTCAGTGCCATACACAGATATTCAAATTGCTAAGCATTTGATATGCATTCCAAATATACAAATAGAGCTCTCAACATGTTACATCAATAACCATGCATGTCACATACTGGGTGCAGTTTTCTTACCTCTGGTTTGAGCGTGGAATAATAAAAAAACGACCCTTGAGAATGATCAGTCTTTTAGTTCCTTAGCAGTCATCTAGTCATAACCGAACATAATTCCCATCAATGAAAATGAACGACAAAAGGTTCCCGGATCAAGACCTAGCCTCCGAGACATCGAATCTTACAAAACCGAGAAGTAGGAGCGATTCTAAGGCCTAAGGTTTGGATTCCCACACTGAAAACACAATTCTGACCAAAATGCCACTATGGGCCGTGGCCAGCCTCTCCCCATGCTGCAGCCCACCTCCCTGCCATCAGCACGCGCCGCGACCAGCCTTCCCCCATGTCACGGCCTTACGACCCTTCACCACCACCCTTCTTCTTCATCATGCTTGGGCTATGACGCTCTAGAATAGAGTCACGACCACACCTGAAACCCAGCCAAAAACTCCTATTTTTCCTCCTCGAACTCATTTCAAAAACCTACTAAAACACTTCCAATTCCACAAAGCAAAGTTCCCAATTATTACCACAACTTATCCATCATATATCCAACAAAACCTAAGCTTTAAACCATTCAAAACATCATCAAATTCCCATTCCTATGATCAAAACTCCAATCTCAAATCTAAAACAAAAATAGAGCAAGGAACCAGAAAATTGAATTAAAACCTTACCTTAAACTTGAATTGAATACTCTTCAATGGCTGAACACTGGCCTAAGGCCTCAAGCTTTAATCTCGAAGTTTAAAACCTCAAACATGCTTCAAAATTTCAAAGGAAGGAGAAGGATAATGATGATCGTGAGAGAGGAAGGAAAAGGGATCTATTTTACTTAAGCTTTCTACAACCTTCTCTAGTTAAATATAACCCTTGGTCAAAAGACCAAAATGCCCCGAAGCCTAACTCCCTTCTTAACAGCCCCCAAGGGAAAAGTCGTCCTTTCTCCTCTAATCCTATTAATCAGAATTAACGTCCTCCAATTCCCGTTATTCCCAATATTCTCAAATGCTAATAAATCATATGTCATTACCCTTTAATTCCTGGTAATGTACTAATTATCAAATTACCCCGAGACAAACTGCGAGCCCCGAAATTAGCCCCGTTATGACCAAACCGTTAACTCGTATTCAACGATCGTCTCATGTGGAATATCTCGAACAAATCCACATAATAATGGGGCCTCATCAATGATTCACCAATATGCATGAAAATATACAAATATGCCCTCAACGGGCCAAATTACCAAAATACCCTTATAATGAAATGTAGACCTACATGCATGCATTTATCATCATATAATAATATAATTCACATGAACATGCATATAATCATTTAATGGCATAATAAATCAATTATGGCCCTCCCGGCCTTCTAATCTGACCAGTAAACCTCATTAGGAGTTTTGGGGCATTACACTATCCATAGCAGCCGCTCTCGGTTATGAGATCTGAAAAATGGACATCAAGATAGCTTTTCTTAATGGGAAGGTTGACGAAGTCATTTATATGGACCAGCCAGAAGGAATTAAAGTAGCTAGAGAAGAAGGAAAAGTTTGAAAGTTGAATAGGTCCACTTATGGACTTAAGCAAGCTTCTCGTTCTTGGAATCTTAGGTTTGATGAAATAATCAAAACCTATGGCTTTGAAATAAATATTGATGAGCCTTGTGTTTAGCAACTGAAGGCAAATCAAATAGTGGTATTCCTGGTTCTTTATGTAGATGATATCTTACTCATTGGAAACAATGTTAAGAAATTATCAGATGTGAAGAATTGGCTAATCACTCAATTCCAGATGAAGGATTTGGGTGAAGCAAGTTATGTTCTAGGTATCCAGATCATCAGGGATAGAAGAAAGAAATTCTTAGCTCTATCTCAAGTAGCTTAACTAGATAAAGTGCTTGAATGTTTCTCAATGACAAATTCCATGAAAGGACGTTTACTGTCCCGCCATGGAATTTATCTTTCAAAGAAGCAGTCTCCCCAGACTCCCGAAGTGGAAGATGCAATGAGAAAAGTTCCTTACGCATCTGTAGTTGGAAGTTTGATGTATGCCATGTTGTGTACTAGACCAGATATCTACTATGCAGTGGGAGTAGTGAGCAGGTATTAGTCAAACCCAGTGCCGGAACATTGGATAACAGTTTTGCATATCCTGAAGTATTTAAGATGGACTAGGGATTATATGTTAGTCTACAAGGGTGGTGTTATGAACCTTGTAGGCTACATCGATTCAGATTTTCAGACTGATGTTGATGATAGGAAGTGTACTTCTGGAATGGTGTTTACTCTTGGGGGTGGAGCTATGATATGGAGAAGCGTAAAGTAGTTTTCAATCTCAGATTCCACCATGGAGGCTGAGTACATAGTCGCGTCAGAAGCAGCTAAGGAAATAGTCTGGCTAAAGAAGTTCTATTCGGATCTTGGTGTTATTCCAGAAATGGATAAACCGCTTGTGTTGTTTTGTGACAATACCGGAGCGATAGCCAACTTGAAAGAACCTCGTAGTCACAAGAGGAGTAAGCATATAGAAAGGAAGTATCACATTATTCAAAAATATGTGGCCAGGGGAGATGTGAAGGTTACAAAGATTGCAACTGAAGACAATCTTGCAGATCCGTTTATGAAGACACTAACAGAAGCTACTTTTGATAGCATATCAAGGAGATGGGGTTAGTAGAATTAAGGCAGTAGTTTCAATTAGTGCAAGTGGGAGTTTGTTGGGGTTTATATCGTAATTAAGGCCCAATTTCTTTGTAATTTCATTTATTATCAATAAAAAAATAGAAATCATTTTTCGACATGGTTAATCACTTTGCTCACATGTTTTATTTTCATGGTTATTTAATTAATATAAACACTTATTAAATCTCGAGCATATAACTAACGTTATTTATAGTGACCTAATCACAATGGAATATAAATATGATTATATGTTCAAAATATGTTAGTCCTAAGATTAGTCAGTGCACAGGATTTACACTGAGTTGCCAATCTGCGATATGATCTACTTACAAATTGTAGTGTTATGTTCTTTCCAGAACATTAGCAAAGTAGATAAGATCGGATGTATTTGTTACATTGGACTGGACCGATATTGACAATTGATTGGATAAGTAAACATACTGTTATTATCTATTCTAGTCATATCATATAGTTGACCATAGGTCAATTCAATCTCAACTCTGAGTGGTTAGTATTCTAACTGATTGTATTATTTGAGTTCTTTGACTTGTTCGTTACCAGCTTACCCTACAGACTAGCCCATACTTACATCTTGGGAACTCGGTAGCATAATTGAGTGGGAGTGTTAATCATAGATATGAACATTTATAGCTTCTGATGAAGAAGTGAAACGATGGTTTCCTTTTAGTTTGGTTCAAGGTGTTAAATGATAGAGATTTCATTTGAGTAATTAAATTAGTTCACTTAAATATCATTTACAAGGAACTAAGTGTTTTAAGGATAAATACAATGAGGGGTAAAACTGTATTTTAGTCCCATCTCATTGTAGACCGTATATAGAGGATTGAGTGATAATTATGGTTGTAACAATGGATAATTAATAGCGTATCTACATTTGTTATAGAGCGTTCTATGAATTCAAGAGTGTAATTCCGAGTTTTTAGTGGAGTCACGAGGAATTAATAAGTTAGTAAATTTATTTGATAGATTTACGATAACTTATTGGAGCTTGATTTCATAGGCCCATGGTCCCCACTTTACCTTGGATAAAATCATCTAGATAGTCTCAATTAATTGATTTAATTAACAATTAGAATTGTCAAAGTTAACCAGGTCAATTTTGGATAGTTTCACAGAGTTATGTAATTTGGATAAAAAAATAGAAATAATGGAAGATTTATTAATTAAGATAAATTGGTATCTAAATTAATAAATAAGTTTAAATCAAGGTTCAAATTATAAATAATTAATTTGATAAAGGATTTAAATAATTAAACCAATAGAAAATAATACAGGCCTTGATTGTAAGTCCAATGGGCTTATAATAAAATGGGAAATTTCACGGGCCTAAAGCCCATGATAATTTTGACCTAGGGCTGATAATTGGCTATTATTTTATTGATCTTTTAATTAAATAAATGACCTAATTGAGTCTATAAAAGGAATGTTAAGAGAGAAGTCAAAACAGAAGTCAAACAGGTGACAAACACTGGTTTTCTGATAGGTTTTAAATTCTCTCTAAACATACGTCCTTTTCTAAGCCTCGTTATTCTTTCTCTTCTTCTCTCTATATCTATCTCATGTGTTGAGAATTTCCCACTCTAGTCTAGCTGATTCCAAGGATAATTTGGATGACTGTAAATATAATAGAAGATTAGTTTAGTTTCTTTGTAATACTCTGCGACAGAAAGGATACAAGGGTTAGAGAAACTAAATGAATGACTCTTTCATTCTGCTGCGTATAATGTAAGTATTCTTATAATAATTTCTCTTTGAATTCAATTTTAGAAACATGTTCTAGGTTGTCTCATATTAACATGTTTAATATTTGATCTACATAAAAATAAATAAAAATATAGTATAAGTTTCCTAACATAGGGTACCGCTGGGGCTCGGAAGGGGATCTTGCTCGAGGGTCGTTTCTATTTATCCAGTGCTTGGACCAGAGGTAAGAAAACTTGTATATGCGCAAAGAGCTATTGGTTGGTATGCTAATTATGTAGGATTTTGGAATTTAAATCTAGATTCATGCTTCCTATTATTTTACCAATAACAAAATAGAAACATAGAATAACATGACATACACATGAACATCAAATTCGTAAATTAATATAAACACAAAGATGTAGAAACTTACGAATACAAAGCAGAACTGGAACAACTCATGCCTTCAGTCTCTCTAACCCTTGATTCTTTTCCATAGCAGAGTATTATCAAGAGATTGAACTAGATCAACAAGACAGTCTTCCTCACCAAGCCTTTGATCAACCTAGAACTAGTGTGGGCTAGTTCTCAACACATGAGATAAAGATCTAGAAAAGAAGGAGTGAGTGGCCAAGAAATGATTAGACTGTCTAGGTTTTCACTTACCCAATGAATCAACTGAGAGAGACTTCTGAAAACCCTAAATATCATATTCCTTATATAAGCAACTTAATGAGCTTAATTTAAATTTACATTTAAATTAAATAGAAATAATAAACAATAAATAAAATTCTAGGGCTGCCATAGATGGACTTGGGCCCAATCTCTTTGTTTTGAATTTAAATCCCAGTTGGGCCTAATATCAAAACCTTTTTATATATTTATCTTTTAATTGATTAATTAAATCCTTATTCAAATTAACTCATTATAATTGAAAATTTTATTTAATAAGATTTATTTTTATTTACACCAGTTTATCAATATTAATAAATTTGTCCAACGATTCTCTTTTATTTTCTAAATTTCATATCTCTGTAAGATTTTCTAAAAATTGACCTAGTCAACTTGAAAAATCCTAATAGATAATAAAATCAATTAATTGAGACATTCAAGATGATTTACTCAGCGGTGATGTGGGGACCATGGATCCATGAATACAAGCTGCAATAAATTTTCGTGAGTTTATTTATTATATAAATTATCTCACAATTTATTAATTCCTCATGACTCCACTATAGATTCGGAATTGAACTCTTGAAATCATAGAACGTATTTTTCAAACCACAAATACGTTATCCATTGTTATAACCATTAGGGTCAGTCAATCCTCTATCGATGACTTACTAATGAGCCGGGTGCAAATTACTGTTTTACCCCTCATATGTATTTTATCCTTAACTCCCACCAAGTCCCTTGTGGATGATAAATCTATGAACTTAATCACAGATATGAGCAGTCAATCATTTACCCTTTTAAACTAAGCTATTAAGGAAGTCATCTTTTCACCTCTCATACAGAAGCTATAGATTTCATACCTATTATTAATACTCCCACTCAATTACACTACTAAATCTCCAAGATGTAAGTAGGGGCTAGACCGTAAGGTAAGCTGGTAACGAACAAGTCAAAAGATTTAAATAATATAATTAGCAGAATATTATCCTTCAGAATTAATATCAACTTGACCTATGGTCAACGTTGTGACATTGATTAGATTCGATAACAATAATACTTATTTATTAATCAATAATCGATATTGGTCCTAGTCCAATGTATCCATATACATCCGATCTTATCTACTTGGTCAATGCCTTGGATAAGAAATCATACCTCGAATGTGTAAGTAGATCATATCGTAGATTACATATTAGGGAAAATCCAATGCACTGACTTAATCTTAAGACTCATTCTTTTGAACATATAATTACAATTATAATCCACTGTGACCTAGTCACTATTATTGTAACTATTTATATGTTCAGGATTTTATAAATGTTTGTATTATTCCAATAATTATGTAATAAAACAAGCAAGCAACACGGTTGTGAAACTAAAAGATTTCTACTAGTTTTATAAGGGCATAAAACCTAACAAACTCCCACTTTCCCTTTTAAAACAAATGAGGCATGTTTCTCAAAACCACTTATTCTACATGCTTCACAATTATGCCCATGCTTATATCTTTGCAAAGGGATATGAAATATTGTTTTTCAATGCTATTTTCATCACCTTCACTTCAAGCTTTCGCTATGCATCCCTGATAATGTGGTACTTTCTATCTATATGCTTTGCTATTTTTGTTGCTTCGAGTTTCTTTCGAATTCACTATTGCCTTATTATTGTCACTTGGAAAAATGAGTGTTTTATCCATTTTTGGAATAACACCGAGATCTGAATAGAACTTCCTCAGCCTGAATATTTCCTTAGCCACCACTAATGCAACTATCTCGTCATCCTCCAAGGTGGAATCTGAAACGACAGATAGCATAACACTTCTCCAAATCATAGATCCACCCCCAAGAGTAAACACCTTTTTAGAGAAGTAGACTTCCTATCATCAACATCAGTCTACAATCTGAATATGTGTAGCCTAACAGGTTAAAAGATCTACCCGAATAGACTAACATATAGTCTCTAGTCCTTCTAAGATACTGACCGCTACCTATTGTTCACTTCCAAGCTTTTACTAGCACTTGCTCACCACTCCTACTGCATAGCAGATCTCCAGTCACAACACACAACATAGCATGCATTAGACTCTTAATTGCAAATGCATAAGGAATTCATTTCATATTTTCTTTCTCTTAAGGAGTCTGTGGAGACTGCTGCTTAGAAAAATAAGTTCCATGTCAAGATGCTAAACATCCTTTCTCATAATTTGTTATAGAGTAACGCCCAAGCACCTCACCTAAGTAGGCCACTTGAATAAAGCCAAAATTCAGTTCTTTCTATCCTTGATGATACCAAGAACAGGACTTGCAACAATGAAATCTAAAATTTCGTTTCCAGCCAGTTCTTTATGCCTGATAATTTCTTGACATATTTTCCAATGTGTAAGGTATCATCTACATAAAGGATTAAGAACACCACAATGTCTTTTTCCCTGAGTTGTTTAAGCTCAAGGCTCAACTATATTTTGTTCAAACCACATGTCTTAATGTTTCCATTAAACCTTAAGTTCTAGGAGTATGAAGCTTGTTTAAGTCCATAGATTGACCTACTAAGCTTGCCGACTTTCCTATCCAGTGACTTTAAATCCTTTTGATTGATCCATGTTAATGATTTCATCAAGATAGCCATTAAAAACTCTTCTTTGATTTCCATTTGTCTTATCTCTTAATTAAGTGTTGTGGCTATGGATAAGAGTATGCTAAATGAATTTTATCATGGCTACTAGAGAATTTTTTTTCTCTAAGTCGATTTTCTCTCTCTTCCACGAGTTGAACCTTAAATGTCTCGGCCATTCCATCAGCTCCCCTATTCTTATTATCAATTCACTTGCATGGCATGCGCCTAAAGTCCAATCGTGCATCTACAAGTTCTCAGAAAAATATAGAGTACTTAGACTCAATTTCCTGGTACATGGCTTTGAGTCAAAGATCCCTTTCAGACCTACCCATTGCATGTTTAAAGGCAAACAGAACATTTCTACTTGTGTCCTCACCCAACTTGTGAGTTTCACTATCAATCTCATAAGTACCATGTTCCGAGAAACCCTTCCACTACGACAACGCACCTAACTTTCTGACTTGGATTATTTGTTTCTAATTCTACCTTGTTTTCATCGACTTGCGTCGGTGAAGATGGAACAATAGATTATCGTTTTCCATCTAATACTATTTTGTTACGAGGCTTGAAATTCATTATGTAGTCGTTATCCAGTATAGTAGCGTTTGCATAGTCAAACACTTTCTTGTCTACTGGACTATAAAATAGACCACCCTAAGTACATATAGGATAGCTAGCAAATAAGAAAACCTTAGTTTGATGTTCTAGCTTTCCTACATTTTTCCTCAGGACATGAACAAGACACCCCCAAATTCCATAATGACGTAAACCAGGTTCACGATCATTACATAATTCTAGTGGTGTCTTGGAGACAGCTTCGAGATGACACAACATTTAAAAAATGTCACATGCGGTCTAGGAAGTATGTCTCCAAAAAAAAAATCTTGGTCAGAAGTCAGTAGAGTTGAATATCTTATCATAGAACACACATTTTCTTAAATGTGTGATTCATGCCGCTCAGCAACACTATTCTATTACAGAGTCCCTGAGGAAGTTTCTTTAGACAATTTTCCAAGTTCAATTAAATTATCTTTGTCTGATTATCGAAATATCCTCCACCCCAATCAAATCGCAAGATCTTTAACGTTTTACCGAATTCGGTTTTAAACTCATAGCAATGAATTCTTTTAATTTTTTAACAAATTCTCATAATTCCTATGCTTTAGGTGTTGGAAAAACGTTCAAAGTACGCAGCGAAATTGGCTTGGTGGGCCCAGTGTTTAAAGGAACAACAATCATAAAAAAAAATCCACCACTCGTATAAATAGTTTATATGAACCACAAAACAATCCAAAAACATTAACATACAATATAATTAATCATGCAACAAATATATAAATATACAATATATTTATATATAACATATATGTAACGACCTAACTATTTCTAAGACCTTGGACAATTTAAAACTACTAGACATAGCTACTATTTTGATACAAACATAAGAAATAACATATCTTTATTGAAAACCCAAAATATTGTATCGAATACAAGATAATATAAAAATATAAAATGTAATAGATATGGTGCAATGACCCAACTACTTCTAAGACCTTGGACCATTAAAACTACTAGACATAATCACTATTTTTGAGAAAACATACATAAGGAATATTCCTAACTTCATTCAAAACTCCAAAGTAAATATTGAAATACATAAATGAGCGGTATGGGATCCCATTGTTTTAAACTAAAACATAACTTTAAATTAAATGAAGTTGTTTACAAAGCTAAATGCAGAAAATACATAAAAACATAAAAACTAAAATAAATGTCATCCTCGATCGAATCGCATCCCATTCCTTCCATTCATCCTCAATACACAAGTCAAGCCACCAAGAATCCTTCTGCCTCCGTATCACACTAAAAAATAAAGGAGTGAGCCTAATGCCCAGCAAGGAAAATCTACTAACAACATATAACATAAATCATATACACAAAACTATATCATAACATATACTATAAAACATATATCATATAAGACTACAATGGCCATCATACTTCTTGGGGCTTGTTAACTAAGCAAGTCATATGCCCATATAGATATGTGGGGCTTGCTAGCCAAGCATGTTATATGCCCATAAATTATTGGGGCTTACTAGCTAGACAAGTCATGTTCCCAAGGACGATAAACATACTATACATAACGTAAACGTAACATAACATAACATAAGATAACATATCATAAGCATAACATAACATACGCATAACATATCATATAAACCTATAAAGGATATCCTATTTTCCTTACCAAAACTGGGATATTTGAGAACAAGAGCGAGATTAGAACACTCCTAACACCAAAAGTAAGAATGGTGAGTTTCTAAAGAAAAGAGATGAAAAGGAAACTATATCATCAATGAGGAAACTTACCGGGAAGATCCTTAGATCAAAGAACTTAAACACCTAACCAAAAAGCCATAAACAGAAGTTAGGATCTGAAAGAGACTTAAGGAAAACTAAGGAATCATAAAGAATAGAACTTATGAAAAATATTACCTTGGATGAACTAGAACCGATCTACACTTCAATATCGGAAACACACTTTTATCTAACTACCGAAGGGTTTATAAAGCTTATGATTATAAATATTTTTTTATCCCCAAAACCCAAGTGTATCACTCTATAAAAATCATAGCAGCTTAAAGGCTCTGAACACAGCTTGAAGAATGAGAGAAATGGCTAGGTACTAGGCCCTATTTATAGAGTTCAAGGAATGAAAATATCTCCTTTTTGGCTTGAATAAAATAAAGAATATTAAATGAAAAATACTTGAATATTAGGTCAATAAATGCTTAAGACTCGGTCAAAAATGTTTAGAGGCAAGTCAAGATGTTAAGGGATCAATCAAGCTTGGATTTATCGGAGTTCGAAAAACTATACCTAGGGCTGATATATCACCTGGCTCTATATCTCGAGTGTTCGCGATTTCGTTCGTGCGACGTCAGCCTGTTTTCTGTATCTGCCGTGCTGCGATATATCGCCCACTAAGGCTGCGATATGTCGGCATACGTAGATAATTTAAATGTATTTTTGCACGAATTTAGGATAAATAGAGTTGATTAATAAGGTTTGACTGAGTAATACATGATTCCAGCAAGTTCTGGAAGGGTCTAGAACTTCTAGAAACTTCTAATATTGAATTATCCATATAAAATTCTTAAATCCTCAAATAAACAAGATAGTGACAAGTGTCTTGTTCTTAATGGTTTTGAAAGATTCTAGAGTTTGTAGAACTTTCTTATAATTAAATCCTTAAATAAATATAATTATTACAAGTGTCGTGCTCTTAATGGTTCTATCTAAACCTTAGGTTATAATTAAAATATTTCTATGACCAAAAATATTAATCAAAACTTATGTTATAATTAATATTTCTAAACTATAGGTTAAACTTATAAAATCCATAACTATTGCTATGAGTGTCCTACTAAGTCCCAGTTTGAACCAAAATCAACGAAATCTAAAATACTACAAACTACTACTAACTATCTAGCTATCTAAGTAAACATTCTGGGACTCTACATATGGTATGGAATCCCAATGTTTATAAAACATAAAACATAAAATTTAATTCAATTATTCAAAACTAAGTGCGGAATTACAAAAGAAACATAATTCAAAAGACTAAATAACGTCATCCTCGATCGACACGCAGTCCATTCAATCCATTCATCCTTAACACACAAGGCAAGCTGCCAAGAATCCTTCCACCTTCCATAAATTATTTCCCTGCATCAAACTAAAAATAAAGGAATGAGCCTAATGCTTAGCAAGGAAAATCTACTAACACATAAATCATAAATCATAAGACTAAATAATAAACATATACTATAAAATATATGACTATAAAAACATATATCATATAGGACTACAATATTAATGGCCATTAACTCGTTAACATGGCATGTGATAAACCATCTAGGTCCTCTGTCTAATAATCGAGGTAGGTTATATCACATGGTAGTATATGATAACCCATTCAGGTCCTCTACTAGTCGAGGTAGGGTAAATCATAACTCTATTCCATGAAAATGATAAATAATCTTGGGGTTTGCTATCTGAGCAACTATAAGCCCCAAGCGACATAAAATATTGGGGTTTGCTATCTAAGCAACTATAAGCCTCAAATGACTACAAGACATATTTATACATATATACATAGTATAGAATAAAATATATCATAACATAAACATATAATAGCATAAACATATAAACACATATAATCTATCCTATTTTCCTTACAAAAAGTGGGGATATTTGGGAACAGGAACGGGATTAGAACACTCCTATAAACCAACAGTAAGAATGGTGAGTTTCTAAAGGAAAGATATGAAAAGAATACTAAACCATCAAAGAAGAAACTTACCGAGAAGAACCTTAAGTTTTCAAGAACTTAAACACCTAATCAAGAATCATAAACAAAAGTTAGGATTTGAATAAAAGAAAACTAAAGAAAACCAAAGAACTGAACTTAGGAATAAGAAACCTTGAATGATCTTATGGATAGATCTAAACCTTAATACCGAAATCTCACTATATCTCACTTCCCAAGTGTTTAGAAAAGCTTAGAATCATAAAGATTTTAACCCAAAACCCAAGTTTTTCTCTCTATAGTAACACTAGCAACTTGAAGGCTACGAAGACTACTTGAAGAATGAAGAAAATGGCTGAGTACTAGGTCCTATTTATAGAGTTCAAGGAGTGAAACGAACCCCTTTTAATTTGAATAAATAAATGATTATAAAATGAAAAAGATTTGAATTTTCGTTCAACAGACGCCCAGAACTCGGTCAAAATCGTTCAAAGGCAGGTCCAAGTGATTAATGGTATTTTTAAATTTAAAAATCATCAACATTAAAAAATATACCAGCTCCACCCTAATCCGGAGCCCCATTCGTACGTTCGTGCAAAGTGAACGTGTTTTCCGTGTCTCCCGTAGGTGATATATCGGCCCTATAGTTGCGATATATCAGAATACGTTGATATATCAAACACGTATTTGCACTTTTTCAGCATATTTGAATTGATAAAACAGCTTTGACTTAGTCATAATACAATCCTAACAATTTTTTGAAGGTTCTAGAGCTTCTAGATCTTTCTTTTATTAAAACTATTCATCAAAATACTTAATTCCTTAATAATCATTATTACGAGAAGTGTCGTGCTTTTATTGGTTCTTTCTAAACCTTCTGTTATAATAACAATATCTCTAGGACCAGCAATATTAATCAAACCCTATGTTATAATTAATACTCTTAAACTATAGGTTAAACTTATAAAATCCATAACTGTTGTTATGAGTTTCCAACAAATTCCTAGCTTGAACCAAAATCCACAGAACCTATCTTACTACTAACTACTACTACTATCTAGCTAGCTAAGTAAATATTCTGGGACACTACAATATAAACATATAAACATACAAGAACATGAACTTTTACCTCTTGAACCCTATCAAGTTTCCTTCAGTCTTTTCGTATATTTAAAGATTTTCATATCAAAAGCTTAGAGCACTAAAACCACAATGTTTGTGGGCGCATAGAGAACATGGGTTTGCAATTTTAGGAATCACAAGTATTTCTCAAGACAGGATGTAATGAACCAAAATCTCTAATAAGGCTTATGGCCTTAATTAGTGTGCCGGGAGGGCATAATTAGTTTATGTGTATGTTTAATTGGTTAAATGTGTCACTGCTTGGCATACATGATTAATATGATTATATGTATATATCATATGCATGTGGGCGTTTATAGTTTATAAGTGCATATTTGTAATTTTGGCCCTTTGAGGGCATAAATGTGATTCTATGTGATTTATGATTGAGACCACATTATTATGTGGATATATTTGCAGCTTATGGCTCCAGACAATCCTAGTGAGCGGATTAGTGAAATAGTCACAGTGGGGGTTTAATACCCGGCTTGGGGAGGAGCCTAGGGGTATTTTTGGAATCTAGGGAAATATTTTTGGAGTTATAAGATAATGAATAAGTATTTTGTAATTAATTGGACACGACGGGATGAATTGGTAAATATTAGGAACAGTTGAGGATTTAGCGGGAACTGGGGGAAAAGACTATTTTACTCTTAGAGCATCTAAAGGTTAAGTAGATTTCAGGGGCAATTTGGTCCATTTTGATTAAGGGATGTGATCAACTAAACTTAGACCTAACTAGAACTCACCAAAAAGTATTAAGTGAATCTCAACTTCTCTCTCTCTCCCATATACATGTATTTCTCTCTCTCTCTCTCTCTCTCTCTCTCTCTCTCTCTCTCTCTCTCTCTCATATGCTTAAGGAATTCTTAGTGAATTGAGGCATTAAACTAGGGAATTTAGCTTGGAAAAAACTTGGAAATTGAAGCTCAAACATTGAAAGTTTGAAGCTGGGGAATTGGACTGCAACCTAACGTAAGAATTTATGTTAGTTTCTCTAGAATTCTGTTACAAACCTTGTCAAGGTTTGAGTTTGCATGAGGCTTGGCTCTGTTAGTTCGTTTTGGTTGAATTTGAGTGTTTAATGGGAGTAAGAAATTGTTATAGATTGAATTTGATGCTTAGGGTATGGGGTAAAGTATTTTGGGTGTGAGTCTGAGTTTGGTTTTGATTGGGGAGCATTTTAAAGTTGAATTGTGTTGGTTTTGGCTGGGAAGGATGAGGAGAAAACCCTGAAATTCTGGGTTCGTTGGGGCTTGCTGCGACCCAGCTTATGGGCACCGCGATTCACATGCCCAGAATGCCCTAGGTGGGCTGTCTATCTTGAAGGCACGCTGCGACCCTAGGCGGCATGTCATGGCCCGCCTCCCCCTGAGGCTTGGGGGTTAAGTCACTGACTTGGTGGCATGTCGTGACCCTTCAGGCTAGGTCGTGGCTCACCTAGGGGATTTTTGCTTAGGTTGGCTTTAAGGATTAGCAAGGCTCAGGGGTTCGATGCTAAGCGCTCGAGGCGATTTCTACTACCCGGTTTAGTACAAATCGAGGTTCCGATGGCTAGCTAATGTTTCCTAAATATTTTTTATGGATTAGAAATTGATGATTACCCATTGGCCACTGTGACTAGTTTTATTGCCAAGGCTCAGAACTGAGGCTTATGCTCGGCACTGTTTTGTATCCTCTGCTCAGAATTCGAGGTAAGAAAACTGCACCCTTGAATGGTTGTGAACAGGACTGAGATTCCCAATATTTGAGTATGTGTACTGTATGACTGAATGATCGATATGCTATATGAGAATGAACGGCCTAAGAGAGTCGGGGCTGATGACTTGCGCACAGGATGCGACTCGGGCACTCTGAGCTGGGGTCAACTAAATAAACAATGGACTCCGCCTAAGCCAGCTGGAGCCGGTTGAGTAAACAGAGGGATCGACCTTATGGCGCCAACCCTATACATATGTATATTGATTTAGATATGTTTCTGAACGTACATGTTTACTGATATTATTTTGATGCTTATGATTTGTTGAACTTCTGGATGACTGTCTTATGATTGAGTTGTTGCTACTACTGATTATGTATCTGTTGTTATGGTTTTCTTGTTGGGTCTTGGCTCACGAGTGCTACGTGGTGTAGTTAAAGGCAAGGATAAGCTGGACCAACCATGAGTTTGAGAGCTCTGAGGGCGAGGTGTACATCGTCAGCTGCTCGTCCGCCACGACCGAGGGATAGTACATGGACAGAGCCTTATATTTTGTATTTTGCCATTAGAGTGGCTACTAGTTGTACAAAACTTTCAGGAGTTGTAAATTGTCTCTTAAACCCTATTTTTGGGATCCCATGTACCAAACATCGATTTTAATAAAAATTAACTATTAATGATCAAAATCTTTTAACCCTAATCTGATAGTTAAGTTTAGGAACACATTATTGTTCAAACGACTTGATTAGCAAGTCTTGCACTATTTTAAAATACATAGTATAACGGTCCCTGTTATCTAGGGCGATACACATGAGAAGTTGGATTATGGTCTGAGAATGGCTAGAATAAAGAAGAAAAAGAAAGAGTTTTTCTGACAAAAACTCTAAGATCTATTTTGAATTGTGTACTGTGTTGTAATTGTAATGTTGTTTGTTCTCTTTATTCTATATCACATATATTCCTAATAATAATATCATAATGATGATAAGATTTGATTTAGGTAAATATCTAACTTACCAAATTTTAAAAAACTATTTTCAAATTATTAAATAATTAAATAAATAAAATAAAAACAACACTGATACAATATGAGTGTAGTCATACAGGCATGACACAATCTTTGGATTGTATCATGCGTGGACTGCAATATCTTATTCAGGGATATTGCATTTTTCTTTTATTTAATTATTTAATTAAAATCATTCATCCACAAAATAAGGTGTTAATCTTTTTAAGGAAAGTATGACAACCATATTTTCAAAATTTAATAAATAAAATAAAAATATTTTTGACTTACCAATTTTATTTTCTCCCACTAAATTAATTAATTTAAAAAATTTGTAACGTCCCATAAAATCTCTTAACATAATTTGTTGAAAAGCATAACAATTTTCTAAAAATATGGTAACTCATTGATATCTAAAAAAAGTTTTCAAAACATGCAAGAGTTCGGAAGTATGCGCATACTTAAAAGTAAATTAAACATTCAACAAGCCAAAAATAATTTCTTAGTTATCATATGGGTTCTAGTCCCCAAAACATGAATTTCGAAAATGTCAGTCCACATGTACATCCTCACAGATAACCTCCAATGCTCACTGATCCACTTTGCCTTTGATCTTAACTACAACTAGGTAAGCAAGATGCTTAGTAAGAACAACTTAACAAACATAACCACATAAATGAAGCAACAACTTAAACTAACTATAACTAGGCATATAACAAACCAATAATAGGATTTTGATGAAACCGAACCCTAATATACAATTTTAGAACGTGCGAACGTCCTAGCAAACTTATGGTCATGCCTCACAACCAAAATTCATATCCTGAAAGTATACCTGAATGCAAAAAATCCGAGAGCATACATATAGTCTTAACTAGTAACATGCATACTTACTTACTTAGTCATATCTTCACATACAAACTTACTTATTCATTCATATCTTAACATACATACTTACTTATGGTTCCAGAGGAACCATCAACATAACTTATCATATCTTAACATATACACATACTTCGGGTTCCGGAGGAACCACCAAAATAACTTAACATATCTTAACATACATACATACTTAGGGTTCCGGAGGAACCATCAACATATCTTAACATGCATACATACTTAGGGTTCTGGAGGAACTATCAACATAACTTAACATATCTTAACATACATACATACTTAGGGTTCCGAAGGAACCATCCACATAACTTAACATATCTTAGCATATCTTAGCATATGTTAACATATATACATGCATAGGGTTCCGGAGGAACCATCAACATAACTTAACATAGCTTAACAGACATACATACTTAGGGTTCTGGAGGAACCATCAACATAACTTATCATATATACATACTTAGGGTTCCATAGGAACAATCAACATAACTTAACATATCTTAGCATATCTTAACATAAATACATACTTAGGGTTCCGGAGGAACCATCAACATAACTTAACATATCTTAACATATATGCATACTTAGGGTTCTGGAGGAACCATCAACATAACTTAACATATCTTATCATTTCATAATATATCTTACCATAGCGTTGACAGGTGTAAACAAGTTACACTGGTTACCTAGACTCCAAGAAGAATTCGGCATAATTTCTTAGTCACAGAGATTTGATTTCATAATTAACTTACTCATGTGTCATTGAGTTTAACCAGACTCTTATGTCATAGGTGTTAAATCGGACTTCTTACTTGTTGTGGTGGCCAACCGACCTTAGTTACATAGTCACCAATGGCAAACCGGTTTCTTACTTAGTTCCCAGTGGCTAGCCGGAGTTCATAGTTGTCATGGTAGCAAGCCGGAATCAGAATCAACTTACTTATGTGTCGCGGAGTTTAATTGGACTCTTATGTCATGGGTTTTAAACCGGACGTCTTACATATTTTGGTTGCCAACCGTCCTTAGTTACATAATTACCATTCGAAAACCGGTTTCTTACATAGTACCCGATAGCTAGCCAGAGTTCCTAGTAGTCGCGGTAGCTAGCTGGAATGCCTACCTTAGTCATGAGTATGCAAACCCTCTACGACCATGGTCTTGAGTAAACCTTCTCAGACTAGTTCAATTTATTATTTTATAACTTAGTTATCTAAACTAGTCAATATCGTATTGTATCCAAACATATCATAAGTCTTCTTACCTAGATTCCTTAGCGCTTGCATGTGAAAACCTTCTAACTAGAAGCGAGGCTTCACGCTTAGATAACACTGTAGTGCAACCACACAGTGACTCAGATTAAACTATGGAATATTCTTATAGTTGATATTCCACGATAGCTACATTCAAAAAAGTTCTCTTAGAGATTCTACACTGGAATTTCTCATATACAATTTATAGTGTATAAGACTAGATTCAACTTTCAATCAATTTACGGTTTCATGAGAAAAATTGTATTACGCATATTTTGGTTACATATAAAAGAAGTTTTAAACAACTTTTAACCATAGAAAACCACCCACTTTCTACACAAGTACGGAGTTTACTACTTTCCATTCTATACCCAAAAATACTGTTTTTCGACATTTTACAATTTATTATCCGTTAATGATAATGCATTTCGATTTATGGTTTTATAAAACCTAACTCTCATATTTAGCATCTTTAAATCCATAACCTATGATCTCTATTACATCATTTTTTAAAAGAAAGGGAAATTGGACCTCGAGTTTAGAAAACGGTAAAAATGAATTCTCAATAACCTTAAACTAATTTGGGATTTGTTAGATAACCAAGACTTTAGCATCTTTTGAAAATAACTTCATTTCCAATTCCGAACCTAAATTTTTCAATATTCATTTTAACGTGATAAAAATCTTTCTTTTAAGCTCATATTCAATGTTAGATTCTATAAGAACAAACCTTTAAAATCTTGTTCACGTATTATGCATCCTAATGACCGGAACTAGGCGAAAGCTCACTGTTGTACCCTTAAATTAGCATGAGTTCAATTACTCAGCTCGGGTAAAGCTGGCAGATAAATTTGTGGAAAAATAGCCAAGTGGAATATCTGGTTATTAAAGATGTAAGCAGCTCGAGATCCAATCCATTTCGTACACGGTATACATGTTATTTCCTGACCTACAGTTAAGGTAACAATCGAGTTCGGGACTCATAATGTCAGATCCAATTTTTGGCGCTCTGAAGTTACTACGGGCTTGGAGTTAGGTAATTGTTAAACTCGAGCTCGGGTGAAATATTCAGCTTGTGAGAAGCTAGACATAACACACACTAAAGGATCCCAAGATATTTGGGATTCTTTCTACGCTCATTAATGACCAAGCAATATCATATATCTGTCATTTATTATTCAAGATAGCAGGAGTATATTTATTTTGTTATCAAATCATATCCCAATGAAAATGGGAACAATCTGTATTAATTATATACTGTATTTAATTACGCTGTTCATTTAGACAGTTACCCAAACCTGTCCATGGAATTCCCATATAAATACTAGGAAAATTGGACAGGAAGGGGGGACATTGTTATTACTAAAACTCTGCAGAAATAGAAAGAGAAAAGTAATAATGTTGACTCGTGGACTAGGTGGATTTTAACCACTGAACCACGTAATATTTCTATGCTTTTGACTGAATGTTTATTAGTTCATTAAAATTTATAATCTAGCACTAATCTACCCATTTAATTTCTTAATACACCGTTAGTGAAAAACCGCGTCAACAGTTTGGTGCTTTCATTGAGAGTAAATTAGTGTGTCACAAGTTCCAGTCAACTTTCATCATGGTGTTCACTCACTCAATGCAAGATAATAAGACAGAACAACTTGACGGGTAGAAGGCCCATCATACCGCCCTACCCAATGTAAAGGGCACGAATATTTAGCAGTATCTGGGAAAACAACCGGCGGGTCTGGACGATACAGGGAGATCAGCGTCACTACGGCCAAATCGTAACACAAGATATCTAACTACCGTCAAGATACAAAACACCCTGTTAATGAGCCTTCTCGCAAGGGAAAAAAGACATAGGGGGTCTCTTATGTCCCACAGGAATAACTGATCCAAACCAAGTCGATCTGTCAGAACCACCACTCTGAGTTCGGTACCTTCAGCTAAAAACCACCAGAATGCTCGACCCACTGATCATCACAGGGGTCATAAGCATGTCAGCTGATTGATCAGGACCACAACCGCAAGCATGGTGCTATCTTCACAGATTCCCTGAAATGCCCATAACAATCCATGGGGAGGAGCTAGGATGAGCTCACGAAGAAACAATGCTCCAAAAAATCCCTCTGTCCCATGATAAAAGCCCTAGGCATAGAGAACTAAGGACGTTGGAGTAGAACTAAGGCAGGCTAATTAAAAAGCTTGTTCACATATTTTGCGTCGTAGTGACGTGAACTAGGCGATAGCTCATAGTTGTAACTTACAATTAGCTTGAGTTCAATTACTCAGCTCGGGTACAGCTGGCAGATAAATTTGTGGAAAAATAGCCAAGTGGAATATCTGGTTATTAATGATGTAGTACAACTGCTTGATAAATTTGTGGAAAAATACCCAAGCGGAACATCTGGTTATTAATGATGTAAACAGCTCGAGATCCAATCCAGTTCGTACACGGTATACAGGTTATCTTCTGACCTACACTAGAGGTAACAATCGAGTTCGGGACAAATAATGACAGATCCAATTTTGGGCAATCTGAAGTTACTATGAGCTTGGAGTCAGGTAATTGTTAAACCCGAGCTCGCGTGAGATATTCAGCATGTGAGATTCAGTATACTTTTTACGCTCATTAATGACCAAGCAGTATCATATATCTATCATTTATTATCCCAGATAGTATGAGTATATTCATTATGTTATCAAATCACATCCCAATGAATATGGGAATAATCTGTATTAATTAAATACCTTGTTTAATTATGCAGTATATTTACACAGTTACCCAAACCTGTCCGTGGAATTCCCCTTTAAATAATAGGAATATTGGACAGGAAGGGGGGACTTTGGTATTACTGAAATTCTGCAGAAATAGACAGAAAAAAGTAATACTATTGACTCGTGGTCTAGGTGGATTTTAACCACTGAACCACGTAAAAGTTCTATTATTTTTGAGTGAATGTTTATTAGTTCATTAAAGCTTATAATCTACCACTAATCTACCCGTTTAATTTCTTAATACACTGATGGCGAAAAATCGCGTCAATAGTTTGGTGCTTTCATTAAGAGTAAATTAGTGCGTCACATGTTCGAGTCGACTTTCATCATGGTGTTCACTCAGTCAATGCATGATAATGGGACAGAACAGCCTGGTGGGCAGGAGGCCCATCATACTGCTGTGCCCAATGATAGAGGCATGGATGTTCAACAACGTCTGGGAAAACAACCGGCGGGTCTGGACGATATAGGGAGATCAGCGTCACTACAGCCAAATCGTAACCTTAGACATCTAACTGCCGTCAAGATGCAAAACACCCTGTTAATGAGCCATCTCGCAAGGGAAAATAGGCAAATTGAGGAGTTCTTGGCTCGGTTACCCCGTCTTGGAACCGACGTTAATGTCAAAAAAAGGCATAGTGGGTCTCATATGTCCCACAGGAATAACCGATCCAAACCGAGTCAATGTGTCAGAACCACCACTCTGAGTTCTGTACCTTCAGGGAAAAACCACCAGAATGGTCGACCCAATGATCATCACAGGGGTCATAAGCATGTCAGTCGATCGATCAGGACCGCGACTGCAAGCTTTGTACCATCTTTACATATTCCGTGAAATGCCCATAGCAATTTGCGGGGAGGAGCTAGGATAAGCTCACGAAGACACAATGCTCCAACAAATCCCTCTGTGCCACGATCAGAGCCCCAACTACAAATAACTAGGGACGTCGGAGTAGAACCAAGGCGGGCTAATTAAAAATCTTGTTCATGTATTATGCGTCCTAATGATGGGAACTAGGCAAAAGCTCACTATTGTACCCTAAAATTAGCTTGAGTTCAATTACTCAGCTCAGGTACAGCTGGCAGATAAATTTTTGAAAAATAACCAAGTAGAATATCTGGTTATTAATGATGTAAGCACCTTGAGATCCAGTCCAGTTCGTACACGATATACAGGTTATCTTCTGACCTACACTTAATGTAACAATCGAGTTCGGGACTCATAATGTCAGATCCAATTTTGGGCGCTCTGAAGATACTATGAGCTTGGAGTCAGGTAATTGTTAAACCAGAGCTCACGTGAGATATTCAGCTTGTGAGGACCTAGACATAACGCATACTAAAGGATCCCAGGAGATTCAGTATACTTTTTACGCTCATTAATGACCAAGTTGTATCATAAATCTGTCACTTATTATCGAAGATAGCATGAGTCTATTTATTATGTTACCGAATCATATCCCAATGAATATGGGAAGAATCTGTATTAATTATATACCGTATTTAATTACGCGGTTTTGTTAGACAGTTACCCAAACCTGTCCATGGAATTCCCCTATAAATACTAGGAATATTGGACAGGAAGGGGGGACATTGTTATTTCTGAAAATCTACAGAAATAGAGAGTGAAAAGTAATAATATTGACGCGTGGACTAGGTGGATTTGAACCACTGAACCACGTAAAAGTTCTATGCTTTTGAGTGAATGTTTATTAGTTCATTACAACTTATAATCTAGCACTAATCTACCCATTTAATTTCTTAATACACTGTTGACGAAAAATCGCGTCAACCGTTTGCTGCTTTCATTGAGAGTAAATTAGTGCTTCACATGTTCCAGTCAAATTTTATCATGGTGTTCACTCACTCAATGCATGATCATGAGACAGAACAGCTTGGTGGGTAGGAAGCCCATCATACTGCTGTGCCCAATGATAGAGGCACAGATGTTCTGCAACGTTTGGGAAAACAAGTGGCGGGTCAGAACGATACAGGGAGTTCAGCATCACTACCGCCAAATCATAACCCAAGATATCTAATTGCCGTCAAGATGCAAAACACCCAGTTAATGAGTCGTCTCGTAAGGGGAAATAGGCAAATGGAGGAGGACTTTGCTCGGTTACCCCGTCTTGCAACCGACGTTAATGTCGGAAAATGGTAAAGTGAGTCTCATATGTCCCACATGAATAACCAATCCAAACCAAGTTGATCTATCAGAACCACCACTCTGAGTTCTGTACCTTCAGGTCGAAACCACCAAAATGCCCGGGCCACTGATCATCACAGGGGTCATAAGCATGTCAGTCGATCAATCAGGAGCGCGACCCCTAGCTCGGTGCCATCTTCACAAATTCATTGTAATTCCCATAACAATCCATGGGGAGGAGCTAGGACAAGCTCACAAAGACATAATGCGCCAACAAATCCCTCTGCACCACGATCAAAGCCCCAGGCCCAGAGAACTAGGGACGTTGGAGTAGAAAAAAGGCAGGCTAATTAAAAATCTTGTTCATGTATTATGCGTCCTAATGATGGGAACTAGGTGAAAGCTCACTGTTGTACCCTAAAATTAGCTTGAGTTCAATTAATCAGCTCAGGTACAGCTGGCAGATAAATTTGTGGAAAAATAACAAGTGGAATATCTGGTTATTAATGATGTAAGCAGCTCGATTTCAATTACTCAGCTGTGGTACAGTTGCTAGATAAAATTGAAGAAAAATAGCCAAGTGGAATATCTGGTTATTAATGATGTAAGTAGCTCGAGATCCAATCCAGATCGTACACAGTATACAGGTTATCTTCTGACCTACACTTGATGTAACAATCGAGTTCGAGACTCATAATGTCAGATCCAATTTTGGGCGCTCTGAAGATACTATGAGCTTGGAGTCAAGTAATTGTTAAACCCGAGCTCGCGTGAGATATTCAGCTTGTGAGGACCTAGACATAACGCATACTAAAGGATCCCAGGAGATTCAGTATACTTTTTACGCTCATTAATAACCAAGCTGTATCATATATCTGTCATTTATTATCCCAGATGGCATGAGTATATTCATTATGTTATCAAATCATATCCCAATGAAAATTGGAACAATCTGTATTAATTTACGCAGTTTATTTACAAAGTTACCCAAACCTGTCCATAGAATTCCCCTTTAAATAATAGGAATATAGGACAGGAAGGGGGGACTTTGGTATTATTGAAATTCTACAGAAATAGACAAAAAAAAGTAATAATATTTACTCGTGGTGTAACGACCCAAATTCGCTAATAAGGCTTAAGGACCTTGATTAGTGTGCCAGGAGGGCAGGTTGGGATTTATGTGTGATTTTATGAATTAAATGCATGGTTATGATTTAAAGCATGTTATTTGACTATTTGTTTATCTGAGATGCATGACTATGTATACTAGTATGCATGTAGGCCCGGATCGTGTTAGAAGGGCGTAAATGTAATTTTGGCCATGATTGGCATAACGGTATTGATATGTGATAATTGTATTCTGTGAATTGTACCACGTGGGTGTGGTTGTATTATTGTGATGCACGTGCCGAGACGGTCCTAGAGAGCTAGTTAACTCAAGAGTTGCAACGGGATTTCTGTACCCGGCTCGGGAGGAGCCTAGGGGTACCTCGGGAATTTTATGGTTAAGTTGAGATTTAGCGGGTAATGGTTATTGGAGATTTAGTAACCTGGGTAACCATTAGTTACTGCTGAGAGTAACAACTTTTAGAGAGAAAATGGTAGAAATGAAATAGAAATGAAAGGACTTAAGTGCCCTTGAGGTTTAAGTAGGAAAAGATAGGTAAGTAAGGGTAAAGTGGTCATTTGGCAAGGTTAATAGACAAATTTGGGCTGTGTATATGGGGTGTACGGTTTGGGGCTTATTTATGTTTAGTCTTGATAGAGTTTGAAGAGAAGAGAAATGAGAGGGAAAAGCTAGGGCATGAGGAAGAAGAAGAAGAAGAAGAAGAGAAGGAGAAGTGGGAGTCTAGGAAGGGGTCAAGCAAGCCTTGTGTGGATTCTCCATTGGAGGTAAGAGCTTTATACATACCTAAGTTTTGATTTCTGTTTTGAATTGTAAAATCTAGAGCTTGAGTTAGTTGTTTGAGTTTTGGGATGAGTTGCTGAAAATAGGAATCAATGGGTGTGAATCTTGGGTGTATTGATGTTTTTGAGCTTGAACCTTGAGTTATGGGTTGTTATATAGTCTATTTGATGTTTGAAAATGATTTTGGGGTTTGGGTATTGGTTTAGTATGAATTGGGAAGGTTTTAGCTCGGAGAAAACGCAGGAGAAAACCCAGAATTCTGGGTCTGCGAAGGCGTGCCGCGACACAAGTTTTTCGTGCCGCGGCAAGGGAGCCTCTGGCTGGTGGGTGCCGCGGCACAAGGATGTGGTGCCGCGGCACAAGGCAAATTTCAGGGCATCATTTTTTTAGGCAATTTTAGGCCTTTGCTCCGGGGGTTCGGGGGATGACTCCGGGGTGTTGTTTTAAGGTTTTAGAAGTCCCGAGAGTGCGGGATTGGTCCCGGGAAGTGGTTTTGGGTTGATTAGTATTGAGGGATGTTTCTTGTGTGTTGTGACTAGGTTGTTGGTGAGGCTCGGGCTTGAGGACCGTGCTCGTGGCTTAAGTGCATCAGGAGGCTCGGTGTGCAGGTAAGAAAACTATAACACCCGAGGTTAGGGCATGGCCCCAGATTGTATTATGTGCAAATGTTTAAACCTTAAATGAATCATGATGTGAGTGAATGATTATTTTGAATGTACTATATGTGTGATTATGATGAAATGAGCGGCAAGGGCCGAGTACGGCGTAAGCCGGGGCGGCCGTGGGCCGGGTACGGCGTAAGCCGGGGCGGCCGTGGGCCGAAAGTAACACCTAGCACATGGGATGCTATATTCAGGGTGGGACCCAAGGGATACATGAGTTATCCTCGCGGTGAGAACCGATACCCCAGGCTTCGGTAAGGCTCTGGGGCGGCATGGCCGTGTTTGCTTAGTCTAATGATTGACTTGTTTAATTGTGGATTATCTGTTATGATAAACTGTATACGTTGCACATGTTATGTTCTGCATGAGTTTTCTTGCTGGGCTTCGGCTCACGGGTGCTCTGTGTTGCAGGTAAGGGCAATGATTGAGTCAACCAACCATGAGTACGGAGAGCGTGAAGCGATGCGTACATGTTTGGCCTGCCCGACTGCTTTGGTTGGGGGTTTATTCGAAAATGGCTGTAATAATCTATGATTTTGTAACCGATCAACTGTAAACTTATTTCATGATGTAAATAGTTTTCAAACATTATTTTGGGATCCCAATTGTTTAAATACTAGAAGTTTTTATTGAGTCAACGCATTTTCAAAGAGTACAGCCTTAACTTTTTATTAGTCACACTTTTGTTTCAAAACCTCGGTTAGCGAGTTCATTGCACTGTTTTGTCTTAAAACTCACTTAGTAACGGCTCTAAGGATGTAGGGCGTTACAACTTGGTATCAGAGCGAGCCAAGGTTTATTGGTTCTGGAGATCGACCGAACATGTACGCTCGCTGTCAGTGACAAGCTCGACTCAGGGTTGGTTGGTATGAGGGATGGACATGTCTAAATATATGTTTGAATGCCTGTTTGCCTGCTTATTTATATGGAGCATGGGGAATGAAATGACATATGCATGAGATACTGATAGGGCCTGGCCCTTGACTATTGCATGTTGGGATTGATGCATGCTGAATAATACTATTATGTATGTGGATGAATATTGGCATAATGGTTCGCATATTGAGTGTATGTGGTTAATTTTCTGGATTTAATTCATTAGTTATATTTGTATATTGGCTTGTTTGAAGCATGATAAGTATGGATTTACTTAGTAACGATTGAATCTGGTAGCTAAACGTATATCATTGTGGATTTGACCTAGTATATGCTTGTGTGTGCATTATACCTGTGGATATTTGGATTTAGTTGTGAGTTGGTTCAGAGTATGAACCTCTGAGTTCAGGAGTTTGGTCGGTTTGGACGGATGAACTTGAGTTGTTGGTTCCTAGAAGGGTTTTGTGGACGTGATATTGTGTTGAAAGGGGGTTTTAGATATAAGTTGGAATTGAGATCTCCAGTTACCCCTGAAAGTAGCAGCAGAGGATCACTAGTGTGTGAGCTAGCTGTGGAGTTTGTTAGTTGAGATGGGATAGAAGAACAGTGGATTCCTTTGGGGAAACTAGCTGATTCCGATGTGTTAACAGTAAGGTTACCAGTGTTGGTTTACTGTGAGGTATGGACAGATAAAGGTATTACATGAGAGGTTTAAGGGGTGTTATCCTCGGGTTTTGAGGAGAGCTCGAGTTGGCAAGGGATTTATCAATAGACGAGCAGAGTTAATTCCACCCTTGGTTAAGGGGATGAGGGATCCTGATTAGAGGGTCGTGTTAATGTTGAGGCAGAGAGGTACCCGGATTTGGTACTCGGGCTGAGGTACTGGCTTAATGGGTTTGGAAGGACCTATATGATGAAAGGTTAGAAGAGATTTTAAAGACATGATTTGCACCATGGAGATTGGTGGGCTTATAAGTTTGGCTTGGACTGTTGGGGGTAACAACAGTGTAAATCAATGGGTTTGGTGATCTGGGTAATTCATTTCGGAAAGTTATACTGATGGATGTATCCGGAATTGATGACGACCCATTTAAGGATTTAAGATCGGGAATAGTCTAAGGTATTTGGGCTGCTCTGAGGTATGAGTTTATCGTCTGCATGTGGATGGCGGAGAGGGCCATGTTGTTCGAGGAACTGATGGTTGATGTTTAGAGCATGAGTGATAGAGCCGCAAGGGCGGTGCTTCCTTTGATGGAATTAGTAAGGATAGATTTGTGATAATCAAGTTAAAGGGACCCCGGATAGTTCTATGGCTTCTAGTTTGCCAGAAAGGGGGAAAAGTCTGATTGATAAGATGGTACTTGTGGTGATAGAACGCAGTGAGGTCGGATTCTCACTTTTGAGGGGAAAGGACCCCAGACAGTGCTTGGGCACCTAATTTGAGCTTTGAAAGAAGTTTGGTTACTAAGGTGGTTGTCAAGATGGCGATAGGAACCAGGGAGGTTATTGGTATACATGAGGAAGAGGATGCCACCTGAGAGGAGGCCAGGTGAGGGCATGACTTCTACGTAGAATGACTCGAGATGTTAGGATGGATTTCCCATGGTGCGGGAAACGGAGAACTGGAATGCATCGATACATTCGAGGTTCGAGGCTGAGTCCTCAAGGATGAGCATTTAACTGACGAGCTTATGCTTTGGACATGTAACGAACTGGAAGGGCTCGGTGTTGGGAATGTTCCGAGAGGGAGATGGACATAGAGAGGTTGCCTCAAAGGTGCCATTTGAGAGGCCGAGGACAGTAATACTTATTGAGAAGGAATTAGAAACTCTGGCAGATGAATTGTTGAGGATATCATCTGGAGTACGTAAAGGAGACAGAGCTGATCAGTGGAAAAATTACGTGGGTATGTAAAGAAAGATTTAGGGGATACTTCAAGGTCAGACTACAGATAAGGATCGGTATAAGGAATGTTGTAAAAGACGGTTTTGGCCGACAGAAAGTCTATTGAAGCAATCGAAGGAATCTGAGCCTGGTATAGCCAGTGTGCTATACTGCGGGGATTGTTGGCATCGTCGGGTTAGAACAAAAGTTTAATGTTGGATACAAGATGGGACGATAAGTTGATCTAGGACCTGGATTTTACCAGTTGGAAACCAAGGATAAAGACTTTTCGTGAATTGATTAGGTGGCACCGGGTAGGGTGTGAGAAATTGGTAACAAGGATTCTGGAACTGTTCAAGCTGCAGCAGCACAGGTAAATTCTTTAGGCGGAGAATGCGTGAACGGTATGGACGAGTCCCCTTCAAGCTCACGAGCAGTGCATGTGGATTACTCCCAGACGGAAATGGTGAGCAACTGATTATTAGGCTGAAGACGTTAGTACCCAGAAGGCGGTGTCTCAGGTAAGGTTCTACGGAGTGTTAGTTTGGGAGTCGTCAAGAGTATTCAGAATAGAGCTACAAGAAGAAAGGACAGGTATGAGGAGATTTGATCTGAAGCCGCAAGGAAGCTAATGAAGAACATCCAAAGAATTGAAGGCATAACAAGACTGGTAAGCGCGTCATCTACTGCATAAGCACCTCCGAAGATTTCTACATCAGAGATGAGAAGAACAGTAAAGTTTGAGGTTAGATGGACTGAGTGGTGTCAAATCAGAAAGAAATTCAGAAGACAAGGTAAGATTTGATTGGTTACGGACGATGATGGAATTTGCGTGTGTTTTGGTTAAGTAAAGAGTGATTTCATAAAGGACCTGATCTATGGTAAGGTTATGAAAATGTGGGAGTGCATCACGGGTTGGGCACGCCCAGGATTAAATTGATGCGAGGATGGATTAAACCTTGCGGGAGGCGACAGAATGGATCATGGTTGATGCACTTGGAACATTAAGTCGACCGTTGTGTATGGCATAAGGAACTTAAGTCTTGAGTATTAGTAAGAAAGGTTATCATTGAGACTCAGTGCGGTGAAAAGTAACAGACGGATGATCAGTGTTTGAAATCCTTGATTGAAAGAAGGGCGATGTAATTGGAGGCGGAACTCCTAGCTGTGAGGCATGTATAAGTCAAAGGATAACGCCATAAATTGTAATAGAATAGACAAGGCAACGTCTGAGATTGGCATAATGTTAGTAGGCAATGATTAGCTGGTGGGTGTCACTGAGCTATGGAATTCAAAGTGTTGGCTTGAGTTGAAACAGGGAAGGACCCTGTCATGGTGGTACAAGTAGGATACCAGGATCGAGTGAAGGATCCAGATAGGATTTGGTTTTGAATGAGGGTTCTGTATGGACATCATTCCACCTCCTAGGGTACGTCGTACCGGGAGGGTCGAGCGGGTGACGGAATCTTGTGTTTTCCTTTGGACCCTGAGGGGTTAGGTGATGTGGTAGTGTATCACGGGAATAGACCACTTTGGACCTTGAGTAAAGTGATTGGACATGAAAAAATTTTTAACTCGGTGGTTTGAGTTGATGTAGTTGGTTCAGGGGAACTGGTAGCAGGGTAAAACGTCGATGATACGGAATTGAGACCCAAGAGTATTTTAAATTGTTGGAATGGATTTAGAGGACAAAAAGAACAGAGTGGGAACCTGGAATTATCAGTTGATTGCAAGTGATTGGCAGTCTGAAAGTTATCAAATGTCTTATCGAGTTGAGCGCTGAGTAGGCGAATACTTGAGGTATTAAGGGAAGTGTAATCCCTGATGGATTAGTCGTGGTGGCAATTGCTGGTGTCTTGATTAATGTAACGCGACATAGGGCTTGGTAAGAGGTGAAGGATAGTGAATGCTACAGTTTGGCTTTAGTTCAGAGTGAAAGCCAAAGAAGTCGTTGAAACTTCTTAAGGCAGGAGTGTCTGCCTATTTTGAAAGATTAAAGAGTTGGTAAATATCTAATTTATGAGGAAATAAAGTTCCGGAAGGAAAGAGCTGCGTCTCTGCGTAATAACAAACGAGGATTGGTAAGGTGTTCAGAGGATGAAGGGAGAGTTCTGACTCTTAATTCAGCCTAAAATTCTGAAGTTGTATTAAGTGTTAGGCCAGCGGGGCCTACAAGCTGATCCCACCTAGTAGAGGTGATGACGTTTGAGAATCTCTGGAATCAGGAATAAGACAATGAATTGGTCATTGTAACCTAGGCAGACCCTGGGCTTCGGCAGGGTTGCGGTGTAGCGAAAGGCTATCGAGAGTATGGCCGTGAGACAAGATCTTGTGAGGCAAGATTGTTACTCCTGTAAGACTGTTGTTGAAAAGTAAAGTAAAGGCGGTGGACCTTGGAAGTTATGGCCAAGAGCTGCGGGTTTATTGACTGATATGTTGGATAAATTTCGAGGACGAAATTTTTATGAGGAGGGGATAGTTGTAACGACCCAAATTCGCTAATAAGGCTTAAGGACCTTGATTAGTGTGCCAGGAGGGCAGGTTGGGATTTATGTGTGATTTTATGAATTAAATGCATGGTTATGATTTAAAGCATGTTATTTGACTATTTGTTTATCTGAGATGCATGACTATGTATACTAGTATGCATGTAGGCCCGGATCGTGTTAGAAGGGCGTAAATGTAATTTTGGCCATGATTGGCATAACGGTATTGATATGTGATAATTGTATTCTGTGAATTGTACCACGTGGGTGTGGTTGTATTATTGTGATGCACGTGCCGAGACGGTCCTAGAGAGCTAGTTAACTCAAGAGTTGCAACGGGATTTCTGTACCCGGCTCGGGAGGAGCCTAGGGGTACCTCGGGAATTTTATGGTTAAGTTGAGATTTAGCGGGTAATGGTTATTGGAGATTTAGTAACCTGGGTAACCATTAGTTACTGCTGAGAGTAACAACTTTTAGAGAGAAAATGGTAGAAATGAAATAGAAATGAAAGGACTTAAGTGCCCTTGAGGTTTAAGTAGGAAAAGATAGGTAAGTAAGGGTAAAGTGGTCATTTGGCAAGGTTAATAGACAAATTTGGGCTGTGTATATGGGGTGTACGGTTTGGGGCTTATTTATGTTTAGTCTTGATAGAGTTTGAAGAGAAGAGAAATGAGAGGGAAAAGCTAGGGCATGAGGAAGAAGAAGAAGAAGAAGAAGAGAAGGAGAAGTGGGAGTCTAGGAAGGGGTCAAGCAAGCCTTGTGTGGATTCTCCATTGGAGGTAAGAGCTTTATACATACCTAAGTTTTGATTTCTGTTTTGAATTGTAAAATCTAGAGCTTGAGTTAGTTGTTTGAGTTTTGGGATGAGTTGCTGAAAATAGGAATCAATGGGTGTGAATCTTGGGTGTATTGATGTTTTTGAGCTTGAACCTTGAGTTATGGGTTGTTATATAGTCTATTTGATGTTTGAAAATGATTTTGGGGTTTGGGTATTGGTTTAGTATGAATTGGGAAGGTTTTAGCTCGGAGAAAACGCAGGAGAAAACCCAGAATTCTGGGTCTGCGAAGGCGTGCCGCGACACAAGTTTTTCGTGCCGCGGCAAGGGAGCCTCTGGCTGGTGGGTGCCGCGGCACAAGGATGTGGTGCCGCGGCACAAGGCAAATTTCAGGGCATCATTTTTTAGGCAATTTTAGGCCTTTGCTCCGGGGGTTCGGGGGATGACTCCGGGGTGTTGTTTTAAGGTTTTAGAAGTCCCGAGAGTGCGGGATTGGTCCCGGGAAGTGGTTTTGGGTTGATTAGTATTGAGGGATGTTTCTTGTGTGTTGTGACTAGGTTGTTGGTGAGGCTCGGGCTTGAGGACCGTGCTCGTGGCTTAAGTGCATCAGGAGGCTCGGTGTGCAGGTAAGAAAACTATAACACCCGAGGTTAGGGCATGGCCCCAGATTGTATTATGTGCAAATGTTTAAACCTTAAATGAATCATGATGTGAGTGAATGATTATTTTGAATGTACTATATGTGTGATTATGATGAAATGAGCGGCAAGGGCCGAGTACGGCGTAAGCCGGGGCGGCCGTGGGCCGGGTACGGCGTAAGCCGGGGCGGCCGTGGGCCGAAAGTAACACCTAGCACATGGGATGCTATATTCAGGGTGGGACCCAAGGGATACATGAGTTATCCTCGCGGTGAGAACCGATACCCCAGGCTTCGGTAAGGCTCTGGGGCGGCATGGCCGTGTTTGCTTAGTCTAATGATTGACTTGTTTAATTGTGGATTATCTGTTATGATAAACTGTATACGTTGCACATGTTATGTTCTGCATGAGTTTTCTTGCTGGGCTTCGGCTCACGGGTGCTCTGTGTTGCAGGTAAGGGCAATGATTGAGTCAACCAACCATGAGTACGGAGAGCGTGAAGCGATGCGTACATGTTTGGCCTGCCCGACTGCTTTGGTTGGGGGTTTATTCGAAAATGGCTGTAATAATCTATGATTTTGTAACCGATCAACTGTAAACTTATTTCATGATGTAAATAGTTTTCAAACCTTATTTTGGGATCCCAATTGTTTAAATACTAGAAGTTTTTATTGAGTCAACGCATTTTCAAAGAGTACAGCCTTAACTTTTTATTAGTCACACTTTTGTTTCAAAACCTCGGTTAGCGAGTTCATTGCACTGTTTTGTCTTAAAACTCACTTAGTAACGGCTCTAAGGATGTAGGGCGTTACACGTGGTCTAGGTGGATTTTAACCACTGAACCACTTAAAACTTCTATGATTTTGAGTGAATGTTTATTATTTCATTAAAGCATATAATCTAGCACTAATCTACCTGTTTAATTTCTTAATACACTGATGGCGAAAAACCGCGTCAACAATTTGGTGCTTTCATTGAGAGTAAATTAGTGCGTCACATGTTCCAGTCGATTTTCATCATGGTGTTCACTCAGTCAATGCATGATAATGAGACAAAACAGGCTGGTGGGCAGGAGGCCCATCATACCGCTGTGCCTAATGATAGAGGCACGGATGTTCTGCAACATCTGGGAAAACAATCGATGGGTCAGGATGATACATGGAGATCAGAATCACTACAGCCAAATCATAACCCAAGATATCTAAATACCGTCAAGATGCAAAACACCCTGTTAATGAGCCATCTCGCAAGGGAAAACGGGAAAATTTAGGAGTTCTTGGCTTGGTTACCCCGTCTTGAACCAGACGTTAATGTCGGAAAAAGGCATAGTGGGTCTCATATGTCCCACAGGAATAACCGATCCAAACCGAGTCAATGTGTCAGAACCACCACTCTGAGTTCTGTACCTTCAGGGAAAAACCACCAGAATGGTCGACCCAATGATCATCACAGGGGTCATAAGCATGTCAGTCGATCGATCAGGACCGCGACTGCAAGCTTTGTACCATCTTTACATATTCCGTGAAATGCCCATAGCAATTTGCGGGGAGGAGCTAGGATAAGCTCACGAAGACACAATGCTCCAACAAATCCCTCTGTGCCACGATCAGAGCCCCAACTACAAAGAACTAGGGACGTCGGAGTAGAACCAAGGCGGGCTAATTAAAAATCTTGTTCATGTATTATGCGTCCTAATGATGGGAACTAGGCAAAAGCTCACTATTGTACCCTAAAATTAGCTTGAGTTCAATTACTCAGCTCAGGTACAGCTGGCAGATAAATTTTTGAAAAATAACCAAATAGAATATCTGGTTATTAATGATGTAAGCACCTTGAGATCCAGTCCAGTTCGTACACGATATACAGGTTATCTTCTGACCTACACTTAATGTAACAATCGAGTTCGGGACTCATAATGTCAGATCCAATTTTGGGCGCTCTGAAGATACTATGAGCTTGGAGTCAGGTAATTGTTAAACCAGAGCTCACGTGAGATATTCAGCTTGTGAGGACCTAGACATAACGCATACTAAAGGATCCCAGGAGATTCAGTATACTTTTTACGCTCATTAATGACCAAGTTGTAGTATATATCTGTCATTTGTTATCCGAGATAGCATGAGTATATTTATTATGTTATCAAATCATATCTCTAACAAAGTGGGAACAATCTGTATTAATTATATACCTTATTTAATTATGCAGTTTATTTACACAGTTACCCAAACCTGTCCATGAAATTCGCCTTTCAATAATAAGAATATTGGACATGAAGAGGGGACTTTGGTATTACTAATATTCTAAAGAAATAGACAGAAAATAGTAATAATATTGACTCGTGTACTAGTTTGATTTTAACCACTGAACCACGTAAAAGTTCTATGCTTTTGAGTGAATGTTTATTAGTTCACTAAAGCTTATAATCTAGCACTAATCTACCCGTTTAATTTCTTAATACACTGTTGGCGAAAAATCGCGTCAACAACTTGGTTCTTTCATAGAGCGTCACAAGTTCCAGTCGACTTTCATCATGGTGTTCACTCACTTAATGCATGATAATAAGAAAGAACAGCCTGGTGGGTTGGAGCCCATCATACCGCTATGCCCAATGAAAGGGGCCCGGATGTTCTGCAACGTCCAAGAAAAAAACCGGCGGGTCAGGATGATACAGGGAGTTCAGCATCACTACCGCCAAATCATCTCCCAAGATATCTAAGTGTCATCAAGATGGAAAATACCCAGTTAATGAGCTATCTCACTAGGGAAAACAAGCAAATTGAGGAGGTCTTGGCTTGGTTACCCCATCTTCCAACCGATGTTAATGTCATAAAAAGGAAAAGTGGGTCTCATGTCACACATGAATAACCGATCCAAACTGAGTCGATCCGTCAAAACCACCACTCCGAGTTTAGTGCCTTTAAGGTGAAACCACCAGAATGCTCAGCCCACTAATCATCACAGAGGCCATCAGCATGTCAGTCGATCGATCAGGACCGCGACCCCAAGTTCTGTGCCTTATTCACAAATTCCATGAAATGCCCATAATAATCCGTGGGACTCATGAAGACATAGTGCTCCAACATATCCCTCTATGCCACAATCAGAGCCGCAGGCACAGAGAACTAGGGACATTGGAGTAGTACCAAGGTGGGGTAATTAAAAATCATGTTCAAGTATTATCCGTCCTAATGATGGGAACTAGGCGAAAGCTCACTATTTTACCCTAAAATTAGCTTAAGTTCAATTACTCAACTCGGGTACAGCTGGCAGATAAAGTTGTGGAAAAATAGCCAAGTGGAATATCTAGTTATTTATGATTTGAGTAGCTCGAGATCCAATCCAGTTCGTACACGGGATATATGTTATCGTCTGACCTACACTTAAGGTAACAATCGAGTTCGAAACTCATAATGTCAGATCCAATTTTGGGCGCTCTGAAGTTTCTATGAGCTTGGGGTCAGGTAATTGTTAAACCTGAGGTTGAGTGAGATATGCAGCTTGTGAGCACCTAGACATAACACATACTAAAGGATCCCTAGAGATTCGGGATTCTTTATATGCTCATTAATGACCAAGCTATATCATATATGTATCATTTATTATCCGAGACAGCAGGAGTATATTTATTATGTTATCAAATCATATCCCAATGAAAATCGAAACAATCTATATTAATTATATACTTTATTTAATTACGCGGTTTATTTACACAGTTACCCAAACTTGTCTATGGAATTCCCCTATAAATACTAGGAATATTGGACAGGAAGGGGGGACTTTTGTATTACTTAAACTCTGTAGAAATAGAGAGAGAAAAGTAATAATATTGACTAGTGGACTAGGTGGATTTTAACCACTGAACCATGTAGAAGTTATATGCTTTTGAGTGAATGTTTATTAGTTCATTACAACTTTTAATCCAGCACTAATCTACCTATTTAATTTCTTAATACACTCTTGGCAAAAAATCGCGTCAACAGTTTGGTGCTTTCATAGTGCGTCACAAGTTCCAGTCGACTTTCATCATCGTGTTCACTCACTCAATGCATGATAATGAGACAGAACAACCTAGTGGGTAGAAATCCCATCGTATCGCTATGCCCAATGAAAGGGGCCCGGATGTTCAGCAACGTGCAAGAAAATAATTGGAGGATCATGATGATACAGGGAGTTCATCATCACTACCGCCAAATCATAACCCAAGATATCTAACTGTCATCAAGATGGAAAACACCCAGTTAGTGAGCTATCTCGCTAGGGAAAGCAAGCAAATTGAGGAGGTCTTGGCTCGGTTACCTTGTCTTGCAACCAACGTTAATGTCAGAAAAAGGAAAAGTGGGTCCCATATGTCCCACAGGAATAACCGATCAAAACCAAGTCGATCTATCAGAACCACCACTCTGAGTTCTGTTCCTGCAGGGCAAAACCACCAGAATGCTCGACCCATTGATCATCACAGGGGTCATGAGCATGTCAGTCAATCGATCAGGACCACGACCCCAAGCTCTGTGCCTTCTTGAAAGATTCCCTTCAATTCCCATAACAATCCGTGGGGAGGTGCTAGGACAAGATCACAAAGACACAATGCTCCAAAAAATCCTTATGTGCCACGATCAGAGCCCCAGGCACAGAGAACTAGGGACGTTGGAGTAAAACCAAGTCGAGCTAATTTAGTCCGTCCTGATGGAATGAGGATAGCCTCACCGATAAGGCATCCTTAGTCACCTATAAGACATCCATAACCTCCTCATCCTCATCGAGATGTTCCAGGTCGTGGGACCAGTAGGAGAAATCCTCCCCCGTCTGCAAATACTTCTGCCCCATGAATGCGTGTTGAGAACCCAGGTCCTTGATCTCAACCTCGAGCTCTAAGTTTCGCAAATGGAAGTTATTGTACAGAGAGCCAGCGTTGTAACGACCCAAAATCACAAATATGGCTTAAGGGCCCTGATTAATGTGCCGGAAAGGCATAATTGGCTTATGTATGAATTTATTGATTTAATGCATGATTATATGATAGGAATGCTTGTATGATTATATGAATGTAAATGTGGTTAAATGTTATATCTGTGGGAACCACATTATTATGTGGGTAGATTTGTAGTGTGCGACCTGAGGCGATCCTTCGGAGCTAGATAGCGGGAAAAGTCACAACGAGGCTTAATAGTTGACTTTGGATAAGTAAGGGGTATTTTAGGTATCGGGTAGTTATTGAGAATATCAAGTTATGGAAATAAATATATGGAGATATATTTGAGGATAGGAAGCTTAGGCGGGGATATTGGGGAAATTTACCATTTTTCGCTCGGGGACCTTTCCAGTACCCCGAGCCTCAGGATTGATCTAATTAGTTAAGATTAGATTAAGTAATTAGAAAGTAGAAGAACAAAGACTCAACCAACCCATGCTCTCTCTCCTCCTCTCTTCTCTTTTCTCTCCCAGGAAAACTACATAAAATTTAAGGGAAATCAATTGGAAAATTCTGTGTTAGAGCTAAATTCATGATGGTTTAGCCTAGCTCAGACTAAGGGTCACTCAACCAAGATTAAGGTAAGGGTTGAGTTGTTTTTTTCGGTGTTGGAACTCTGAGTTTTTGGCTGAATATTAAGGTGTGTATGATTTTGATGTTTAAGGGCTGAATTGAAGCTGAGTGCTTGGATATTAGCTCAGAGGTTGTCAAGGAAGTGGTTCAGCAAAAGAGGTAAGCTTCAACTCGTTATTTAGAGGTTAAAATTTGAGTTTCTACATGACTGGTTTTGGTGTTTTGAGTTGCTGGGTTTCAGGAATCAAAATGGAATTTCAGTAGGTTTTTAAGCTGGATTTCTGTTGGATTATGTTGTTAGAATCATGTTAAAGGTTTTGTGATTAATGGGTTTTGAGTTAGGGTGCTTTGAGATGGTTTTGGATGAGGTTAAGATGCTAGAAATGGTGGTTTTTCTGGGCACGAAGGGTAGGGTCGCGGCTCTGTTCTAGAGAGCTGCGGCCCTACGAAGCAAGAGAGCCAGGGAGGCTCGACCAAGGGAGAGCGTCGCGACGCCACTTGGTAGGGTCGCGGCACGTGTCTGCTTTTTAGGGGCCTTGGGCTCTGTTTTAGGGGCGGGTCGTGGCTAGGTTTCAAGGGCTGCAGCCATTAGGTGCATTTCTGGTCTTTTAGGGATTTTAAGCACGGTAACTTAACCTAAGGAGCTCAGGATCGATTTCACCACCATGCTTGGTGGAATTCGATGTCCCGGAAGCTAGTATTGTACCAAGAAACCTTTGTTTGAATATTAATGGAATCCATTACCTTGGTTGTGACTAGGTGTTAAAGCTAAGGCTCGGGATACGGATCGTGCTCGGGGGACGTCGCTCATAGTCGATGAACGTAAAAATTAAAGGTAAGAAAACTGCACCCGGTTCTTTTTTTTGTAATGGGGCCAAGGGCTCCCTAATATATATGCTTGAAAGGATGGTATTATGCCATGTAAACAGTAAACCAACGGCCTAAGGGTGCCATGGGTTACACTAGCGCACAGGGCGCAACTTGGCCACTGGTTGTAGAGGACACCTTATTACGCACTGAGCTCGGTTTAAGTGGGCCGGAGTCAGTGGGGTAAACATACAATGCAGCCTAAGTTGTCGGCCCTTATTATTATGTGACCTGATTGTTATTAGTGATTAGTTGCATTATTGGTTCTAAATGTGTGTTGAGTGGCTAATGTGGAGTATTAAGTGTTTGAGCATGCTTAAAGGATTGATTATCTGTTATTGTTGTTTGTGTTTCATATTATGTTTTCTTGTTGGGCCTTGGCTCACGGGTGCTACGTGGTGCAAGTAAGGGCAAGGGAAAACTTGATCAGCCCTGAATTGGAGAGCTCTGTAAGCTGAATGTACATGACCAGCTGAGGGGAATGCAGGAACAGGGGAACCATGAATGTCTGTTTTTCCTTAGAATGGCTCATGACTGCTGTATGAAAATATTAAGGCATGCTTATCAGCATCGCAGTGCATGTAAATGAATATTTGAATGATTAAGTGTATATAGTATAATGGTGATTCCTTTTATCTTAGCTGTGGTGTGATAATGTTGGGGCATGCTTATCAGCAGCCGGTGCATGTGGATGAATGCCTATATTTTGAATGTTTGTGGTTGGTTATGTTCCTTTGATGGATTTTGGGGAAAGCTTTTACCCTGTCATCATGGTCTGACTGTCGAGCTGTTGATTGCAGATTGACTTGGATAGCTATGCGTCCAAGAAAATCTATGTGACTAGCCGGCACTAGGTCTGGGACCAGGGGTGATGATCAGGGCCAGATTCCTTCGCCAGTCCCTGAGAACTGGCAGCAACTCATGGCAGATATGCAGGCTCGATTACAGAGCCAGGATGAACAGATTTGTCTACTGCGATAGCAGGCTCCATCAGGGAGTGCTGCCCCTATTATACAACCTGCAGTGGTACCGGTTGTATAGTCTGGGGAGGTTGGAAACAGGTGGGAGCCGTTATATGAGCGGTTCAGGAAGCAGCAACCCCTAATCTTTGAGGGAGGACCTGATCCACTAACGGTCGAGCAATGGCTGTCCATGATTACTACTATTTTGGATTTCATGAGAATAGAGGGACATGACAGAGTGGCCTATGCCACGTATATGTTGAGAGAGGATGCCCATATCTAGTGGGAAGTGGCATCGCAGACTAGGGATGTGACAACTTTGAGTTGGGAAGGCTTCAGAGACTTGTTTAGCTAGAAATAATATAATGTTGCCGTCAAGGCAGCAAAAGTTAATGAGTTTATGGGTTTAGCGCAGGGCAATATGACTGTTACAGAGTATGCCCTAAAATTTGATAGGCCTGCGAAGTTCGCACCAGATCTTCTGCCTACTGATGCTGCTAGGAAAGACAGATTTATCAGGGGGCTTAATGCGATGATAGCCCGGGATATTAGAATTACAAGGGTACCTGGAGGGACAACTTATGCCCAGGCCGTTGAGAAGGCTCTTACCACTGAGGAAGCGGAGAACAAGATTTGGAGGGAAAGTGCGGTGAGGCGCGAGGGCCACAGAAGGGTACCTCCTTATTTAGGGATAGGTAGGGGCGGAGGCCCCAGTGACTTCAAGAGAAAGGCTCCTGACACTTCGACTGTTGCTGGTTCTGATAGGAGGGGTTGGGGTGGTCAGAGTGGCCGTCAGGGTGGCGGCGAGGCATGGCGGACCTATCTAGAGTGCCCAAGGTGTAGAAGGCGTCACCTGGGCGAATGTCTGGCCAAAGCTTGTTTTGTGTACGGAACAGTGGGGCATCTCAGGAAAGATTGCCCAATAGTGAAGAAAGGTGAACCAGGGAAAGTGGATAGCTTGACTCCAGCTCGAGTATTCACTTTGATGCAGGTAGAGGCCGAGGCTAGTCCCTCGGTAGTGACAGGTCTGCTTTCTAGCGCTGGCTCTCCTTTGACTCTATTGATTGATTCTGGTGCTACACATTCCTTTGTTTCTAGTAAAGTAATTCATAGATTGTGTAGACCTAGTGAATATCAGACTGCAAGGTTTGGGACTTTATTGCCTACAGGGGAATTGGTAATTTCTAGGAGATGGATTAGGGCACTGCCTGTGATGGTTGATAGTAGGGAACTTTCGGTAGATTGATTGAGTTAGACATGGAGGATTTTGATATGATTCTGGGGATGGACTAGTTGGTCAGATATGGGGCTAATATTGACTGCAGGAAGAAGATGGTTACTTTTGAGCCTGAGGGTGAGGATCCTTTTGTCTTTCTGGGTGCAGTATGTGGACCCTGCGTACCCATGATTTCAGCGTTGAGAGCCAGAGACTTGTTGCAGGGGGATGCATAGGTTTTCTGGCCAGTGTAGTGGACACCATTAGGGTTATGCCAGCAGGGCCGGGGGAGACCAGATTGTGTGTGAGTTCTTAGACGTATTTCCTGAGGATCTGCCAGGGTTGCCGCCGCGCAGGGAGATTCTGTTTGAGATTGGGTTAGCACCAGGGACAAAACCAGTATCAAGGACACCATATAGAATGGCACCAACTGATTTGAAGGAACTAAAGATACAGTTGCAGGAGCTTCTGGATTTAGGGTTCATCAGGCCGAGTTACTCACCATGAGGCGCTACAGTGTTGTTTGTTAAGAAGAAGGATGGGACATTGAGAATGTGTATATATTATAGGGAATTGAACAAGTTGACTATCAAGAATAAGTACCCTCTACCAAGGATTGATGTCTTGTTTGACCAGCTGCAAGGAAAGACGATGTTCTCAAAGATTGATCTACGATCTGGTTATCACCAGCTGAGGATCAGAGATGAGGATATATCGAAGACGGCCTTTCAGACGCAGGCATTATGAGTTCTTGGTTATGTCTTTTGGTTTGACCAATGCCCTGGAAGCTTTTATGGATTTAATGAAAAGGGTATTCAAGAACTTCTTAGATCAGTTCGTCATTGTCTTCATCGACGACATTCTAGTATACTCCAATTCAGAGGCAGAGCATGAGCAGCATCTTCGACAGGTTTTATAGAGGTTAAGGGAGCATCAGCTGTATGCCAAGTTTAAGAAATGTGAATTTTGGTTTCCAGCGGTGACTTTCCTTGGGAATATAGTCGGTGCAGAAAGGATTAAGGTTGATCCATCCACGGTGGAAGCAGTAAGAGATTGGCCGAGGCCAAGAAACGCCTAGGAGGTGCGGAGTTTCCTTGGGTTGGTAGGTTATTACAGGCGGTTGGTGGAGGGATTCTCAAAGATCACTTCACTGATGACAGAGTTGACAAGAAAGAATTAGAGGTTTGTTTTGTCAAAGAGGTGTGAGAACAGTTTCCAAGAGTTAAAGCGATGACTTATCTCTGCACCTGTGCTGAGTCTTCCTTCGGAGGAAGGAAAGTTTGTGGTTTACTGTGATGCATCGAGGATGGGTTTAGGCTGCGTGCTGATGCAGAATGAGAAAGTTATAGCATATGCATCGCGGCAGCTGAAGGAATATGAACAACGGAATCCCACTCATGATTTGGAGCTGGTGGCAGTGGCATTCACACTGAATGTTTGGCAGCATTACTTGTATGGAGAGAAGTGTGAGATATACACGGACCATAAGAGTTTGAACTATTTCTTCACTGAGAAGGATCTGAACATGAGATAGAGGCGCTGGTTGGAGCTGGTTAAGGATTATGATTGCGATATCCTTTACCACACAGGGAAGGAAAATGCAGTGACAGATGCGTTGAGTAGGAGGGGTCCAGCGCAATTGTATAGCTCCACCCAGATCTCGAGAGAGTTAGCTGATAAGATGGCCAGGGCAAAGATAGAATTGGTGGTGGACCGGTTAGCTAATATTACCTTGCAGTCGACCTTGCTAGAAAGGATTAAGGAGGGACAATTGGCGAATGCGCAGTCGCAGGAAGTTAGGCAGCATGTTTAAGCTGGGACAACTAAGGATTATTCCGTCTCGGAGATTGGTATGCTTCGATATCAGGGGTGGATTTGTGTCCCAGCAGATGAGGAGATCAGACGAGAGATACTGGATGAGTCTCACACTACGCCATACCCGCTTCATCCGGGTACCACAAAGATGTATCAGGATCTACAGACATTATACTGGTGGCCCGGGATGAAGAAGCATGTGGTAGAGTATGTGTCTAGTTGTTTGACATGTCAGCAGGTAAAGGCTGGGCATCAGCGACCAGCGGGACTGCTTCAGCCTTCGGGTATCCCAGAATGGAAGTGGGAGGACATCACGATGGATTTTGTGGGAAGACTACCCAGGACTGTCGGACTTTGTGACTCGGTGTGGGTGATAGTGGACAGATACACCAAGTCAGCTCATTTTCTGCCAGTGAGGTCAACGTTCTCAGTGGAGCAGTATGCAGAGTTGTATGTGAGGGAGATAGTTCGTCTCCAGGGGGTTCCAATGTCTATTGTATCTGATCGAGATCCTATCTATACCTCTAAGTTTTGGGGAGCTCTATAGAGAACCGTGGGGACCCAGTTGAAG
Source organism: Humulus lupulus (assembly GCF_963169125.1). Classification (NCBI taxonomy): domain Eukaryota; kingdom Viridiplantae; phylum Streptophyta; class Magnoliopsida; order Rosales; family Cannabaceae; genus Humulus; species Humulus lupulus. Next base: position 135,082,648 of record NC_084796.1, read on the forward strand.
TTTAGCACAACTTTCCATCCTCAGACTGATGGACAGTCTGAGAGGAAGATTCAGGTATTAGAGGACATGCTTAGGGCGTGTGTGATTGATTTCGAGGGGTCTTGGAGTAAATATCTACCGTTGATTGAGTTTTCATATAACAACAGCTATCAGTCAATGATTGGAGTGGCTCCTTATGAAATGCTTTATAGGAGAAAGTGTAGATCACCCATTCATTAGGATAAGATGGGTGAGAGGAGGAACTTAGGGCCAGATATGGTTCAGAAGACTAATGAGGCTATTGTGAAGATTCAAGCCAGAATGCTCGCTTCGTAGAGTAGACAGAAAAGCTACGCTAATCCTAAGCGTAGGAATGTGGAGTTCCAGGTTGGGGACCACGTGTTTCTGCGAGTCTCACCATTGAGAGGGGTAAAGAGATTTGGAGTAAAGGGCAAGCTGAGCCCTCGATTTGTTGAACCTTTCGAGATCCTAGAGAGGATTCGACAGGTGGCCTACAGGTTGGCCTTACCACCATCACTGTCAGGAGTTCATGATGTATTCCATGTCTCCATGTTGTGGAAGTATGTTTCAGATACAACGCATGTGCTGAAGTATGAGGACTTGGAGCTACAGACAGATTTGTCCTAAGAAGAGCGACCACTTCAGATTTTGGACCGGAAGGACAAAGTTTTACAGAATAAAACAATTCCGTTAGTTAAGGTGTTGTGGAGAAATAGCAAGGTCGTGGAAGCGACCTGGGAGTTAGAGTCAGCGATGCGGGATCAGTATCGCGAGCTATTCAGGTAAATTTTAAGGACAAAATTCTCAGTAGGAGGGGATAGTTGTAATGACCCAAAATCACTAATATGGCTTAAGAGCCCTGATTAGTGTGCCGGGAAGGCATAATTGGCTTATGTGTGAATTTATTGATTTAATGCATGATTATATGATAGGCATGCTTGTATGATTATATGAATGTAAATGTGGTTAAATGTTATATCTGTGGGAACCACATTATTATGTGGGTAGATTTGCAGTGTGCAACCTGAGGCGATCCTTCGGAGCTAGATAGCGGGAAAAGTCACAACGGGGCTTAATAGTTGACTTTGGATAAGTCAGGGGTATTTTAGGTATCAGGTAGTTATTTAGAATATCGGGTTATGGAAATAAATATATGGAGATATATTTGAGGATAGGAAGCATAGGCGGGGATATTGGGGAAATTTACCGTTTTGCCCTCGGGGACGTTTCCGGTACCTCGAGCCTCGGGATTGATCTAATTAGTTAAGATTAGATTAAGTAATTAGAAAGTTGAAGAACAAAGACTCAACTGACCCATGCTCTCTCTCCTCCTCTCTTCTCTTTTCTCTCCCAAGAAAACTACATAAAATTTAAGGGAAATCAACTGGAAAATTCTGTGGTAGAGCTGAATTCATGAAGGTTTAGCCTAGCTCAGACTAAGGGTCACTCAACCAAGATTAAGGTAAGAGTTGAGTTGTGGTTTTGGGTGTTGGAACTCTGAGTTTTTGGCTGAATATTAAGGTGTTTATGACTTTGATGTTTAAGGGCTGAATTGAATCTGAGTGCTTGGATATTAGCTCAGAGGTTGTCAAGGAAGTGGTTCAGCAAAAGAGGTAAGCTTCAACTCGTAATTTAGAGGTTAAAATTTGAGTTTCTGCATGATTGGTTTTGGTGTTTTGAGTTGCTGGGTTTCAGGAATCAAAATGGAATTTTAGTAGGTTTTTAAGATAGATTTTTGATGGACTATGTTGTTAGAATCATGTTAAAGGTTTTGTGATTAATGGGTTTTGATTTAGGGTGCTTTGGGATGGTTTTGGATGAGGTTAGGATGCTAGAAATGGTGGTTTTTCTGGGCACGAAGGGTAGGGCCGCGGCTCTGTTCTAGAGCGCTAAGGCCCTATGAAGCAAGAGAGCCAGGGAGGCTCGACCAGGGGAGAGCGCCGCGGCGCCACTGGGTAGGGTCGCAGCACGTGTCTGCTTTCTGGGGGCCTTGGGCTCTGTTTTAGGGGCGGATCATGGCTAGGTTTCAAGGGCTGTAGCCCTTAGGTGCATTTCTGATCTTTTGGGGATTTTAAGCACGGGAACTTAACCTAAGGTGCTCGGGATCGATTTCACTACCATGCTTTGTGGAATTCGATGTCCCGAAAGCTTATATTGTACCCGGAAACCTTTGTCTGAATATTAATGGAATCCATTACCTTGGTTGTGACTAGGTGTTAAAGCTAGGGCTCGGGAAACGGATCGTGCTCGGGGGACGTCACTCATATTCGGTGAACGTAGAAATTAAAGGTAAGAAAATTGCACCCGGTTGTGTATTTGTAATGGGACCAAGGGCTCCCTAATATGTATGCTTGAAAGGGTAGTCTTATGCCATGTAAACAGTAAACCAACGGCCTAAGGGTGCCAAGGGTTACACTAGCGCACAGGGTGCGGCTTTATCAACTGGTAGCCTAGGGTAGCTTATTATGCACTGAGCTCGGTTTAAGCGTGCTGGAGTCAGTGGGGTAAACAGAGGGTGCAGTCTAAGGTGTCGGCCCTGATTATTATGTCACCTGATTGTTATTAGTGATTAGTTGCATTGGTTGTTCTAAATGTGTGTTGAGTGGCTAATGTGGAGTATTAAGGGTTTGACCATGCTTAAAGGATTGAATATCTATTATTGTTGTTTGTGTTGCATATTATGTTTTCTTTCTGGGCCTTGGCTCACGGGTGCTATGTGGTGCAAGTAAGGGCAAGGGCAAACTTGATCAGCCCTGACTTAGAGAGCTCTGTAAGCTGAATGTACATGACCAGCTGCTCAGCCGCCATGGTTGAGGGGAAAGCAGGAACAGGGGAACCATCTTTGTCAGTTTTTCCTTAGAATGGCTGATGGTTGTCTATATTTTGGAAATTCTGTAAACCAACTTTTAAACACTGTTTGTTTTTGGGATCCCATGTGTAAAACTGTTTAATTATATAAATTGTATCTTTTGAAACCAAAACCCTTTTTAACCCTAGCACATTCATACTTAGTGACACGTTTTTTTTATTTGAATGACTTGTTTAGCGAGTCCTGCACCTTTATAAGTACACAGTGTAGCGGTCTTGGCTATCCAGGACGTTATCCAACTCGGGATGAGAACGTTAGCTATACTCGGCATGAGGGAGGTCCGTCCATTATACGCGACAATGGGAATGTCCCACATTATCGAACTTGGAGGGACAATAACCCGTCAAATGTGTATAATAGGATGGGAGCTATTTAACAGCCCCCAACTAGCCTAGTGACTAGAAGCCAAACCCTTGAAAGACTGGCTCTAATGGCAGAGCAAATGAAAATACTCTTATCTTGCAAAAAAAGGATGAATGCGACTTAGATAAGGATCTCGAACATTTTGCTCCAATCATTGCAATGGCAACATATCCTACAGGCTTTAGGATGTCGCACATGTCAAAGTTTGATGGAGATGGAGATCCATCTGGCCACCTCTGAATGTTTAACACTATGATGATGGCCCATAATGTTGGGCTCGATCTAAGGTGTATCTTGTTCCCTGCAACTCTGGTCAGACCTGCCAGGCAGTGGTTTAAACAATACAAGAGGCATTCGATAAGCTCGTGCAAGAAATTCTTCTCCGAGTTTAAAAAAGCATTCCGAGCTTCACAGGGTGCTTGAGTTGAAGCCGATTCATTGGCCAATGTAAATCAACAACCTGGTGAGGCATTGAAAGCATACCTGAGTAGATTCGCCAATGTTGCTACACGAGCTAGGGACGCTAATGAAAACTCCAAGCTCATGGTAATGAGAACGGGAATCCTCGTCAGGGGTGACCTGTGGAAAGAATTCCAAAGAAAATGGGTTAAAAGCATTGATGAATGTCTAGCCCAAGCATTGGAATGGATAAACCTGGAGGAGGCACGAGCTTCTATCGCAGGAACCAATCAGACCCTTGCCCAACACGTTGGAGCGGTAACGGATGTTGCAGCTACAACTCAAGTCATTACTCAGAATAACCAAGGGGGAATAAAAAAAGGAAGGGGAAAGGTGAGGGCAACAAGAGCGAGTCGAAGAAAAACAAGCCCCTAGAGATGTTGAAGCCTATTTACGCTACCTATACTGACCTAACAGATACTTGAGAGCATATCTTTCTAGCTAATTCTAATTGCCTCCCATGGAAGAAACTAGAGTCTTTAAGAAACCAGAGGGTGAAGAGAGATACTTCAAAAAATTTCCAATAACACAATGACATCGGTCATAAAACTGATGATTGTCGACAGCTGAAGGATGATATTGAGACTTTCATTTGAGCTGGACCATTGGCCCAATACGCCAGAAATCAGGTAGTTCCTAATCAGCCTGCCGGGTAGAAGTCTCAGTCAGTCCTAGAGGCTCTGATAGGCCAATCTAGAGCTCAGGAGAATCAAGTCGATCCTCCTCTAATAGTAGGAGGAGATATAACCACTATTTTTGGAGGACCTCACTTGGCGGGCATGAGCAGCGGGGCCTAAAAGAGGAATACGAATGAGTTGAAGGCTCATAATGGAGTGGAGTTCGCCCCAGAGCAACTATTATCAGAACAACAGTGATTGGAAAAACAACCAATCATTTTCACGGAAGAGGATGCTAGCCACGCCCAATGCCTACACATTGATCCGCTGGTGGTAACCGTGCAGTTCGCCACCGAAGAGTTCGGAGAATACTGGTGGATAATGGAAGCTCCGTAAATTTACTTTTCATGTCCACCTTGGAAAAAATGGGACTGTCCGTATCCGATTTGAAGGTGACCTCAATGACGTTGTATGGGGTTTTAGGCAAAGAAACAACAGCCATAGGGACAATCAGACAAGTGGTGACATTGGGAGAAGAGTCGCAAACTATCTCTAAAATACTGAATTTTGTTGTAATTGATTGTCCGGCCGCATACAATGTGATTTTGGGTCGACCTGTACTGATGGCACTCCAAGCCATAACATCGATCTGACACCTGGTAATGAAATTCCCCTTAGCTTTGGGGATATGCACAGTTAGAGGAAATCAGCTCACTTCCAGAGATTGCTATAGCATTTCAATGAAGGGAAAGTTACAACCCGGGCAGCAGGCGATGGTCATAAGTGAGGGAGGTGTGGAGTCCCAAGAAGTAGAAGTCACACGTGGGATGGAAGAACCTCAAGGAAAAGCTGGTGAGGTCGCCCAATGTGACGACATTGATCTGCAGATAGGCGAAGACAGGTCAGAGCTCAAAGCCATAGAAGATCTCGAGGAAGTAAACATCGACCTCATAGAAGCTTCAAGAGTTGTAAAAATTGGAAAAACTCTTGATGACAAAAGGAAGAAGGAGCTAGTCGATTTTTTATGGAAGAACCTAGATATTTTTTCCTGGTCACATAAGGATATGGTGGGAATTAGTCCAAGTATAATAATGCACACATTAAACTTGGACAAGAACGTGCCTACAAAATCCCAAAATCGAAGTCTTTTGGGAACAGTACAAGTTGAATCGTTAGAGGAAGAAGTAGCTTGGTTACTAAAATGCGGGTTTATCAGGGTAGAAAAATACTCGACCTGGGTTGCCAATCCCGTGCTGGTCCCAAAGCCAAATGTGTAATGGAGAACCTATATCGTCTTCTTTGACCTAAACAAGGCTTGTCCCAAGGACTATTTCCCACTGCTAAGGATTGATCAGTTGGTAGATGCCACAGTAGGTCATGAGCTCATGTCTTTCATGGACGCGTACTCTGGATATAATCAGATCGCGATGAACCCCGCAGACTAAGAGCATGCCAATTTCATTACTAAGCATAACGTATATTGTTACAAAGTTATACCATTCAGATTAAAAAATGTTTGGGCTACATACCAACGCTTGGTCAACAAAATGTTCGCTAACCAAATCGAGAAAAACATGGAGGTGTATGTCGATGACATGCTCATCAAGTTATAGACTGCCAATAACCATGCGTCCAACCTAGAAGAATGTTTTGAAATCTTGAGGAAATATGACATGAAGTTGAATCCCCATAAATGCACTTTCGGGGTGGCATTTTGGAAATTTATGGGGTTCATAGTGAACACGTAAGGAAGTTCAAAGCCAAATTGGAAGGGTGGTAGAATCAAATTGCTTCATTTCAAAATCCACTAACAAGTGTCTGACATTCTACAACTTGCTCAGAGGAAATAAGAAATTTGAGTGGACCGAAGAATTCGAACAGGCATTCCACGATCTAAAAATGCATCTACCTGAACCCCCTATACTGTCCAAACCGACGTCTGGAGAGTCTCTGTTTCTTTACATGGTCGTGATAGAAAATGCAGTCAGTGTCGTGTTATTTCAAGAAGAAGATCGTATGCAGAAACCAGTATATTATGTAAGCAAGAGGCTTCTCGGAGCTGAATCACAGTATCCACTGATAGAGAAGTTGGCATTCTATTTAATTTTGGCTTCCAGATTGCTCTGGCCATATTTTCAGTCCCTCTATCAATGTCTTAACCGAGCAACCTTTAAGGCAAGTATTGCAAAAACCTAAAATGGCGGGATGTCTCTTAAAATGAGCCATCGAACTTAGGCAGTTCAAGATATTATACATGCCATGAACTGCAATCAAGAGTCAAGCCCTTGTTGATTTTAGTGCTGAGTGCATTGTTTTCAGGATGAGCTCATGAGGGAGCTAGTGTAAAAATTATGGAAAATCTTCGTTGATGGATCGTCAAACGAAAACAGATCAGGAGCTGGGATAATCTTAATCTCTCCTGAAGGACATCAGTTCTATACAACTCTTAGATTCAGATTCGAAGCATCCAACAACGAAGCAAAGTATGAGGCCTTATTGGCAGTGCTGAGGGTGGTAAAGGAGCTGAAGGCGAAAGCCATCCAATGCTATAGTTGTTCCCAACTCGTGGTAAATTAGATATTGGAAGAATATCAAGCTCGAGGCATCAAGATGGTGGCCTACCAAGCTAAGGTAAAGGGGGAATTGTCTGAATTTGAGTTTAGTTGTGTTGAACAGATACCCCACGAGCAGAACTCTAATGACGATTCTCTGGCACGACTTGCTACCACCAAAGAGGCTGAAACATTGAATGTATTGCCAGTGGAATTCTTGGAAATCCCAAGTGTAATGGGAGAAACGATGGAGGTCGGAATGATTGACATAAGACCGACCTGGATGACTCTAATAATCAAATATCTAGCAACTAAAAAGTTACCTGATGACAGAAAAGACGCGAGAAAACTGCTTTATCAAGCTCCACGGTATGAAATAGTTGATGCAATGCTATATCGACGAGTTCATTCGTTTTCCCTCCTAGTTGATGTGATCTGCCCGAGGAAGCCAAAACCATTTTACAAGAAATACATGAAGGATTTTGTGGGGATCATGCTGGGGGGCAAAACCTAGCGCTGAAGGTATTAAGATAGGCTATTTCTGGCCCACTTTAACAAACGATTTGATCTCGTATGTTCAGAAGTGCGACAAATGGCAGCATTTCTCCATAGTTGCCCGAGCTGCGCCAATCGAGCTAACAATGATTTCATCCCCTTGGCCATTTGAAGCATGGGGAATTGACCTGATAGGTTCCCTACCTATGGGAAAAGGAGGAGTTCGATATGTGGTAGTGGCGATCGATTACTTCACGAAGTAGGTAGAGGCTGAACCTCTGGCAACCATCACCTCAAAGAATGTCTTGGATTTCATGGTGAAGAATATCGTATGTCGGTTTGGACTCCCTAAAAATATTGTATCAGACAATGGGACACAGTTAGATAGTGATATCTTCACAGATTTTTGTGAAAGATACGACATAATGAAGAGTTTCTCATCGGTAGCATGCCCATAAGCCAATGGGTAGGTCGAGGCTATAAATAAGAACTTCGAGGCGAGTCTGAAGAAAAGGCTGGATTAAGCCAAAGGATTATGGCCCAAGCAGCTCCCACAAGTACTTTGGGCCTACCGAACTTCTCATAAAACCTCCACGGGACATACTCCCTTTTCCCTAACCTTCGGAAGTGAGGCCACTCTTCCGATAGAGGCAATGATGACTACTCACAGGTAGAGGACATTTGATCAAGATCATAACAACAAGCTTCTTAGGGGATCCATCGATCTGATCGAAGTAGGCATCGCAGTTACAGCTCATCCATTATCAAGAAAAGATGACTCGTTATTTTAATTCAAAGGTCAAGGGACGCAGACTCAGATTAGGCGATATTGTTCTCCGAAGGGTCTTTTTGGTGAATAAAGATCCCAAGGATGGTGTGTTAGGCCCGAACTGGGAAGGATCCTACCAAATCGTAAAGGTCTTACGCGAAGGAACTTTTATGCTAGCCTAACTAAATGGGGAAATAGTCCCACGGACCTAGAATGTTCTCCATTTGAATAAGTATTATCAATAGTATTACAATCAATGTAAGGCTTATTTATAAAAGTAGTTTCAATTAAATAACAGGTGGATTATTAAATAACCATTTCTTAGTTTATTATTACGAGCTCGTGTTTTCACATTGTAAAAGCAACCTGGAATGTTTATACGTTCTGGTTACTTCGGGGGCACATAACCGAGGTGAGTTTTTGAGAAAATTAAGCTTACACAGATAAAAATTTAAAACTTAGAAGCTTGGAGAAATTGATTATTCAACGGGTTTTTTCAAAGAAAAGCTTTAGTTTTCAATAAACCTAGAGCGACCTAAGTCTAAAATATCATTAAAAACCCTGGATATAACCAGGTCCAAGGCCTGATTCTTAATAGGTATAATACTATTAAGTTCATTAAAAACCCTAGATATAACCAGGTTCGAGTTCTGATTCGTAACACGTATAATACTATTAAGTTCATTAAAAACCCTGGATATAACCAGGTCCGAGACCTGATTCTTAACAGGTATGACGCGAATAAGTGAGAAAAATATTTGATATAACCAAGATATTGATAAAATCTATCTCAATCAAAAAATTCATCCCTAAGATTTCGAATGTACAAGAGCCTAAGGATTCATAAACATGAGAAAATAATAAGGAAAACACAAATAGATCACAGGTTAGCTGTATATTCAAATAAAAAATATATTGTCATCTCAAGGAGAATAAACCTCGAACTAAGCCTGAAGGCAATTGTTTTGATCCTAAGGGATTGTTACAAGAACTTAAAAAAAAAAAAACAATAAAAAGTCATTCAGCTCCATCAGCACGCTCCATTGAGGTGACCTCCTCACCATCTCCCTCTGCAACTCTCGAAGCCTCACCAGTCTCTAAGGGTTCCTACGAAAACTAAATCTTGAATCTAGCAAGATACGGGTCCCACAGCTCAAGCTGCATGAAATTGAAGTTCTCGTCCAAGTTAAAAGCCCGACATCGGTAAAGCACCTCCTTCATTTGCGACGAGGACATTGAAGCTTCCTTCTTGGTCTTGACCAAAACCTCGATCAGCTTCGCTTTGAGTTTGTTGGTCTTGACCTGAAGTTGATCAGTACGACGACTTGCTTCAACGATCTAAGCGTAAGAGGTGGACGGGGCGGCCTTCACATATTGCTCGCCCTCTTGAGAAGAAATAAGAGCAGCTTCGGCAGCATGCTCACTCTCTTGTGGAACACTCAGGGCAACTCTGGCGGCCTACTCATTCTCTTGGGCAGTAGTTAAGGTAGCTCGGAGTTCCTCGTTCCAAGCTTTCACATGAGATATGCTTCGGTATTGATCCAAGATAGACTGCAGAATAACGAAGCAAGTCAACAAAAAAAAAAACATAATAAGAGAAAGAGGAAAGGTTAGAAGAGGGAAAAGGAAGAATGGTGAGGTTCATCCCCATCGCAGATTCATGGACATCTTCTGGGCTGCACTTTTCTATGGCCCTTAGATCCCTAGCACTAGCTTTGTATGCATGGCCAACCATGTGACTCACCATCTTGTACACGATACCTCAAAAAGCCTCAGGGACCTTGTTCAGATTGTGTGGCTTAACTGGTATCCGGACAAGGGGAATCTCACTACGGAAGGGGGCCTCAGTTTCAATCACTTCAGGATGTGAGGAAGGCATGTGTCAAGGAGGAGGAGGAGGAGGAGCTTGCTGGACAGTGATCGTTGTTACCAGAGCTAGGGGGAGCTCTCTTAATGGCTGCTCCTGAATAGAGCTTGCACCATTACCCTTAGGAGAGGACTTTGTGGTACCCCCCATCTTAGGGGTGGTCTTCTTTGCCACCCTCGGCCTTTTTACCACCGGACCAGCTCCGGACCTGAAGGCACCCCTTAAATCTGGAGCTCCCGGCAACTCCATCTCTTCACGTGATTAAACAGCAAATAGAGGATTCAGTTCAAAGGAGTAGTGCTCCAAAAATATTATAAATGCAAGAAAAAAGAGCGAGAATCCTACCTCCGGTCTAGGGGAGGAACCTATTACGATCAGCTTGGGTGTATTGACCAGGCTAGGCGCAACCTCCAACTCTGTATTAATGGAGAGGAGGGGAATCTAAAGCTATGATTTCCTGGATCCTAGGGGGTTCAACTCCTTCCTCGAGGCTAGACTCATCTACGTACTGCCTAAAACCCGGAGCCAATGCACCCTGGAGCAGGGAAGGCCAGGTCCTACGGTTGGTCTAATACTCTTCAAAGATGGTGGATTTACAGTTTAATGTGTTGTCAACTACGACGGTGGCTTTGGGATAATTATGATCATAGTGTACCACCAAATGATCCACGCATTGGAGAAGGGTTACGTTTAGGTCCAAATTGGTAGGGTGATGGTTAATAAGTTGGTTAGGGTTAAAACAAATTAGCCTATAGCTAGCAGTAACCCGGTCTAATTCTCTGAAAAGGTATGCGTTACCTTGGCCGGAGGGGCTGGCTGCTACCCCAGACACAGCTCGCTCAGGATCAGACCCCTGATTATCTTTAGGAGCTCGCCTTTTTCACACCAACGGTGCCACATCTTCTTCCTCCTCGACATCCTCATTGGCTGGCAAGGCCTCTTGAGAATAGGGGAGCTCGGGGATGAAGGGAAGTGGAGCTTGGGTCCTCAGAGCTAATGCTTGACCCTTGCTAATTGATTTGCAGGCCACCATGGTGGCGTCGTTCATGATAAGGCGATAGTCTTTTTCCTCAGCAGGAAGACTAGATAAAGTCTCGTACTAACCCCTGAGGATCTCAGATCGTCCCGTCCTCGCTAATATAGTTGCACAAGGAGCAAACTCAGTCAGGACATATAAAAAAAATTCACAATGAAAGTGATAAAAGTTCACATGCTAAATTCACAAAGATAGAACACTTACGAGGACAGTTGAAATATCAATGGTCACAGTTCTTAAACCCATTTGACATAAATAATAAATATTTATAGTCATTTGGGTGGCTAGGAAGATCGATGACGGAGGTGGAGTTCAGAAACCGAGTGAGATAGTAAAATTCATCGCCTCGCCCTTTCTGGTCAGGACTGTCTTTGAGGAAGAAGAAATATAGGATGTCTGCAGGAGTGGGGACCTCCCACTCGTGCCTTAGAAATAAAGATTTTAACTCCGCCAAAAGCATGTATGAGTTTGTGGGCAGCTGAAAAGGAGCCAATTTAACGTAGTTCAAAAAATCTATGAAATATTAGTCCAATGGGAGGAAGGCACTGACCTTCAGGTGCTTGTCACTCCAAGTACTGTAGTCGTCTTGGAAGGGGGCGCAGCTTCGTTCTCCCTCAAATGCAAGTCGGGAAATGAAACCATCAGCTCCCATCTCGATATTATGACTCAATAGGATCTTGTTCACCTTCCCCTCAGTCTCGAAAAACGCGTTGGGGTCGACGATAACCTCTCTCTTAACCACAGGGCCAAAGTGAGGGATGGGAGTTTCAAAGGCGATCTGCTTGCCTTTATTTTTGTTTTGGGCAGATGAGCTCGAGGCATTCTTCTTAGGAGGTGCCATGATTCAAATCGCTTGACGACAAGGCGACCTAATTAATAAGCGACCTAAGATGGTCTCTAGCTATGGTTGTAGAGGTATGGAAAAGTAAAAGGTCTAATTGGTTTACTTTCAAATTTTAAACGTTTATACGAGCTAAGCTTTGCCCTAGCCTCAATGAGTGGTCCCACGCGGTATCCTAGGCCACATGCCTCGATTTCTTAAAATCCCCAGATACTTCGAGATCCGCGTGTCAGAACTGTCAGACCCACTACTTACCTTTTGAAAGCATTTTAATGCAAAATCTCCTAAGGAATCATAATCTCTAAGCTACCTAGGATTAAACATAAAACCCCTTCGGTTTCTCCATCCCATTAATATTTTCTTAGAATACCCCAGAAAATTGCCCAGATTTATGAGTATCTTATTTCTGAACAAGTTTGGCCTCATTCATTTAGCATAAACTGAATCCTATTTCCTATTCGCACTCAGAAATAACCTAAACGATATTGAACAATGTGAATGCCAAAAATTAGACTTGATCTTGAGAGGGCCATAGTCAACAATCGAGAGAAAAGTTGAAGCTTACCACTAGTGACCTCGGGCACACCAAGCAACCTCGTGTCTCACCCCACGTGAGAGCTTCGTGTTACTGCCCTATCACGCCTCACGCGAGGCCCTTGTGAGGCCGTGACCCCTGGTACACCTTGTCTGGACTCGCCTAGATGAAAGTCTCAAGGGCCACGTTCTGGTGTGCGTCGCCTCACACACCCACCAACGGCCTCGCGCCCCTGGCCCTTGGCAGACCGCCTCGTGAGACATCAGCGTCTCGCACCTTTGGCCCACGCCTCGCACACCAGTTCAACAACAGCCTTGCGCCACTTGCCCTCTGTAGACCACCTAGCGAGACATTAGCGTCTCGCGCACCAGCGCAACAACGACCTCGCACCCCTAGCCCTTGGCAGACCGCCTCGCGAGACATCAGCATCTCGCGCCTCTGACCCGCGCCTCGCACACTAGCGCACCAACGGCCTCATGCCCCTAGCCCTCGGTAGACCGCCTCGAGAGAAGCATCTTACACCTCTGGCTCGTGCCTCGTGCACCAGCACAACGACAACCTGACACCCCTGGCCCTCGTACACTTCCTCACGAGACATTAGCGTCTCGCGCACCAACGTACCAGCGCACCAACAGCCTCGTGCCCCTGGCCCTCGGCAGACCACCTCGCGAGACACCACCTTGCACACAGTCCTTCCCCACGCGACAGGCACATCGAGGCTCTACCGTTCCGTGCCTTATGGGGTCATATGTCCCATGATGACCCATTAGGGCTCCAACACTTAAAACTTAAAAGAGCAGGGTGCATGATGAGTATAAGAAAACCCACGAATGACTCAAAAGAGATCATACAGATATGAAGTACGTATGGGGGTATGGCTCTGTATCCCCCAGGTGTCTGACCCTAAAGACCATGTCAGACAAGTAGTGGTCGTACGAAAGGGGGACCTGATGTGGTCCTTCGCAGCCAACCTTTAACGTTCATACTAAACAGATGGTGGAGGTATCACTAAGTACTAAAGTGGAGGAGACCCGTAGACCCTGAGCATGTACTGGAGTCGACCACCACACCCCTGGCACCACTACTATCTATATACTGCATGTGCAGGGTCATGTCCCTAGGGACCACCATGTACAGTGAGAAAATAGTGTTCTACTGTAAATATGACCCTTCTTTACCTGAGAAAGTGAGGGGATTTTTGGGAGTGTTTTGTAACCACACATTATTAATGGGAATAGACACTATACATCCTCACTATTTTTCATTTTGAAACTTCAGCATTTACTTTTTTTGTTTTGGAAATCCTAAGAAAGTTTGCTTAAAATTCACTCGATTTGAATATACTTCTTTTACAACTCATGAACTTCTTGATCTAACATAGTTGACGAGTTCTTACCATCAATAATTTGGCACCGTCTGTGGGAAGGATAAGTGCCAAGCCACTGTTCTTCCATCGATTCCGGCAAGAAAAGATGCCAAGACACTCTAAGCGACTGAGAGAACCATGAGAGGTGGAGGTCCACCTCGACATAGATCAGTTGAAGGCCTCCATGAAGAATCCCCTGCCACCAAAAAATGTGGGTGCACCAAAGGAGCCCATGGTCCATGGAGATGAAAGGGAGGCTTCATCCCAGAGGTCCAACCTGATGAGAACCATTCGAGACCACCAGATGCTCTTGTGAAAGATTCCGTAGAGTTTCCTCCCCCAAGGCCACTGCAGTTGCCGAACTCTGGCCGACAAGATTCGGATCCATCAACGCGCCAGCCAGACGAGAGTCACCGTGTGCATTCCATAAGCTCGATCTCTAGGTCTCAATTTTACGAAGAGGAGATACGCGAGTTACACCGGAAGAAACAAAGGCTAGAAACCACCTACTACAAGGAAAATCAAGTGTGCCCCTTCCTGGACGAAAGGAAAAAGGCCCATAGGGTGGAGATTCCATGATCCTATGGATGATGGGAGGACTCGACTCTCCACTACTAATACCCCTCGGAAAAAGTAGCGTGAACCTCCAGGGCAGGCGAAGCTACCCTAGAGGCCAGGGCAGAAGAACAACACAAAACCTCATAACGAAGTCGAAATCACTTCAAAGGAAACACCCCCAGACCTAAGGGAAGAAATCAACAAGAAAAGGACGAATGAGAGGAGTACACCTCTTGTGGCTCCCCTGAAAGACAAAAAGAAAGGAAGGGCCAACCCATCTGACTTGAGAGACTCCTTGAATAAAAGGAGCAGAGACTTAGACGCTAAAATTAGGAGTCTGCGGAGTAAGATAATCACCCCGTTCGGGGGATACGCTGTCGACGATGAGTTTGATTACAAATCGCCCTTCATTAGAGAAATCCAAGCCATGCGGCTCCCGACCAACTTCAAAGAGCCTCACATGACCCCTTACAAGGGCAATACAGATCCAATATACATTCTAGATGCGTTCAATGACTTAATGAAGCTAAAGGGAATTACTAGCAAAGCCAGATGCCACTATTTTTCTGTCACGTTAAAGGGTCCTGCGTACAAGTGGTTTAAGAGACTCCGACCAGGGTCCATCATGTCTTGGCAAAAAATTTCTGATGAATTTCTCCAGTAACATCACGCTGTGCATGATTACACCATGCCACGCACCAGTCTCGTTAATGTGAAACAAGGAGAACAAGAGAGTGTTTACCGACTTTTTCGGAAACGAATACAAACAAAATAATAAAAAGATAAGAACTGTAGAAGTGCAGAAATATAAATAGACAAACAGGTTTTTTACGTGGTTCAGGCGTTAACGAGCCCTAGTCCACGAGTTGATGTTATTATACTTGTAAAGAATTACAGTAAAATGGCTGGTGTACAAGAACCTCACAAACTCACAATGTTTCTCTCGGGTTCTCTTGAAGAAGATGAAGCTAGAGAGATTTTGGCAGAGTTCTTGCTCTGTAATTTTTTTTGGCCCCCCGCCCTATCGTAAAATGAGGAGGTCTTTATAGCTAGGGTTTTGGATTAGGGTTTTACTCTGCCCCCATGAGTCTTAATTACACCAGCCGTAAATAGGGGATACAATTACCGTAGTAGCATGGCTACCAGGCTCTACGTAGGTATAATTACATGAAAATATGGGGAATGTCAAAAGGCAGTTGTCTTTTCCAGGCTGTCAGCGGAACAGTAGGCGAAAAGGCACTTTTAGGCGTGCTGGGATGTGTGCGGCCTCGACCTGTCAAGCTTGTCAGGCCGCTTGGTCGACCGCTTGGTCTTCTTCCGTGAAAGGCACGAAACTGTATCCGCGAAGGTAACCTGAAGAGCTTCTCCTGGAAGGACCTTCCCCGAAGGATATCCCTTCGGGAGTCCGGGAGAATTGACGAGCTTCCGGGTCGCGGTTGCTTGAAAGAGTGTGCTGGACACTAAACGGGAGAGGCGAAGCCTTTCTATCCATCCGCGAGCTCTGGTCACCCTTCGTGAAAGACTTTGATAATTCTGCTTCCCCGAGGCTATCCATCTAAACGCTATCCGGAAATCTGGATAACATTTACCCCCCAAGGTCACAGGGCTTGAGAGGTCCGGGAGCTTGTACAGTCCTCCGGGTGTTCTGGTCTCTAGATTAGGCGAGGGGTCACCTCCTGTGTTCCTGGAAGGGTTCCTTTTTCCCGTTTGAGTGTTAGTACGAAAAAAAAAGGAAATTTCTTCTGTTTGAACTCAAGTACTCAAGTGTGGCAAGGGCCACGCGTCATGCAGGGAATGGCTCTGTGACCAAGACGTGTGCGTGAGGCGACTGGCTGAGTGTGCGTGCGTCAGGCGTCTGAGAAGTGATTTGACGGTATTTAATGGTACACCGGGCCCGAGATGGTACAATGATGGGAAATAAATACTTTATTCCCATCCGAGGAGTCATAAATGGGACTAGCACTTCATCCCCAGCCGTCGGATCTGATGCATGCGGTATGGGAAGATCTGGACCGTCCATTTGTGGAATTCGAAATGACTTCGTTCCTGCTATAAAAACGAGGGAACGGACCCTTCTTCCTCTTTACGCTTTCAAATTCTTGAGCTTTCAGATTCTTAGATTCCCAAATCTTCGAACTCTCAAGCTTCCTTTCCTTCGAATTCGCCACTTCTTTTGGTAAGGAATCCAGAAAATTTTCTTTCGATATGGCAGTAGGTTTGTTCGCCGAAGTTCTAGGTTTGAATCGTTTCTTGTCTTTGCAGCCTTTACTTCACGTGTTCGTGCGGTGCAGTGACCCGGTTACTCCCTCAATCTTCTACTACCCGAATACCAGTAAGTATTTTTACTTTGCTTTTTCCTTCTAAACCACAGATTGTTGGTAGTTGTTAGGGTTGAGTTTTCTACCGGTGTCATCTTTATGCATGCGTGAATAGGGCTTTGATAGGCATATGACTGATGTGAGTCAATAAGTCATTTCTTTGCATGCTTTGACGATTAGCTTTTGGAAAGTTGTTTCTCGTCTGCTTGTGCTATTCTGGTTTGTTATTTTAGGGCATAAGCGTGAATGCCTTTAGGGTGTCTTCCCCTGGGAAAACACTTCTCTCGGCGGGCTTAGGCTCGAAGTTTGAATCTGGTTCCTTGCTGTCCTCCGGGTGGCATGGTGCAACCCCTCAGCAAGCTCGGTGGGAGCCTCTCCAAGCAGTTTTCGGGGAGGGTCTCCTCGACGCCTTTAATACCGTTAGGGTATGACAAGGGTGCTGACTGCTTGGAGTGTTTTCTTCTTTGTTTCTTTTGCTCAGTAACGAACACCTCAAAGGAACAAATCATCGCTGCGGTAGAGGCTGAATCTGCCCAGGAGCAAGGTTCCCCTGTTGCCGGCGCAAAGGGGAAAGCAAAAACTAAGGCGGTCGCGGCTAGCCCACCGACTATCAACAGTTCCATCTGGGAGATGGACCAAAAGCCGAACCTGTTCAGGAACTACAGCATGCTGGAGTTGTATTCCTCAGAGGCAGGCCTGAAGAACATCCCAGGCCTGATGTGGCACCGTTTGTCGGTGCTGGGTGAGTCTGCCAGCCAGAGTCACGAGGGTTTTGGTGCCTGGAGCTGGGCACACATAGTGTGTGGGGCACACTTGCCCCTAAGAAGTTATTTTGCCAACTTCTGCGTGAAGGCGGGGATTGCCCCCTTCCAGTTGATTCCCCCCAGCTACAAGCTTCTAGCGGGGTGGTATATCTTTTGCAAGTCCCGGGACCTGGAGGCCCCTACCCCGGAGGAGGTGTTATACTTCTATGGGCTGAAGTCTCATCCCATGAGAGGTCATGCAGACAAGGTGGGGTTTTATAGGCTGGAGAGGTATCCAGACGTGATGTGTCCCACATGTCATACCGCGAGGGTTCCAGATCTCTGGGAGTACTGGTTCCTGACGACTGGCTTCCCATTGAAGAGGGTGCCAGCTCTGTCTTTGGACTTCGAAGTCCCTGGTAAGTGCTCCTTCCTTTCTTTTCTAACTTTGTTTCTTCACATTTGGTTTGCCTTCCGGGAGGATCTCTAACACTCGTGGTTGGATTTTGCAGAAGCCGTCCCGCGGACACCTCGCTGTGCGGAGATGATAAGGAGGTCAAACTTCTACGAGGGGCTCTCGGAGGAAGAGCTGAAGGTGGAAGGACTTGTGACCACCGAATCTTTGAGGGAGTATGGGCTACTCGCCTCTTTCCAAAATATTGAGCCAGTGAGTGGCAGGGGGCAAAGTCAGGTGTCAGCTGACGTCCGGGAGCAGATTGCCCTGAAGCTGTCTAAGGTGATCTGCCAGGCGGCCCAGGACGAGAATAATTTATCCCTCAGTTGGGCGAAGAGGTTCCCCGACCCTCAGTCGGAGGAAGAAGAAATCGAGGCTCGCCACGCCGCAGCTTACCCCAATGAAGGGACTCCGGGAGCTGGTATCTCCGGGAAAGGTAAGACTAGCTTTCGATTGATCCACACCCCCAGCCTGTCTGAGGTTTCCCGGACTTCTCAGATGGGGTTCGATCCCCATTTCCTTAGGCTAGATCCGCATAGGATACCCTTTGACAGATATTGCGATAGGGTAGACAAGCTCCTCGGGTGTTTGAGTGACGGTAGTCTGCCAGAAGGTGTCACCATGGTTGACCCTTCTTCCCTCAGCATGTCATTCCCGGACTTTGAGGAGTACGGGAGCTTCCTGGAGCAGGAAGCGGTGTCTTGTTTTGCTCGGGGAAGGCCATCCACGGTTCTCGTGCATGGTCGTCCCTTTCAAACTTTTCTCTTTTTTGTTTCTTGTTCCCTGCTGGTGGACTTGTTTGTGCTTTTATGTTGTTGCTTGTTTTGTTTTCTGCTTATCTTTTTTTTCACATCGCTTGCTGGTTGGTTAACCTTGCTTCGTACATTTCTTGCAGAACATCCCGAAGCAAAGATGTTGGGGAGAGCTACCTCACTTATCAAGAAGGCCGCCACTAGCCAAGACCCGTCCAAGGGGAAAGGACGAAAGGCCAGAGCTGGTAGGGGAGGTAAAGCTGTCACACCTAAGAAGACAAGTGGCGAGGCGCAAGTGTCTCCGGTGGTGGAGAGGCCTCCTGTCAAGGGGCCTTCCGAGACCATGGTGGTCTCGAGTAGTAGCAGCGAGAGGGAAGGTCTTGTGTTCCCCGCGAAGATGACCGGGGTGAGCAAGCGCCCCGGAGGAGAGGCTGAGGGCGACAAGAAGAAACGCCTTAGACATTCTTCTCCCGGAGGTGATGGAGACCTCCGGGCTGCGCGTAGTCCCCGCCAGACTACCCCCACCCAGCAGCAACCACAACCCCAACAGCAAAAGCAACAACAACAACAACAACAAAGACAACCAACACCGCCACAGCAGCAGCAAAAACAACAGCAACATCAGCAGCAACAAAAAACTGGGGCGGTAGTGTCTTCGCTACCATCCCTAATACCCCGTCTACCTCCTCCTCCAGTCCAAAGGGAGTCCACCCTTTCGGGGTCTCCTTCTTCTCCTTCTCTCCCACTTTCTCAACAAACAAGCCTTCCTCAGCCTGGCCTGAAGTTCCACTTCCCTCAGAAACCAACCCGTTTCCCCGCTGCCCTCCTGGAGGGTGTAAGACGGGCTGATAATTTTTTGAGGAGGCGGTTGGAGGCCGAGAAGGCTGTTATTCAGGGAAGGGCAGACAACCTGTCTGCCGTGAAGAGAGCTGAGCTGGCAGAAGGGGTGAGATCCCTTCACCCGGCTGGAGCGATTTTGGATGGCCCAGCCTTGGAGAAGAGGCTGGTGCCTAGGCTCGGACGTGCATTGGCGCCGTTCGGAGCGGAGATGATGGAGGACATGGCCCTGAGCTTGTGCGAGCTCAATTCTGAGAAATGGGCCATCAGTAGCAGTAAGGACCCGCTGTTGCTGACACATGCTGTAAAGCAGCAACTTTCTGGGGTAAGCTGTCAGTTGTTGTGTTCTGGGATCATGTGTCTTAGTACATTTGGTTCTGCTTAACTCATTCTGTTGTCTTTCCTTGCAAGCCTCTCTCATCGCGGAACGCTCGTTCCGGGAGGTGGGTGCAGTTCTGGTTCAGCTGGAGGAGAGCCAGGTGGCTTGCCAGGCCTTGGAGGCGGAGAAGCAGAAACTGACCCAACAGGTCGAGAGCATAAAGGGGGAGGCTATGGAGAAGATTAACCAGGCCCGGCGCAAGGCTGAAGAAGAGGCGGACAAGAAATATCTTGCCAAATATCAAGAGTACCGGGCCAGCGCGGAGAATGAGTTCAAGCAGCGGTCGGATGACTTGTAGGCCAAAAACTCCAAGCTCCAGGAAGAGCTATCCCAGGCTAGGGAGGAGAAGGATACCCTGGATGCCCGCTTGCAATCGAAAAATAATCTCCTCCTTAAGCAGAACGAGGAATATGCCACTCTTCAAAATAGGCTGCACGAGGAGGAGCAAGATCATAAGAGGAGCAAGGATCTCGCGTCTATGCAGGAGTTGGGGCTCGCTGAGAAGGATAAACAGATTGCAGCCTTGCAATTCACTGTCAGGGGGCATGTGACCGAGAAGCAATCCTTGCTGGATCAAAATAAGGTGCAGCGCAAGTAGATTGATTCCCTTAAGGGAGAGCGGGATGCACCCAAGGCCGAGCTGGAAAAACTGAGGGCTCAATTGCCTGTCGCGGAGGCAAAGCTGGCGACCTCTGAGGCGGAGCGCTTGAAGGAGAAGGAAGATGCCGAGGTGGTGCTGAATAGAACGATTAATCTATCCCACGTGGTCCTCATGCACCAACTTTGGAAAATAAACCCGGAGGTAGTAGGCTACTTGGGAGAGGACGCCGCCGCCATGAGGGAAAAGATACAGGTGTAGGATCAAAGCCCAGAGGTGTACGTCCAGACTTATAACATCGACGAGCCTGCTGGAGCCCCTGAGGTAGAAGATCCCGAAGAGGTGGGGACCTCTGAACCTGCCAATGATGAAGTTCCACCTTCCCACGAGCCGACTCCGCCAGCCCCAGTTGAAACCGCTGTCTCCGAGGCCCCGGTCATGGAAGCCGCTGCCACCCCCAGTGCTTGAAGGGGTCTTATCCTTTGTGTATATATAAATTTTTTTTTATTTTTTTTTATTTTCCTTTGGGGCGAAGCTCCCTGTACTCTTTTTTAATTGCAGGTACATTACAGATGCCCGGTCCGCAGGGCCTTCATTGTTATAATTGTAGAATTCTTCTTTCCTTTTCTGTTGAGTTCCTTGTTTAATTTTGTGCTTAGGGTAGAGACTTGTATACGGTAGAAACTGCTGTAGGGGCGCATGAGGTTTTGGTTCCAACGGCCAGAACCTATGCATTTCTAACTTGAAGCTCCAACGGCTTATGTCTTTTCCCACGTAGTTTCTAGGTTACGGAGGGTTCTTGGTTAAAACGGCCAGACTCCCTCTTTCATAGTACTCAGCTTTCCTAAGGTAAATAGCCAATCCCGGGACTTGTAGTTATACCGTTCGCTGGGATGGCTAAGGTGACCCGTTCCATCTCCCCATCGCGATCTTTACAAAGCTTGCGAGGCAAACACTTAATACGATTCTGCGGGATGGTGCCGGAACGGGAGTTCTTTTGGTGAGCGTCGCTAGACTTAGGGCTAGATCTTTGCGAAGCAAAACTAACTGTCGTTGCGGACCTCACGGTGGCCGACTTCAGGGACTTGGCATGAAGCCTTGCGAGGCAAGATTCGTTGCGGTCGGGGAAATCGTCACGCCTACCATGTGTGATCTTGGACCAGGGGCTTTGCGAAGCAAGGCTTGCTGTAATTGGGGGATCGATTATATCTGCTCCCAGAGCTAAAGCTTGCGAAGCGAAGCTTGCAGTGGTCGAGGAGCTCGCCATGCATTATTTTGTGATACCCGGAGCTGAAGCCTGCGAAGCAAAGCTTACAGCGGTCGCGGATCTTGCCATATTTTGCCTTGCGGGACCCGGAGCTGGAGCTTGCGAAGCAAAGCTTTCAGCGGTCGCGGATCTTGCCATGCATTACTTTATGAGACCCGGAGCTGAAGCTTGCGAAGCAAAGCTTTACAGTGGTCGCGGAGTATTCTGCGAAGGACTTGTCAGGAAGTTGGGGGTGTTTCGGCGTAGCTCTCTGAATGTGCCTCAACCCCCAGTCCTGTTCATCGCTGGGCTACACAGGAGATAATTTTCATGATGCATAATGGCAGACATTTTCATGGCAATTTTCACATAACCACATAATGCACACATGACACGTAATGCAAATATGTTCATGGCAACAAATCAACCTAAGCTTAACAATTTAAAAATTTCAAACACAATGCTAACACATAAGTGGTGTTCTCTGTATGTTTTGTTCAAGGGGCGTATGGCTATGCCTTAGCCATGTATACCCCCCCAAGTGAGCGTGGGGTCCGGACGTCTACGGACCGCGTGGTCACTTGTTAAAACGCAGCTTGGAACAAAGGGATAAAAAATGCAGTAAAAGCGGAGTGAATCTCTCCGTGTTTTATTAAATTAGCCTGTTAGGCATGTGTTTTACAGCTGGGAGGATTATCTCCATATTTTACATTTTTGCTACGTCCACCAAGGACCTTCGACTAGATAGTCCGGGGCCTACTGGTAGTAACGGCGGAGGTGCTCCGCGTTCCAGGCGTGCGGGACTTTAGATCCGTCGAGTCTCTTTAAGTGATACGTCCCATGGCCCACTTTTTCTTGGACTACATAGGGGCCTTCCCAGTTGGGTCCGAGGACTCCCACTCCCGGATCCTGCGTAGCAGGAAATACTCTCCGTAGGACAAGGTCCCCAACTCCGAATGTACGGCTCTTGACTCTTGTGTTGAAGTGTCGGGCTATCTTGCCTTGGTACATTTTGAGTTGGACCTGTGACTGCTCCCGGAGCTCTTCGATCATGTCCAGGGACTCCTGGAGAAGGGCGTGGTTCCGGGTAGGGTCATAGGTGTCCTGCCTGTGAGAGGGGATCATAGTTTCTACTGGGATGATGGCCTCGCAACCGAAGGTCATGGAATAAGGTGTGTGCCCCGTCGAAGTTCTCTCTGTTGTGCGATAGGCCCAAAGTACTCGCGGAAGCTCTTCCGGCCAGCGAGCCTTGCATGCTTGGAGTTTTTTCTTCAACGTGGTCTTTAAGATTTTGTTTACTGCTTCCACTTTCCCATTAGCTTGAGGTCTGGCGACTGCGGAAAAGCTTTTGATGATTCCATGCGAAGCACAGAAGTCCGTGAAATGCTCACTATCAAATTGCTTCCCGTTGTCGGACACAATTTTTCGTGGAAGCCCAAAACGACACACTATATTCTTGATGACAAAGTCCAGTGCTTTCTTAGACGTGACCGTGTTCATAGGTTCAGGTTCAGCCCATTTGGTGAAGTAGTCTACCGCGACTATGGCATACTTCACTCCGCCCTTTCCAGTTGGAAGGGAACCTACTAGGTCAATGCCCCAAACGGCGAACGGCCAGGGGCTGGTCATTAAGGTAATTTCTGTAGGCGGCGCTCGTCGAACCTTGGCGTACCTCTAGCACTGCTCACATTTTCTGACATAATCCACACAATCCTTCTTCATGGTGGGCCAGAAGTATCCTTGACAAAGGATCTTTTTGGAGAGGCTCAGCCCAGAGGTATGGTCGCCACAGAAGCCTCCGTGAATCTCATGGATGATGGTGCTGATTTTGGTTCCAGCAACACACCTAAGGAAGGGTATGGACAACCCCCTGCGGTAAAGCTTTCCATCCATAACCACGTATCGGGGAGCTTGATATTGGAGCTTTCTTGCGTCAGCTTTATCAGTGGGGAGCTCTCCGGTGGTGAGAAATCTGAGGATGGGTCCTATCCAGGAATGGGAATGGTCGATGATGGCATTTACCCTCTGTGTCTCAGTACTAGATGCTTCTAAGTGCCCGATGGGCACTAGGCCATATTGTTCAATCTCCGGGTCTGTTGCAACCTTGGCCAGTGTGTCCGCGAGTGAATTCTGGGCCCGGGGGACCTGGCGGATTTGGTAGCCTTTGAAATGCTGCAGAAGGCCGCGGGAGAGAGACACGTAGGCCGCCATTTTTTCGCCTTTCGTCTGGTATTCTCCGGATATTTGGTTTACCACAAGTAGGGAGTCGCTGTATACTTCGATTTTTTGGGCACCGACTTCTCTGGCCAGTTGTAATCCAGCTAGCATGGCTTCGTGTTCTGCCTCGTTGTTGGATGCTGGGAACGTGAAACGGATGGCGCTCTGGAGCTGATGTTCTTGGGGAGAAATTAGGATAACCCCTGCTCCAGCTCCTTTTTCATTTGAGGCTCCGTCTACATAGACCTTCCATGTGGGAAGTTCCGGGACAGGATCTTCCGGGAGGTCATTCATTCCTGAGCATTCCACAATAAAGTCCGCGAGAGCTTGGCCTTTTATGGAAACACATGGCTGGTAGTGGATGTCAAACTGGCTCAGTTCCATGGCCCATTTAAGTAATCTACCAGAAGACTCGGGCTTCTGCAAGACTTGCCGGAGAGGGTGGTTGGTGAGTACTCTGATGGTGTGCGCCTGGAAATAGGGCCTTAGCTTCCGCGAAGCGATTAGCAAGCAGAGGGAGAGTTTCTCGATCATTGAATATCTGGACTCGGCGTCCAATAACCTCTTGCTCACGTAATACACAGGGAGCTGGAGACGGCCGTCTTCCCGGACGAGAGCGGCACTTAAGGCATGCTTTGTCACAGCTAAGTACAAGAACAACCCCTCTCCTTCGACAGGTTTGGACAGAATGGGAGCTCGAGTTAGATGTTCCTTGAGGTGTTGGAAGGCTGCTTCGCATTCGGGGGTCCACTCGAACCTCTTGTTTCCTCGCAACACATTGAAAAAGGGGACACATTTGTCAGTGGCCTTAGATACGAAGCGGCTGAGAGCAGCTATCCTTCCGGTAACGTTTTGGACATCTTTACTAGACGCTGGTATGTCGCCCCAGCATTCTTCAAACCGAAAGGCATGACCACGTAACAATAGACACCCTTGTCCGTGAGGAAGCTGGTGCGTTCCTGGTCCGCGACATGCATCTTGATCTGGTTGTATCCGGAGTATGCATCCATGAAGGATAAGAGTTCATACCCGGAGGTAGCGTCTACAATCTGATCGATTCGCGGAAGAGGGAAATAGTCTTTTGGGCAGGCTTTGTTCAGGTCTGTGAAGTCAATACACATTCTCCAGGACCCATTGGGTTTCGGGACCAGAACCGGGTTGGCCAACCACACGGGATAGAGTGACTCCTGGAGAAAGCCTATGGACATCAGCTTGTCCACTTCAGCTTTGACTGCTTCAGCCGTCACTGGGTCTAACGGCCTCCTCTTTTGGCGAACTGGAGTTGCAGATGGGTCTATGTTGAGTGTGTGGCACGCAACATTAGGATTAATCCCCGTCATATCAGCGTGGCACCATGCCAGGATATCCTGATTATTCTTCACAGTGGCCACGATCTTTTCTCGAATGGCCGATGGAAGGTTTTTCCCCACCTGAATGACTTTGGTGGGATCTCCCGAGTTGAGGATCACCTCTTCGACTTCCTCCATCGGCTCTATCGCCCTCTCGACCACCACTCTAGGGTCGAGTTCGTCAACGTATGCCCCTTGGGCACCCCCAGTTTCTGGTAAATCCTCCGCCAAAGGAGCGGCAACAATCGCCTCCTGGACCGTGTGGACGGATCGGACGGAGACGTTATAAGAGCTTCGTGCACTTCGTTGGTCTCCCCGGAGGGTGCCGATACGCCCGTTGTCGCATGGAAACTTCAAGCATAAGTGGCGTATCGAGGTTATGGCCCCAAAATCGATTAGGACCGGTCGGCCTAGGATGGCATTATACGCCGTGGGGCAGTCGACCACCACGAATGTGCAGTGCTTGAAGGCACAAGCGTCGCGGTCTCCTCTGAGGGTGACTGGAAGTTGAATTTTGCCTAAGGGCATGAGTGCATCCCCATTGAACCCCTGAAGCTGGATGGGGCATGGGGTCAGATCTGTCTCGGTTAATCCGATCGCGTGGAAGGCAGCTTTGAAGAGGATGTTTACGGAGCTTCCATTATCGACTAGGATCCGTGAGACCTTCTTATTGGCGATCTGGGCTTCCACGACGAGGGGATCGTTGTGGGGGAAGTGCACATGTCGGGCGTCATCTTTCGTGAAGCTGATGGGAAGATCCATCATTCGGGGACGCTGAGCAGGTGACTGAACCAAGGCGCACATCTCCCCGGTGTGTTCTAACTCCCTCAAGTACCTTTTCTGGGAGTTGTGGGTGCTTCCGGCAAGGTGCGGTCCTCCGGAAATGGTGGCTACGTGTCCGTCAGCTGGTGGCGGAGCAAGGCCAGGCGGATATGGGTTTCCGGGTCCTGGAGTCAACATGGCAATGGGTGCCGCAGAGGTCGGAGCATGAAGCGCTGGGAACTGAGATCCAGGAGCTTGGGGGTGACCGGCTCCAGGAGCGCTAGCGGTCCCCCTCTGTCCCGGAGAGTACGCAACTCCGTGAACTACTCCCTGTCCGGGATAGATTATGGGTGTCCTCATCCATTGACCGAGGTGTCCCGCTCTTGCCAGGGACTCAATCTCATCCTTCAGCTGAAGGCATTCGTTTGTGGTGTGCCCCACGTCTCCGTGGAACTCACACCTCTTATTGGAGTCTCGCGGACGCCTCCCTCCATGAGACACTTTCGGGGGCTTCCTGTAGTTGACCATATTACAGGTCGCCCGATAGACATTCTCTCGTGAGTCTATCAAACTGGTGTACTCCGTGAACTTGGGCTCATAGTTCTTCCGGGGTTTCTTTGAATGGTCCCCCCGGTTGGAGTTTCTTCCGCCTCGTTTATTCCGCGATTGGCTCAGATTTTGTTCTGGGCCTTCCGCTTGCGGTTGCGACGGGCCAGGAGCGATACTACATCCGGTTTGTACAGCTCCGTACCCAGAGAAATGGGTTTGACTAGGCGTCTGAGCAGACGCGGAAGGCCCATACACGCTTGGAGTGAACTGGGCTCCTGGAAGCGTGAGGGCTGGTGCGGGAGCTTGCGAAGCAAAGCTCGGTGCAGTCACGGAGGGCGTCGGAGCTGGGGGAACTCCAAAGGCCTGTTGGTAGGCATCCTCAAGGTTGATGATTCCCTGAGCTTTTGACATGAATTCGGACAAAGTTTCTGCTCGTCTCCTTTGCATTTCTCCCCATAGCAGGGAGCCGACGGTAAGCCCCGATTGAAGGGCGATCAGCTTCATGTCATCGCTGACCTCGGTCTTAGCAGCAGCTTCCATCATTCTTTGAATGAAAGCTTTGAGGCTCTCATTGGGTAGCTGCTTGATGTTGGTTAAGGAACCAGCCTCCATGTCGTGGTCCCGGGCAGCAATGAACTGCCTCCTGAATGCGGACTGTAGCTCCTTCCAACTGTGGATGGATCCGGGAGCTAATATTTTCCACCAGTCCTCCGCGGACTTGGTAAGGGTGAGTGAGAAGCACATGCTTTTGGCATCCTCACTGATGCACGCCACTTGCATCATCTTGTTGTATTTAGCTAGATGGGTGCGCGGTTCTGTCCTCCCCTCATATAATTCTATATGAGGCATTTTGAAGTTCTCCGGGAGGGGCATTTCCATGATCCTCTAAATACATGGTTCCGGGTCTTCCTCCTCAGAGTCTGACAGGGCCCCACTTTGCTTCCGGACCAGCTTGGTCAAGGCAGCGATCTGTTCCTCGAGCCTCTTTATATCGCTCTCCGGGAGGTCACGTCCCCGGAGCTTGTCGTTGAGATGATTTCGCAGGTCATCTCCGCGAGGCCGGGCCTTTTCTCCTTTGGCCTTTTCATACTTGGCCTCCAACCTTCTTCTTAGGTCCACCGTGGACCAGCTATCTTCGGAGTGCGTGTCCGCAGCCCGACCGTCCTGGTTGACGGAATCAATGGGGCGGTTTTTCCTTCCCCTAGGCCTGGGTGCCTTAGCACCGGGCCCTTTAGGCACGGAGTTCCCCCTTGGGGCTGAAGGACGTCTGGGCTTAGGAGCGCCAGAGACCTTCTGTGCGCGGGGGGGGGGGGGGCAGTCGGCCTGGTGATTCACGCCTTTAGGAGGTGCAGGGGCGTTAGTGCGCACAGGCTCCCCAACTTTTTCTTTGCCCTTGTTAGGGGCGGCTTTGGAGGGTCCAGCAGCGGCTGGATCCGGCATGATGGCATCAGCACCACCTAAAACAGAGGCGTCCTCATTCGAGTCGCCTAGATCTCCGAACTTGCTTTGGAGGCGCTCCATCATGCGCTGCATTTTTTCGGAGACGCGCTCCTGCTCATCAAGCTTGGCCTTAGTGGCCACCAGTTCTCCGGCTACTTGGACCAGTTCTGGATCCTTCTCGTAGTAGTAGCCGTCTTTGTATTAACCGTCTCGGACATACTCTTCTTCGTTTTCTAAGTAGGTCGTATCTTCAGTACTGACCCGATCCTGGCGGGATGTCGGGTCTTCACCTTGGTTGTCCGAGTCGTGGGTACTTTCTCCTTCTGTCTGGGCTGCCGAGGGTTCGTTTTGTACCGCATCTTCCATCATAGTATCGGGGTTGACCCTAGCATTCTTGTCAATCGCGGATTTTCTCGTAGTCACCATCTTTTCAGTACGGAGTGAATACAAAAACGTACATAGAAAAAGAGCTGACTAACAACTCCCTACAGCTCTCAATGAAAGCACCAAAATGTTTACCGAGGTTTTCGGAAACGAATACAAACAAAATAATAAAAAGATAAGAACTGTAGAAGTGCAGAAATATAAATAGACAAACAGGTTTTTTACGTGGTTCAGGCGTTAACGAGCCCTAGTCCACGAGTCGATGTTATTATACTTGTAGAGAATTACAGTAAAATGGCTGGTGTACAAGAACCTCACAAACTCACAATGTTTCTCTCGGGTTCTCTTGAAGAAGATGAAGCTAGAGAGATTTTGGCAGAGTTCTTGCTCTGTAATATTTTTTGGCCCCCCTCCCTATCGTAAAATGAGGAGGTCTTTATAGCTAGGGTTTTGGATTAGGGTTTTACTCTGCCCCCATGAGTCTTAATTACACCAGCCGTAAATAGGGGATACAATTACCGTAGTAGCATGGCTACCAGGCTCTACGTAGGTATAATTACATGAAAATATGGGGAATGTCAAAAGGCAGCTGTCTTTTCCAGGCTGTCAGCGGAACAGTAGGCGAAAAGGCACTTTTAGGCGTGCTGGGATGTGTGCGGCCTCGACCTGTCAGGCGTGTCAGGCCGCTTGGTCGACCGCTTGGTCTTCTTCCGTGCGAGGCACGGAAATGTATCCGCGAAGGTAACCTGAAGAGCTTCTCCTGGAAGGACCTTCCCCGAAGGATATCCCTTCGGGAGTCCGGGAGAATTGACGAGCTTCCGGGTCGCGGTTGCTTGAAAGAGTTTGCTGGACACTAAACGGGAGAGGCGAAGCCTTTCTATCCATCCGCGAGCTCTGGTCACCCTTCGTGAAAGACTTTGATAATTCTGCTTCCCCGAGGCTATCCATCTAAACGCTATCCGGAAATCTGGATAACAGAGAGCCTAAAGAGCTACATCCATAGGGTCAATATGGAGGATGCCAAAGTTGGAGGCCTAACTCGTGGTAGTTAAAAATGGCCATTATAGCTGGGGTGTGCCGAGGAAGTAAGTTATGGGGTAACATGCTAAAGAGGGAGGTAACTGACTTAGACGATTTCTACGAATGAGCCCAAAAGTACATTCATGTCGAAGACGGCCATGAGAACCTGAAGGCATTGCTTGTTAAGCATTCCACCCCCGAAGGTTCGAATGACGCGAAAAAGAAAAGAGTGTACTAAGGGCCAAGAGATGACCACCTTTGGAAGCATAAGCATGGAGGTAGCTCCAAGCAAACATCCCACACTTTCTACACAAACGTAACACATACAAGGAAACATATCTTTCTAGGAAACGAGAATCAAGTGCCCTTCAGGAGACCCCCACCAATGAAAAGGGATAAGTCAAAAAGATATCCTGGAAAGTACTGTCAGTATCATAAAGACATTCGTCACACCACTGCAGAATGCACTCATTTATGATGGAAATCAAAGAATTGAAGGCGATAACCTCGGTATACCACTTGGCCATAAAATTCCTAACTCCTGGGGGGGTAGCAAGCGTGAAAGGGGAATAGAAAGAAGCAAGGGAATGTTATAACACATCCCTTCGCACAGCCATGAGACTGCCAGATCTTATGGCGATGGTATTGCGTGGGAGCACAAACCAGAGAGAGTTCAACCCCAAAGTTACTGAGCAGATCAGAATCGATGGTTGTGCATACGTGCCTGAGAGGGAACATCAGGTAAAGCTCCACTTTTAGTATGATAAATCAAAAGGGTTACCATAGTTAGCCCCCCAACAACTATGAATTAGACGAGTAACTAAGATGCCCTGACATGTAGTAAGAACATTGTCGCCACAAAAACCTATGTGCTCACCTTATTTTTAACTAATATGTTTCTTGTTGGCATGTCACACTCCTCATTTACGTGAGCACGTATCTAACTCTTGTGTACCTATTACCAATTGAAATTATCAAAGTGCATGAGCAAAATGATCAATGTGCCCAACAAGATAAATCTCCCCAACCACTTGGGGGGCATAGTACACAGCCAAAAAGGGTCCTAAAAGATACCCTTATAAAAAAAGAGACCCTTATAAAAAAAATAAGGAAGAAAACCTTGCAAGGAACCTCTAGAGTTCACAAGGATTAGCTACCCTTATGAACATGAAGATGGTCAAAAGGTCCTACAGGAAGAGCCTCCTAATAAAGGTTGATACCTCCACGAGAGGAAAGGCCTCAGGAAGAGCCTCCTAATAAAGGCTGATGCCTCCACAAGAGGAAAGGTCTCAGGAAGAGCATCCACCAATAAGCCTAGAGCGGCCACCAAGTCGTCTAACCAAAAAGGGTCCTAAAAGAGACCCTTGAAAATTTTTTATTATGCATAATGACAAGAAGGACGCTTCTCGCAATAAATTATAAGCGCGTGCAAAAGTATATAAAAGGATGGCTAGAACCCAAAGGGTCAACATATCCTTATAAATACAATCAAGGTGCACCAAAGAGAGACCTATTGAACCCCTTCGCGTGGGCTCAAAAGGACCTCAACCATAATGAAAAAAGAGAGACCTATCGAACCCATTTGAGCGGACTCAAAAGGATCTCAAGCATAGAGAAGCAAAAACAAATGATCACATAAATATATATAAAAAAAATTGTGATAATGTGGCAGGACTTAGAAAAATTGAAAAAATAATGAGGTTCAAATGAGCATACAACGAAATTGAATTAAATGATAAAAGCTACAAAAGTAAAATCTCAAGGCCTCTCGCCGCGAGCATTCCACTCGGCTACCTTAGCGACGGCATGCTCACCAAAGGAGGAGAAATCGAAGTTAGGATTTTTCCTCCACATTCCATAGAAGGTGTGCACTATGGATTTGTATTCAATCTCAGCCAAACTCGCCTCTAGGAGAGTGACCCTCTACTGCAACGTTGCAACCCTGGCATCCACTCCCCCAAGATCATCCTCCAGGCAAGCTACCATCTCCTACAACATCTTATCCATTGCTTCCGCTCTCCTCCTTTTTTTTTTAGGATGAAGAGGCCTTCGCCAAGGCCCTGAACTTTGACCGCTAGATGGTCCCTTTTAGCGTTCGATGAAGAGAGGTCCTGTGCTAAGTCGGTGAAGCATTGAGCCACCAGAGAAGCCTGCAAGAAAGCAAAAAGAAAAAAAAATGAAATGATTATCAAACAAAGAACCCACAACCAAAAAAAAAAGGAAAGAAAGACAAAAACCAATGTACGACGCATGAACTCACCCAGGCTGTAGAATGCACAAGGGTCTCACTAAGCTCCACCATGGTAAAATTCTCGTGACCTCTCCACTCACTATCAGGAATACCCTTGGCAACTCAGGTATACCTTTGCCCGTAAGAGGCCGCGATGCGACTCACCCAGGACAGCCCCTCCAAATCAGGGGCGCCCGGGTGAGCACAGAAAGATTACCCACTCACCGAAGTAGGAGGAGGAGTAGGAACATCAGAAAAATGGGGCCCCAAAGGACAAAGATTAATGGGAACATGAGGAAGATTATCGTAGTTCCCGAAGAAGGGCACGACGAAGCATCCTGGCATGGCTTGTGGACTGTGAGAGTGAGAGGGCATGTCGCAGTCCATAGGGGTAAAAGGAGGGCACCCCCTGGGGGGCGCCCCAGCGCACTAACGGCCTTGCGCCCCTGGCCCTCGGCGGACTGCCTCGCGGGACACCACCTCCCACATGGTCCTTCCCCACGTGACAGGCACCTCGAGGCTTTGACCTCCCGTGCCTTGTGGGATCGTATCTCCCAAGGCTCTGACATTTAAAGTTTAAAAGAGCAGGGTGAATGATGAGTATAAGAAAAC
Source organism: Humulus lupulus (assembly GCF_963169125.1). Lineage (NCBI taxonomy): Eukaryota > Viridiplantae > Streptophyta > Magnoliopsida > Rosales > Cannabaceae > Humulus > Humulus lupulus. Next base: position 135,114,865 of record NC_084796.1, read on the forward strand.
CCACGAAAGACTCAAAAGAGATCATACAGATATGAAGTACGTACGGGGGTAAGGCTCTGAATGCCCCAGGTGTCTGACCCTAAAGACCACGCCAAACAAGTAGTGGTTGTATGAATGGGGGACCTGATGTGGTCCTTCCCAGCCAATCTCTGACGTTCGTACTAAACAGATGGTGGAGCAATAACTAAGTACTAAAGCGGAGGTTCTCCCGTAGAGCTTGAGCATGTATTGGAGCCGACCACCATGCCCCTGGTACAAATACTATCTATAGACTGCATGTGTAGGGTCGTGTCCCCAGACACCACCATGTACAATGAGCGAATAGTGCTCTACTATAAATATGACCTCCCTTTACCTGTGAAAGAGAGGATTTTTGGGAGAGTTTTGTAACAACACATTGTTAATGGGAATAGACACTATACATCCTCTCTAATTTTCATTTGTAAATTTAGTATTTACATTTTGTGGTCTGGAAATCCTAAGAAAGTTTGCTTAAAATTCATTCGATTTGAATCTACTTCTTTTACAACTCACGAAGTTCTTGATCTAACATAGTTGACGAGTTCTTACCGTCAGTAAACAACAAGCATTATTCGACGTGGAAACTCACTGGAAAATAAAAATAATAATTCAAACCAGATGATGAAATACTTACAGAGTGTATGTTCGTTCAAAGAGGATGTCGAAATGTCCATAGGAAGCTCCTTGAAAGCTTCTGAAAGTCTAAATGGCGATGAAGGTTTTTTGGGATTTTGGAGAAGAAAAAGAAAAGCTTGGGGTTTTTTTTTTTGAGAAGGAAATATTTTGAATGCAAAGGTGGTGAAGTCTCATGACTAATCATCCTATTTATACGTAAACAATGAAAATTAATCTGGGCCATCCGATTGGGTTAGTTCAAGATGCGAGGGCCAAGATTAAATGAACCATATGACGACAAAATTTTGACAGGATAGTTGTTTCAGTCCTCAAAACCCGAACGGACACCAATTGGAGGAAGCCATGTGTCCAATACTTGAGTAGTGGCCAGGCATGATTTTAAATGGCAGAAGTCTAAAAGCCCCTACTGTGCATGTCAAAAGTAACGACAGCAAGCATGAGCAGGTGCTTGGGGGTCAAATTTTGTACCCTAAAATTAGCATGAGTTCTATTACTCAGCTCAGGTACAGCTGACAGATAAGTATGTGGAAAAATAGGCAAGGGGAAAAATACACGAGTTATTAATGAAGTGAGCAACTCGAGATCCAATCTTGTTCGTACACGGTATACATGTTAGTATCTGACCTACACATAAGGTAATAATTGAGTTTGGGACTCATAATGGTCAGATACAATTTTGGGCGCTCTAAAGTGACTACGAGCTTGGAGTCAAGTAATTGTTAAACCCGAGCTCGGGCGAGATATTCAGCTCGTGAGAACCTAGACATAACGCATACTAAATGAACCCAGGAGAATCGAAGATTATTTATAAGCTCATTAATGACCAAGCTGTATCAAATATCTATCATTTATTACCCGAGGATAGCAGAAGTATATTTATTATGTTATCAAATCATGTGCCAATGAAAATGGGAACAATCTGTATTAATTATATACCTTATTTAATTACGCGATTTATTTACACAGTTACCCAAACCTGTCCATGGAATTCCTCTATAAATACAAGGAATATTGGACAGGAAGGGGGGACCTTGGTATTACTGAAACTCTGCAGAAATAGAGAGAGAAAAGTAATAATATTGACTCGTGGGCTAGGTGGATTTGAACCACTGAACCACGTAAAATTTCTATGCTATTGAGTGAATGTTTATTAGTTCATTACAGTTTATAATCTAGCACTCATCTACCCGTTTAATTTCTTAATACATTGTTGGAAAAATCTACGTTAGCACTCACGTCAAAAAAAAATTAATTTAAGTTAGGAGAACTAACCTCCCAAAACTCGTTTTTTTTTTTTTTTGTTAAGGTTTGAAATTACTATTTTTCCCTATTTTTAGGTAACTTTGAAAAAGTATTACTCTTAAACCGTGACATATTTTAATCTATAATTTTACCAAGGCCTTATTACCTATCTTAAAAAATTTCTCGACAAGTTTCAAAAATTTTGGGAAGGAAGAAGCCATTAAACCATTTAAATAAATTTGGGCAGTGTCTGCTACCCAGAAGTTTTTCTCAGATTTTTAAGGTTCTTAGAAAAATTATGCCTCTTATATCGTAACCCAGTTTTTTCTAACCTTTTACCAAAATCTTTAATCATATCTAATTTGGTTTTTCTCAAAATTTCATAATTTTTAGGATATGGTAACCCATTATAATATGTATGACAATCTGGACAGTGTTTGCTGCCCAGAAATTTCATTTTCAGATTATTAGGGCAAACTTTGAAAAACCATTACACTTTAACCATTTGCATTTTCCTCTAAAAAATTTATGTAATTCTTATACATATTTAAACTAATAGTTCACCAAAATTAATGGCTTTTGTCTCAGTAAAACGTGTTCAATATTCAAAATAATTTGGGCATTGCATGCTGCCCATAAATTTTCAAGGTTGCATCAAGATGCCAAAAAGTTCTTCAGTTCGGTTTGAAAATATCTTTTTTCGATTTTTAAAAGCCTAAACTCAATTAATCATCTATATCTATGCAAACATATCAATTATTTCCACAATTAGAGGTAGTAGGGTATGATCTGACCCATTGGAAGTCAGACCACGAAAACTTGGCAGCAAGCATTTCTACACATTCTAGCAAAAATAAACACAACTAGAAAAACCCTAGCCACATACATGCATGAAAATCAACAAATCAGCCAATCTAACCCTCAAGCATAAAATAAAATTCAAAAATAAAAAAAAAAACCTATACAACTAGATCTGACATCAATAACCAAGAACAACTCAAAACCAACCAAGAATCTACCTTTTATGGTTCTAGCTTGGAGATAAGGTTCCCTTAGCCATTCAAACTTCCTCCTTGTATTCTATATACACTCAAACCGAGCCCCAAGGTTCTACATGCTTATTTTTTTAAAAAAAAAGGAATGTTAGGGTAGAAGATGGAGATGAGTGGAAAATTGGTAAAACTCTAAAATCTTTACCTTTGTTTTTACTAAAACATCAACAAGCTTCAAATCTTTGAGATCCTCCTAGAACCACCACTCTTGAACCCTAGAATACAAGATCCATGTCATGCATGGCCATTAGAATCACATGCATGCATAGCAAAACCACTTAGGATTTCGAGTTTGAAAGAAAAAGAGAAGGAAAGAATGTACTAGGTTCAAAACTTATACTTGCCTCATGTGCTCATGAGAGCTCTTGCTCCTTGGAGAGGAAAATGGCAAAAAATGGAGAGGGAAGAGGGACCTCTCGATTTTTTTTTTTGTGGGGGGGGGGGAGGTGGGGGAAACGAAGAGAGTTTCTCTTTTTTTTTTCTTGAGAAAAAGAAGGAAATAAAAAAATAATAATGATTGGTGTGTAAGATGAATGATTGGAGGGTTAGCCAATGGGTGAGGTAGCCTCTTACTCTTCCTAGGATAGGTGTCATGGAAACTTGACTACACTAGGGCATAGCCTAGCTGCCTATCACACCCTCTCTCCTCCTTTGGAAATGACTAAAATGCCCTTGCCCCTTTTAACTCACTTTTAATGCACTCAAGGGCCCTTTGGTAATTTCACTCTCCAAATTTAGCCAAATTTTTACCTTATTGTTTTTAAATATCTCCAAGCTAAGATAAAATAAATTTGACCAAAAATAAATTTTGTCACATAACACATAATTTTAGTAATTTACTCAAATTGACCAAAATGCCCTTAGAGGCTCGGGAAATAATTTCTCTTTCTTAAGCCCGATTGATTGAGATTCAAACCTCAATCATTTTTTCTTAAACTTATTGGCTCGACTATAAAGTCCCAGTGTCAATAAAAATTAATAATTTTATGCCATAGTTTTTCCTATTTAATTAATCCGAGTTTTTTACCCTATTAGGGTTTTTGACCCAGTTCATGACCAAAGGTCTCGGTTTCTAAAAAAACCGCACTTACCACAGCATGGCTAGCATTCAAACATCCCAAATTCTTGTAACATAAAATGTTCCCCTCACATAATACATAATACAGGGTATTAAAATACCCGAACTAGGGTTTACCCGGTGCCCTAAACGCAGAGCATTACAAAATTAATTAATTTATTTATATATATGAAATTCAAAAATTTATATATTTAAATTAATAAATATTTTTTCAAAAATTAATAATTAATTATTCATACTCAATTATTATATAATTTTATACTTGACCCGAATAATAAAATTCTTCTCAAATTTTGAAATTACAGTTATACCCTTGTATCAACTATTACCTTGATATGGTGTTGATAGAGCCACCCTGGGGACCTATGGACCTATAATATCAAGCTCCAATAAATATTATCTTATTAATCAAAGCACTTTGATTAAATAATCTTATTTATTAATCTCATGATTACTCCACTATAAATATGAGATTGAACTCTTAATAATTACAGACATATATTTACTGAGTACTTTACTAAAGAATAACGTGTCAATTGATATAATCATTACATACAACATTAATCATCTATTAATGGTTTATAATTAAAAGTGAATAAAATTATCGTTTTACCCTTTTTGCTATATCTTGTTCCTAGAGTACCATTGACTTTACTAGTGAAGGTTGTGTCAGAACAAGTTTGCGACATGAGCGCTCATAACATTTTTGGTTCCAAAATCCAACCCAATAGGAAACCATTATTCAATCTAAAAGAAGGTATAGATTATATATCTGTTAAACTACGTCCCCAACCATATACATCATTAAGTCCCCAAAACAATTGTTCTTAGCTTGATCATTCTGGGAAACCTTAACGCATGAATCAAATGATCAGATGACATATATTGGAGTTCATATCAACCTTAGGATTAAGATCACCGTGTATATGATCATCGTTGGATGTGTTTGATTAATACTATGAAACAGTGTTTAAACAAATATCACAAAATCACATCTGGTCCAGTTCTACTTACTCTCAGCATGCAAAGTACATCCGCTAAAGTGTCCTACTACACCAGTAACCCAGATCTAGGTCACATGTGTTCATAATACTAGTGGACCGTACTAGCAGTAATTAATCTAAAGATTCCATAACTATATTTTACTACGAATTGTTTTAAGTTTATTATCTTAATCTTGATCCTCTCATACCAATATGAGATTAAGACCACATAGATAAACTTTGGAACTTTCTAATATTTACATAATATTATCAATATAATATCAGACATAGTCTATATATATAATAATTGACATCAATTTTTTAATTCATTTAAACATTTGTCAACTACAATAGCTTTAAGGGAACTATTCCCAACAATAGGTACTTACGTGAGTCTCTAGAGCAATTGTAATGAAGGTGGCGAAATACTCATAATCACCCCTCGCTTGAACATTCATTTGTCCCCAAACATTTGAATATACTAGCCCTAGTGGTTCTTTGGCCCTTTCTCCTATACTAGATAATGGACGCTTTGTCATTTTATTCAGAAACAGGGAGGTCACCCTAGGTGAGTTCCCTCAAAGGCTTAGCCTTTGTTAGTCTTTGAATCCTATCATAGAAAATATTACCTAAGTGAAGATGCCAAAGGTACGTCATTTTTAACGTTATTGACCTTTTTTTGTTTAACAGTCCTAGGTTTAGCTATCTTAAACAACTCATTATTTAGTACGTAGTGTTTAAGTGGTTGCAATAGGTATAGCCTGTTTTCTATACATCCACTCAGAAATTCACATCCATTTAAAGATATAGGATTTTATTACTTGTGAAGGTAACTACAAATTGTTGTTGATGTAATAAGGAAAATATAAATCAAAATTTCCACTGATAATTAGAATAAAATAAACATTGTCTTAAAACAATATATTTATTTCTAAAATTCATTCAAGCTTATCCTTTTGCCTTGCCTAATGCGAACAACCCTTGTCGGATTCCAGGCTTTAGCTTTTCATCCTTCACGGCTTTCCCAATACTAAATAGTTTAAAACAAAATACATGCATGTTTAGTAGATCATGATTCAATGACCTTGTTGGCGGTAAGAACTCGTGAACTAAGTTAGATCAAGAACTTTATGAGTTGTAAAAGAAGTGAACTTAAATTGACTAACTTTCAAGCAAACTTCCTTATAATTTCAAGAACACAAAATGTAACTGCTAGAATTCTAGAGTGAAAAATAGAGAGAATGTAGAATATCTATTTTCATTAGCGATAACTGTTTACCGAGTTTTTCGGAAACGAATAACTAATGGAATAATAAAAAGATAAGAACTGTAGAAATGTTGAAATGTAACTAAACGAACAGCGTTTTTACGTGGTTCAGGCGTTAACAAGCCCTAGTCCACGAGTCGATGTTATTATACTTGGAAAAGGTTACAGTAAGATGGCTGGTGCACAAGAACTTCACACACTCACAGTGTTTCTCTCGGGTTCTCTTGAAGAAGATGAAGCTAGAGAGATTTTAGTAGAGTTTTTGCTATATGATTTGTTCGTCCCTCTTCTTGTAAAATGAAGGGGTCTTTATAGCTAGGGTTTTGGATTAGGGTTTTTCTCTACGTACATGAGTCTTAATTATACCAGCCATAAATAGGGATACAATTACTGTAGTAGCATGGCTACCAGACTCTATGTGGGTATATTTACGTGAAAGTATGGGGAACACACAAAGTCAGCCGTCTTTTCCAAGTTGTCAGCGGAACAGTAGGCGAAAAGGTACCCTTAGGCGTGCTGGGATGTGTGCGGCTTTGACCTGACGGGCGTGTCAGGCGGGATCCTGTGTCAGGCGGATATCATCCCAAATATGCCTCCTCCAGGACTCGACCGTTTGGCTTTGTTCCGTGCGAGGCACGGAACTGCTTCCGCGGAGACCACTCGAAGAGCTTCTCCTGGAAGGAGCTTCCCCGAAGGATACCCCTTCGGGAGTCCGGGAGAGTTGACGAGTTTCCGTATTGTGTTTGCTTGGAAGAGTAATCCGGACACTAAGCGGGAGAGGCGAAGCCTTTCTGTTCATCCGCGAGCTCTGGTCACCTACCGTGAAAGACATCGATAATTCTGCTTCCCCGAGGTCATCAATCTAAACGCTATCCGGAAATCTGGATAACATTTACCCCCAAGGTCACGGAGCTTTGAGGGATCCGGGAGCTTGTACAATCGGTTTCTTAGATTAGGCGAGGGGGCACCTTCTGTGTTCCCGGAAGGGTTCCTTTTTCCCGCCTGAGTGTTAGTATGAAAAAGAAAGGGAATTTCTTCTGTTTGAGATCAAGTACTCAAGTGCGGCAAGGACCACGTGTCATTCTGGGAATGGTTCTGCGACCAAGACGTGTGCGTGAGGCGACTGGTTAAGTATGCGTGCGTCAGTCATCTGACTAATGATTTGACGGTTTTTAATGGTACTCCGGGCCCGAGGTGGTGTAATGATGGGAAATAAATACTTTATTCCCATCCGAGGAGTCATAAATAGGATCGTCGCTTCCTCTCCAGCCGTTGGATCTGATGCATACGGAATGGGAAGATCGGGACCGTCCACTTGAGGAATTCGAAACGGCCTCTTCCCTGCTATAAAAACGAGGGAAAGGACCTTTCTTCCTCTTTACGCTTTCAGATTCTCCGTCTTTAGGATTTTCAGATTTCCAAACCTTCGAACTCTCAGGCTTCCCAGCTTACGTTCCCCCGAACTTGCCATTTCTTTTGGTAAGTATCTGGAAACTTTTCTTTTTGTTTTGGCAGTGGGTTTATTCCCCGAAGTTTCTGGTTTGAATCTCCGTTCGTCTTTGCAGCTTTTACTTCTCGCGATCGTGCTGTGCAGTGATCCAGTTACTCCCTCAACCTCCAACTACCCGAATATCAGTAAGTATTTCTACTTTGCTCTTTCCTCCCAAACCTTAGGTTGTTGGTATTTGTTAGAGTAGAGGTTTCTGCCATTATTGCTTATGTGCATGTGTGAATAGGGCTTTGGTAGGCATGTGATTGATTGTGAGTCGATAAGTAGCCTTTTCTGCATGCTTTGGCGATTTACGTTTGGAAAGTCGTCCCTTGTTTTGCTGTTTTAGGGCATAAGCATGAACGCCTTTAGGGTGTCTTTCTCTGGAAAAACACTTCTTTTGGTGGGCTTAGGCTCGGGGTCTGAGTCTGGTTCCTTGCTGCCCTTCGGGTGGCATGGTGCCAATCCCTCGGTAAGCTCGGCGGGAGCCTCTCCAAGCAGTTTTCGGGGAGGGTCTCCCCGACGCCTTTGATACCACTAGGGTATGACAAGGGTGCTGACTGCTTAGAGAGTTTTCTTCTTTCTTTTCTTTTGTCCAGTGACGAACATCTCAAAGGAACAACTCCTTGCTGCGGGGGAGGCTGATTCTGCCCAAGAGAAGGGCTCTCCTGTCGCTGGTGGAAAGGGGAAAGGAAAGGCGAAAGTGGTCGCGGCTGGCCCACCAACCTCCAATAGTTCCATCTGGGAGATGGACCAAAAACCGAACCTTTTCAGGAATTATGGCATGCTGGAGCTGTATTCCTCTGAGGCAGGCCTGAAGAACATCCCAGGTCTGATGTGGCACCGTCTGTCGGTGCTGGGCGAGTCAGCTAGCCAGAGTCACGAGGGCTTTGGTGCCTGGAGCTGGGCACACATAGTGTGTGGGGCGCACTTGCCCCTAAGGAGTTACTTCGCCAATTTCTGTGTGAAGGCGGGGATTGCCCCCTTCCAGTTAATTCCTCCCAGCTACAAGCTCTTAGCAGGGTGGTTCATCTTTTGCAAGTCCCGGAGACTGGAAGCTCCTACCCCGGAGGAGGTGCTGTACTTTTACGGGTTGAAGTCTTAGCCTATGAGGGGTCACTCAGACAAGGTGGGGTTTTACAGGCTAGAAAGGCACCCGGACATGATGTGCCCCACTTGTCATACCGCGAGGGTTCCAGACCTCCGGGAATACTGGTTCCTGACGACTGGCTTCCCGCTGAAGAGGGTGCCAGCCCTATCTTTGGACTTCAAAATCCCTGGTAAGCGCTCCTTCCTCTCCTTTTCTACTTTGTTTCTTTGCGCTTCATTTGCCTTTTGGGAGGATCTCTAACGCTTGTATTTGATTTTCGCAGAAGTCGTTCCACGGACACCTCGCTGCGCGAAGATGATAAGGAGGTCTAAGTTCTACGAAGGGCTTTCTGAGGAAGAGTTGAAAGTGGAGGGACTTGTGACCTCCGAATCGTTGAGGGAGTATGGGCTACTTGCCTCCTTCCAAAACATTGAGCCAGTGAGTGGCAGGGGGCAAACTCAGGTGTCAGCTGTTATCCGGGAGCAGATTGCCCTGGAGCTGTCTAAGGTGATCACCCAAGCAGCTCGGGACGAAAGTACTCTATCTCCTAGTTGGGCGGAGAGGTTCCCCAACCCCCAGCCGGAGGAAGAGGAGATCGAGGCTTGCCACGCCGCGGCTTACCCTAACGAAGGGGCTCCGGGGGCTAGTACCTCCGGGAGAGGTAAGACTAGTTTTCGATTGATCCACACCCCCAGCCTGTCTGAGGTTTCCCGGACCTCTCAGATGGGGTTTGATCCCCGTTTCCTTAGGCTAGATCCGTGTAGGATACCTTTCGACAGGTATTGCGATAGGGTAGATGAGCTCCTCTGGTGTCTGAGTGACGGTAGTCTGCCAGAAGGTGTCATCATGGTTGACCCTTCTTCTCTCAGCATGTCATTCCCGGACTTCAAGGAGTACGGGAGCTTCCTGGAGCAGGAAGCGATGTTTTGTTTTGCTCGGGGAAGGCCATCCACGTTTCTCGTGCATGGTCGTCCCTTTCAAACTTTTCTTTTTCTTGTTTCTTGTTCCCTGCTGGCGGGCTTGCTTGTGCTTTTATGTTGTTGATTGTCTTGTCTTCCGCTTATCTTCTTTCTCATTGCTTGTTGGTTCGTTAACCTTGCTTTGTACGTTTCTTGCAGAGTATCCCGAAGCCAAGATGTTGGGGAGGGTTACTTTGCTTTTTAAGAAGGCTGCCACCAGCCAAGACCCGTCCACGGGGAAAGGACGGAAGACCAAGGCTGGTAGGGGAGGTAAGGCTGCCTCCCCCAAGAAGACAAGTGGCGAGGCGCAAGCGTCTCCGAGGGTAGAGAAGTCCCCTGCTGACGGGCCTTCCGAGACTATGATGGTCTCGAGTAGCAGCAGCGACGGGGAAGGGCTTGTGTTCCCCGTGAGGACAACTGGGGTGAGCAAGCGTCCCGGAGAAGATGCTGAGGGCGCTAAGAACAAACGCCTTAGACACTCTTCTCCCGGTCGAAGGCAACAACAACAGCAACGACAGCAACCACAACTACAACAACAGCAGCAACAGGAACAAGAGAGACAATCACCAACGCCGCAGCAGCAGCAACAACAACATCCAAACCTGCAGCAGCAACAAGGGCAATTACTTCTGCTGCCGCAGCAGCAAAAGCAACAGACCGGGGCCTTAATACCCCGGCTGCCTCCTCCTCCAGCCCAAAGGGGGTCCACCCTTCCGGGGTCTCCGTCTTCTCAGACAACCAATCTTCCCCTGCCTGGCCTGAAGTTCCACTTTCCGCGGAAGCCAACCAGTTTCCCCGCTGCTCTTCTGGAGGGTGTAAGACGGGCCGATAGTTTTTTGAAGAGGCGGTTAGAGGCGGAGAAGGCCGTTACTCAGGGAAGGGCAGATAACTTGTCTGCCGTGAAGAGAGCTGAGCTGACCGAGGGGGTGAGATCTCTTCACCCGGCCGGAGCGGTTCTGGATGGTCCAGCCTTGGAGAAGAGGCTGGTGCCTAGGCTCGGACGTGCATTGGCGCCGTTCGGAGCTGAGATGATGGAGGACATGGCCCTGAGCTTATGCGAGCTCAATTCTGAGAAATGGGCCATCAGTAGCAGCAAGGATCTGCTGTTGCTGACACACGCTGTGAAGCAGCAACTGTCCGGGGTAAGCCGTCAGTTGTTATTTTTTGGGATCACCTGTCTTTTGGTCCGGCTTTAGCTCATTCTGTTGTCTTTCCTTGCAGGCCTCTATGATCGCGGAACGCTCGTTCCGGGAGGTTGGTGCAGCTCTGGTTCAGCTGGAGGAGAGCCAACTGGCTCGCCAGGCCTTGGAGGCGGAGAAACAGAAACTGACCCAACAGGCCTTGGGGGCTTCGGAGAAGATTGATCAGGCCCGGCGCACGGCTGAAGAAGAGGCGGAGAAGAAATATCTTGCCAAATATCAAGAGTACCGGGCAAGGCAGAGAATGAGTTTAGACAGCGGTCGGATGGGATGAAGGCCGAAAACTCCAAGCTCCGGGAAGAGCTGTCCCAAGCCAAGGTGGAGAAGGATACCCTGGAAGCCCGCTTGCAATCAAAAAACGATCTCCTCCTTAAGCGGCAAGAGGAATATTCCACTCTTCAGAGTAAGCTGCACGAGGAGGAGCAACTCCATAAGAGGAGCAGGGATCTCGTGTCTATGCTGCAGTTGGGGCTCGCCGAGAAGGATAAAGAGATCGGGGCCTTGCAATTCACTGCCAGGGGGCATGTGACCGAGAAGCAATCCGTGCTGAACCAAAATAGGGAGCAGCGCAAGGAGATTGATTCTCTTAAGGGGGAGCGGGATGCCTCCAAGGCCGAAATGGAAAAATTGAGGGGGATCAAGCATGTCTACTTCTGGAGCTGAAACTTGCAATGGCCATGGAGCTTGCCATGCATTATTTTGTGAGATTCGGAGTTGGAGCCTGCGAAGCAAGGCTTACAACAGTCGCGGATCTTGCCATCTTTCGCCTTGCGGGACCCGGAGCTGGAGCTTGCGAAGCAAAGCTCTACAGCGTTCGCGGATCTTGCCATCTTTTGCCTTCCGAGACCCGGAGCTGGAGTTTGCGAAGCAAAGATCTACAGCGATCACGAAGAATTCTGCAAAGGACTTGTCAGGGAGTTGGGGGTGTTTTGGCGTAGCTCTATGAACGTGCCCCAACCCCCAGTCCCGTCCATCGCTGGGCTAAACAGGAGATAATTCTCATGATACATAATGGCAGGCATTTCCATGGAAATTTTCACATAAGCACATAATGCACATATGACACGTAATGCAAGCATGTTCATGGCAACAAATAAACCTAAGCTTAACAATTTAAACATTTCAAACAATTTAAAAATTTCAAACACAATGCTAGCACATAAGTGGTGTTCTGTGTACGTTTTGTTCCAGGGGCGTATGGCTATGCCTTAGCCATGTATACCCCCCAAGTGAGCGTGGGGTCCGGACGTCTCCGGACCGCGTGGTCACTTGTTAAAACGCAGCTTTGAACACAGGGATAAAAAGTGCAGTAAAAGCGGAGTGAATCTCTCCGTGTTTCATTAAATTAGCCTGCTAGGCGTGAGTTTTACAACAGGGAGGATTATTTCCACATTTTTCACTTTTGCTATTTTCACCAAGGACTTCCGACTGGATGGTCCGGGGCCTACTGGTAGTAACGGCGGAGGTGCTCCGCGTTCCAGGCGCGCAGGACTTTAGATCCGTCGAGTCTCTTTAAGTGATACGTCCCATGGCCCACTTTTTCTTGGACTTCGTAGGGGCCTTCCCAGTTGGGTCCGAGGACTCCTACTCCCGGATCCTGCGTAGCAGGAAATACTCTCCGTAGGACAAGATCTCCAACTTCGAATGTACGGCTCTGGACTCTCATGTTAAAGTGTCGGGCTATCTTGCCTTGGTACATTTTTAGTTGGACCTGCGACTGCTCCCGGAGCTCCTCGATCATGTCCAAGGACTCCTGGAGGAGGGCATGGTTCCGGGTAGGATCGTAGGTGTCTTGCCTGTGAGAGGGGATCATAGCTTCTACTGGGATGACGGCCTCGCAACCGAAGGTCATGGAATAAGGCGTGTGCCCCGTCGAAGTTCTCTCTGTTGTGCGATAGGCCCAAAGTACTCGCGGAAGTTCTTCCGGCCAGTGAGCCTTGCAGGCTTGGAGTTTTTTCTTCAACGTGGTCTTTAATATTTTGTTTACAGCTTCCACTTGCCCATTAGCCTGGGGTCTGGCGACTGCGGAAAAGCTTTTGATAATTCCATGCGAAGCACAGAAGTTCGTGAAGTGTTCACTGTCAAACTGCTTTCCGTTGTCGGACACAATTTTCCGTGGAAGCCCAAAACGACACACTATATTCCTGATGACAAAATCCAGTGCTTTTTTTGATGTGACTGTGTTGATAGGTTCAGCTTCAGCCCATTTGGTGAAGTACTCTACCGCGACTATGGCGTACTTCACTCCACCCTTTCCAGTTGGGAGGGAACCTACTAGGTCAATGCCCCAAACGGCGAACGGCCAGGGGCTGGTCATTAGGGTAATTTCTGTAGGCGGCACTCGCGGAACCTTGGCGTACCTCTGGCACTGCTCACACTTCCTGACATAATCCACACAATCCTTCTTCATGGTGGGCCAGAAGTATCCTTGTCGAAGGATCTTTTTGGAGAGGCTCAGCCCGGAGGTATGATCGCCACAGAAGCCTCCGTGAATCTCATGGATGATGGTGCTGACTTCGGTTCCGGCAACACACCTAAGGAAGGGTATGGACAACCCCCTGCGGTAAAGCTTTCCATCCATAACCATGTATCGGGGAGCTTGATATTGGAGCTTCCTTGCGTCAGCTTTATCAGTGGGGAGCTCTCCGGTGGTGAGAAATCTGAGGATGGGTCCTATCCAGGAGTGGGAATGGTCGATGACGGCGTTTATCCTTCGTGTCTCAGTACTGGGGGCTTCTAAGTGCCCGATGGGGACTAAGCCATACTGTTCAATCTCCGGGTCCGTTGCAAGCTTGGCCAGCGTGTCCGCGAGTGAGTTCTGGTCCCGGGGGACCTGGCGGATTTGGTAGCCTTTGAAATGCTGCAGTAGGTCGCGGGAGAGAGACACGTAGGCAGCCATCCTTTCGCCTTTCGTCTGGTATTCCCCGGATATTTGGTTTACCACAAGTAGGGAGTCGCTGTATACTTCGATTTTTTGGGCTCCGACTTCTCTGGCCAGTCGTAACCCAGCTAACATGGCTTCGTGTTCTGCCTCGTTGTTGGATGCTGGGAACGCGAAACGGATGGCACTCTGGAGCTGATGCCCTTGGGGAGATACTAGGATGACCCCCGCCCCAGCTCCTTTTTCATTTGAGGCTCCATCTACGTAGACCTTCCAGGTGGGAAGTTCCGGGACAGGATCTTCCGGGAGGTCATTCATTCCCGAGCATTCCACAATAAAGTCCGCGAGAGCTTGACCTTTTATGGAAACACGTGGTTGGTAGTGGACGTCGAACTGGCTCAGTTCCATGGCCCACTTAAGCAATCTTCCAGAAGACTCGGGCTTCTACAGGACTTGTCGGAGAGGGTGGTTGGTGAGTACTTTGATGGTGTGCGCCTGGAAATATGGCCTCAGCTTCCGTGAAGCGATCAGCAAGCAGAGGGAGAGTTTCTCGATCATCGAATATCTCGACTCGGCGTCCAATAACCTCTTGCTTACGTAATACACAGGGAGCTGGATACGGCCATCTTCCCGGACGAGAGCGGCACTTACTGCGTGCTCAGTCACAGCTAAGTATAAGAACAACGCCTCTCCTTCGACAGGTTTGGACAGAATGGGAGCTCGGGTTAAATGTTCCTTGAGGTGTTGGAAGGCTGCTTCGCATTCGGGGGTCCACTCGAACTTCTTGTTTCCTCGCAACACATTGAAGAAGGGGATACACTTGTCAGTGGCCTTGGATACGAAGCGGCTGAGAGCAGCTTTCCTTCCGGTAACGTTCTGGACATCCTTATGTTTCCGGGGGGAAGGCATATCTATGAACGCCTTTATTTTCTCAGGGTTGGCTTCCACTCCGCGGGAGCTGACAATGAAACCGAGGAACTTCCCAGACGAGACCCCGAAAGTACATTTCTTTGGATTTAGTTTCATCCCGTACTTTCGGATCACGGCGAAAGCTTCCTCAAGGTCGTCACTGTGGTCCCCGGAGGTCTTGGACTTTACCAACATGTCGTCCACGTACACCTCCATGTTCCTCCCCAGTTGGTCCTTGAACATTCTGTTTACCAGACGCTGGTACGTCGCCCCAGCATTCTTCAAACCGAAAGGCATGACCACGTAACAGTAGACACCCTTGTCCGTGAGATAGCTGGTGTGTTCCTGGTCCGCGACATGCATCTTGATCTGGTTGTATCCGGAGTACGCATCCATGAAGGATAAGAGTTCGTACTCGGAAGTAGCGTCTACCATCTGATCGATTCGCGGGAGAGGGAAACAATCTTTCGGGCAGGCCTTGTTTAGGTCCGTGAAGTCAATGCACATTCTCCAGGACCCATCGGGTTTCGGGACCAGAACTGGGTTGGCCAACCACACGGGATAGTGCGACTCCTGGAGAAAGCCTATGGACATCAATTTGTCCACTTCAGCTTTGACGGCTTCGGCTCTCACTGGGTCCAGCGGCCTCCTCTTTTGGCGAATGGGAGTTGCAGATGGGTCTATGTTGAGTGCGTGGCACGCAACATTGGGATTAATCCCCGTCATATCGGTGTGGCACCATGCCAGGATATCCTGATTATCCTTCACAGTGGCTACGATCTTATCTCGAACGGCCGACGGCAGGTTTTTCCCCACCTGAATGACCTTGGTGGGTTCTCCCGGGTTGAGGATCACCTCTTCGACTTCCTCCATTGGCTCTATTGCTTTCTCGATTCCCACTCTTGGGTCGAGTTCGTCAAAGTATGCCTCCTGAGCACCCCCAGTTTCTGGCAATTCTTCCGCCAAAGGAATGGCAGCAAACGTCTCCTGGACCGTGTAGACGGATCGGACGGAGACGTTATAACAGCTCTGTGCACTTCTTTGGTCTCCTCGGAGGGTGCCAATACGGCCATCGTCGCATGGAAACTTCAAACATAAGTGGCGTATCGAGGTTATGGCCCCACAATCGATCAAGACCGGTCGGCCTAAGATGGCATTATACGCCGTGGGGCAGTCGACCACCACGAATGTGCTATGCTTGAAGGCACAAGCGTCGCTTTCTCCTCTGAGGGTGACTGGCAGTTGAATTTTCCCTAATGGCATGAGTGCGTCCCCATTGAAACCTTGAAGCTGGATGGGGCATGGGGCCAGGTCTGTCTCGGTCAATCCGATCGCGTGGAAGGCCGCTTTGAAGAGGATGTTCACGGAGCTTCCGTTATCGACCAAGATCCGTGAGACCTTCTTATTGGCAATCTGGGCTTCCACCACGAGGGGATCGTTGTGGGGGAAGTGCACATGTCGAGCATCGTCCTCCGTGAAGGTGATGGGAAGATCCATCATTCGGGGACGTTGAGCAGGTGATTGAACCAAGGCGCACATCTCCTCGGCGTGCTCTAACTCCCTCAAGTACCTCTTCTGGGAGTTGCGGGTGCTTCCGGCAAGGTGTGGTCCTCCGGAAATGGTGGCGACGTGTCCGTCAACGGGTGGCGGAGCAAGGCCGGGCGGATATGGGTTGCCTGGTCCTGGACCCAACAAGGCAATGGGCGCCGGAGCGGGTGGAGCAGGAAGTGCGGGGAACTGAGACCCGGGAGTTTGGGGGTGACGGGCTCCAGAAGCGCTAGCGGCCCCCCTCTGTCCTGGGGAATATGCAGCTCCGTGAACTATCCCCTGTCTGGGATAGATAATGGGTATCCTCACCCACTGACCGAGGTGTCCCGCTCTTGCCAGGGACTCGATCTCATCCTTCAGCTGAAGGCACTCGTTCGTGGTGTGCCCCACGTCTCCGTGGAACTCACACCTCTTATTGGAGTCTCGCGGACGCCTTCCTCCGTGAGACACTTTCGGGGGCTTCCTGTAGTTGACCATATTACAGGTCGCCCGATAGACATTCTCTCGCGAGTCTATCAAACTGGTATATTCCGTGAACTTGGGCTCATAGTCCTTCCGGGGTTTCTTTGAATGGTCTCCCCGGTTGGAGTTTCTTCCGCTTCGTTTGCTCCGCGATTGGCTCAAATTTCGTTCTGGGGCTTCCGCTTGCGGCTGCGGCATGCCAGGAGCGATACTACATCCGGTTTGTACTGCTCCATACCCAGAGAAATGGGTTTGACTCGGCGTCTGAGCAGACGCGGAAGGCCCATACACACTTGGAGTGAATCGGGCTCCTGGAAGCGTGAGGGCTGGTGCGGGAGCTTGCGAAGCAAATCTCGGCGCAGTCACGGAAGGGGTTGGAGCCGGGGGAACTCCAAAGGCCTGCTGGTAGGCATCCTCAAGGTTGATGATTCCCTGAGCTTTTGACATGAATTCGGACAGTGTTTCTGCCCGTCTCCTTTGCATTTCCCCCCATAGCAGGGAGCCGACAGTAAGGCCCGATTGAAGGGCGATCAGCTTCATGTCATCGCTGACCTTGGTTTTTGCAGCAGCTTCCATCATTCTCTGAATGAAAGCTTTGAGGTTCTCAGTGGGTTGCTGCTTGATGTTGGTTAAGGAACCAACCTCCATGTCGTGGTCGCGGGCAGCAATAAACTGCCTCCTAAATGCGGACTGTATCTCCTTCCAACTGTGGATTGATCCGGGAGCTAATCTTTTCCACCAGTCCTCCGCGGACTTGGTAAGGGTGAGTGAGAAGCACATGCATTTGGCGTCCTCACTGACACGCGCCACTTGCATCATTTTATTGTATTTAGCTAGGTGGGTACGCGGGTCTGTCCTCCCATCATATAATTCTATGTGAGGCATTTTGAAGTTATCCGGGAGGGACGTTTCCGCGATCCTCCTAATACATGGTTCCGGGTCTTCCTCCTCAGAATCTGACAGGGCCCCACTTTGCTTCCGGACCAGCTTGGTCAAGGCAGCAATCTGTTCCTCGAGCCTCTTCGTATCACTTTCCGGGAGGTCACATCCCCGGAGCTTGTCATTAATATGATTTCGGAGGTCATCTCCGCAAGGCCGGGCCTTTTCCCCTTTGGCCTTTTCATACTTGGCCTCCAACCTTCTTCTTAGGTCCACCGTGGACCAGCTATCTTCGGAGTGCGAGTTCGCAGCCCGACCGTCCTGATTGACGGAATCACTGGGGCGGTTGTTCCTTCCCCTAGGCCTGGGTGCCTTAGCACCGGGCCCTTTAGGCACAGAGTGCCCCCTTGGGGCTGAAGGACGTCCAGGCTTAGGAGCGCCAGAGACCTTCTGCGCGCGGGGGGGGGGGGGGGGGGGGGGGGGGGGGGGGCAGTCGGCCTGGTGATTCACGCCTTTAGGAGGTGCAGGGGCGTCAGCGCGCACAGGCTCTCCAACTTTTTCTTTGCCCTTGTTAGGGGCGGCTTTGGATGGTCCAGCAGCGGCTGGATCCGGCATGGGGGCATCAGCACCACCTAGAACAAAGGCATCCTCGTCCGAGTCGCCTAGATCTCCGAACTTACTTTGGAGGCGTTCCATCATGCGTTGCATTCTTTCGGAGACGCGCTCCTGCTCAGCAAGCTTGGCCTTAGTGGCCACCAGTTCTTCGGCTACTTGGACCAGTTCTGGGTCCTTCTCATAGTAGCAGCCGTCCTTGTAATAACCGTCTTGGACATACTCTTCTTCGTCTTCTAAGTATGTTGTATCTTCGGTACTGACCCGATCCTGGCGGGATGTCGGGTCTTCACCTTGGTAGTCTAAGGGTTCTCTTTGCACCACATCTTCCATCACGGTATCGGGGTTGACCGTAGCATTTTTGTCAACAGCGGATTTTCTCGTAGTCACCATCTCTTTAGCACGAAGTGAATACAGAAAACGTACACAGAAAAAGAGCTGACTAACAACTTCCTACAGCTCTCAATGAAAGCACCAAAATGTTTACCGAGTTTTTCGGAAACGAATAACTAACGGAATAATAAAAAGATAAGAACTGTAGAAATGCTGAAATGTAACTAAACGAACAGCATTTTTACGTGGTTCAGGCGTTAACAAGCCCTAGTCCACGAGTCGATGTTATTATACTTGGAAAAGGTTACAGTAAGATGGCTGGTGCACAAGAACTTCACACACTCACAGTGTTTCTCTCGGGTTCTCTTGAAGAAGATGAAGCTAGAGAGATTTTAGTAGAGTTTTTGCTATATGATTTGTTCGTCCCTCTTCTTGTAAAATGAAGGGGTCTTTATAGCTAAGGTTTTGGATTAGGGTTTTTCTCTACGTACATGAGTCTTAATTATACCAGCCATAAATAGGGATACAATTACTGTAGTAGCATGGCTACCAGACTCTATGTGGGTATATTTACGTGAAAGTATGGGGAACACACAAAGTCAGCCGTCTTTTCTAAGTTGTCAGCGGAACAGTAGGCGAAAAGGTACCCTTAGGCGTGCTGGGATGTGTGCGGCTTTGACCTGACGGGCGTGTCAGGCGGGATCCTGTGTCAGGCGGATATCATCCCAAATATGCCTCCTCCAGGACTCGACCGTTTGGCTTTGTTCCGTGCGAGGCACGGAACTGCTTCCGCGGAGACCACTCGAAGAGCTTCTCCTGGAAGGAGCTTCCCCGAAGGATACCCCTTCGGGAGTCCGGGAGAGTTGACGAGTTTCCGTATTGTGTTTGCTTGGAAGAGTAATCCGGACACTAAGCGGGAGAGGCGAAGCCTTTCTGTTCATCCGCGAGCTCTGGTCACCTACCGTGAAAGACATCGATAATTCTGCTTCCCCGAGGTCATCAATCTAAACGCTATCCGGAAATCTGGATAACAATAACTGGTTACAAAATTCTACAAAATTCATCCCCCTTCTCAGGTGAAGGGAGGCCATATTTATAGTAGAGCACTGTTGGCTCACCGTACATAGTGGTCCCTTGGGGCATGACCCTACATATGCAGTCTACAGATGATAGTGGTGCCAGGATCGTGGTGGTCAGCTCTAGTACACACAAAGGGTCGGTGGGAGCACCCCAATTCTAGTACCTGGTTGTACCTTCACTATACTTTTCGTACGAATGTCATTAGATGGCTGGGAAGTACCATGTCAAGTACCTTGTGCGTATGACCACCACTTGTTTGGGGTTTTCAGGGTCGTAAACCCGTATGTATTTTGTCCCTATAGTGGAAAAGGTTCACTACTTGTCTGTGCATTTCTCACACGTACGAGCTCTTCTGGTCATGCATGGGTTTTCATCCTCACAATGAATCCTAATCTTTTACCCTTTAAATGTTGAAGTCTTTTCAGGTCACCATGGAAGTTACAACCCCATGGAGCATGGAAGGCAGGAGCCTCGTGAGATGCAAGGGCATGTGGGCGAGGCCCTTGGCACGAGGTGGAGGCCATGGCACGAGATAGTGTCTGCGAGGCCCTTGGCGCAAGACGGAGGGTGTGCCACTAGATGGTGTCTGCGAGGCCCTTTGGGCGAGATGCCAGAGCATGTGGGAGAGATGGAGGCTATGATACGAGACGGTGTTCACGAGGCCCTTGACGCGAGATGCAAGGGCATGTGGGCGAGGCCCTTGGTTCGAGGCAGAGTCCATGCTGCGAGATGTTGTCCGCGAGGTCCTTGGAGTGAGACGCAAGGGCGTGTGGTCGAGATGGAGGCTATTCCACAAGATGGTGCCTGCGAGGCCCTTAGTGCAAGGCGGAGGCCATGCTGCGAGACGATGTCCATGAGGCCCATGGTGCGAGATGCAAGGGCATGTGGGCGAGACGGAGGCTATGCCACAAGATGGTGTCTTTGAGGCCCTTGGTGCGAGATGCAAGGGCATGTGGGTGAGGCTATTTACATCTCAAGCCTATATTTTGAGGGTCACAAGGCAGGGGCCTCGTTCAAGTGGAATTTGGGTATTCACACTTGCCCCCAGTCTATTGGAGGGCCTTTAGGTGCGCCAGTAAACTTTTTGGTATGGTTCCTTCAAGCCCCTTATGGTGTTAGTGTGTCTCTTTGCCTTGGTGGTGTGAAGTAACACACTTTGGGATGGTGATCCTCATGATTCCTTGAGGAAAATGTGAACCTATCATTTTGCTTCACAGATCCCAATGCGAGTATTCAACTTCATCCTTGACCATAGATCAAATATTGGATTCAACAGCCAGGATGAGTTTTATCCTCCTATAAATAGGTCTTCTTCAAAGACAATTACTACACTTTCTTTTATTAGCTTGGCGGTGCCTTTGTCTTCAAAGCTTCCAAAAGGTGAGTGGTTCTATCCCTCATAAGGGCACTTTGTCTTTTTTTTTCTCTCTCTCTTTTTTTATATAAATATCTGCAAATGTGCTTGGAGACTAAAATATCTACCTCCTTTCTTTTTGTAGGTGTGTACTTTTGACCTTTAGTACTTATGCAACTGCGACGGTGTGCGACTTCACCCACTCATGGTATGCCTTCACCATTTCTTTTTCTTAATAGGTCTAAATTAGCATTACTTGGGAAGGGTTGTCTCGGTCGGAGCTCCTCATGAGATAATTTATGTATATGCACTTGTTAGAACATATACCCTCCATTACACCCCGTAGTTGGTTGTTTCGAGTTTGTAGACTTGCCCTCAGACTCAGGGTCCCTCGAAAACAAGCCTTACCAAAACTACGACACCATAAAGAGGGCCCATATATGTCATCTCGAACGCGTGGCCGAGCTTAGGCATAAAATATAGGTGGTGGAGAGCGAGATAGACTCAGATTTGAGGGGTGATGGAGTCTCTTTATCCTTTGATCTTAATGATCACATTGCAAGCCTTAGAGTGAGCCTTCTTGACCTACAAATGGAGCTAGAGTTCGTGCAGGGAAACCTCCCTCCTAAACCCTTAGCCCCGTGTTCTCCTGATAGTAGCCTCGAGGTCACTCCCGGTTCCCCTCAACCCTTGTCCCTAATCCACCCGTGTTTGATGCTTCCACATTGAATGTCTCGATGGAAAACTCATGCAAGAAGGAGAAAATGCAGGGTAAATCGCTCTGTTTTAATCTCACCTTTTTCCTTTGGTTTTGCAGACATGTCCCCTTTCTGTCTGTGAACATTTTCGCTCATCTCCAAGTAAGCATTTCAAGTCTTTCCTTTTATATTGAATTCGCTATTGTGGAACTTATACTCATATTGATAACTGAGTTGCCTTACAAGAGAGTTTCAAGATCCCCGACGTTCTTGAGTCGGAGGCAGTGCCGGTAGATGTCTTCCTTGATGCAGACCCTGCAACGAAAATTGTTGCCCATCTTATTACTGTGGCCAACCTCAATTACTACGGTCTATCCAAGGTTTCAGAGCCCGACCTGCTATGGCACATTTCTGAGCGAAAGAAGAAGGCAACTCCTGCGGAACCTCACTCAGACGAGGGTGATGTAGAATGGGTGCCTGAGGAGACTTCTCCTGAATCTAAACGTCCAGCTCGGCTATCTCCAACCTCCAGGGGACGCCCTTCTTCTGCTCCTGTGGACCACGACATGGCTTCTCATTCTCACGGTCCACATTCCATGCAAGGGCGCTTTGTTTTTCCATCCTACGATGAGTTTGACAGTCTCCCTCACGCCCCCGCTAGACATTGCTATTCTAGGCACCCTTCATCTAATGCTCCGAGCCTCCTCCTCGCTTTATGAGTGGGTCATCTGTCCCTTATCACATGGATTCTCCTTATTTGGAGGAAATGTCCTGGGTGAGTTGCACATCAGCCCCTTACATGCGAAGGTATACCCGGGTTGCCGAGGATACCCAGGTTGCTTTTTCCTTCAAGAACTTTTTTAAGTCTTATTGTGGTTGGTGCTAACTTTATCCTGCAGCATTATCATGACTTCTATATATATATATATATGTGTGTGTGTGTGTGTGTGTGTGATCTTTTATTATTGTTTCTTTATGCTTGAGGTCCTTTTGAACCCACTCCTGTATGTAGGAGCAAAAGGTGTATGATAGGTCTCTCTTTTTTCTAATAACTCGTTGATGTTTTATTTGAACTGGTAGTAATGGTCTCTTTGGTGCACCTTGATTTTATT
Organism: Humulus lupulus; assembly: GCF_963169125.1. Taxonomy (NCBI): domain Eukaryota; kingdom Viridiplantae; phylum Streptophyta; class Magnoliopsida; order Rosales; family Cannabaceae; genus Humulus; species Humulus lupulus. The sequence continues at coordinate 135,137,749 of NC_084796.1, forward strand.
TTTAAGGATATGTTGACCATTTGGGTTCTAGCTATCCTTTTATATATTTTTGCGCGCGCTTGTTATTTTTTGCGAGAAGTGTCCTTCTCGTCGTTATGCATAAACTATTTTTACAAGGATCTCTTTTAGGACCCTTTTTGGCTAGACAGCTTGGTGGCCGCTCTAGGCTTATTGGTGGATGCTCTCCCTGAGGCCTTTCCCCTTGTGGAGGTATCAACCTTTATTAGGAGGCTCTTCCCATATGACCTTTTGACAATTTTCATGTTCATAAGGGTAGCTAATCCTCGTGAACTCAAGAGATGCCTTGCAAGGTTTTCTTCTTTATTTCTTTTTTTTCTATAAGGGTCTCTTTTAGGACCCTTTTTGGCTATGTACTCTGCCCCCAAGTGGTTGGCGATATTTATCTTGTCAGGCTCTTTGATCATTTTGCTCATGCACTTTGATAATTCCAATTGGTGATAGGTACACGAGAGTTAGATACGTGCTCACATAAATGAGGAATGTAACATGCCAATTAGAAACATATTCATTAAAAATGAGTAGAGTACATGGGTATTTATGGAAACAATGTTCTTACTTCTTACCAAGGCATCTAGGTTACCCATCTAATTCATAGCTGCTTCTAACGAAAGGACTCACAACTATGTTGGGAGGCCAACTATGGTAACCCTTTTGATTTATCGTATAAAAAGAGGAGCTATACCTGATGTTCCCTCTTAGGCGCGTATGTACAACCATCAATTTTGATCTCCTCAGTAACTCGGGGGTTTAACTCATGCGGGTTTGTGCCCTCATGCACTACAATCACCACAGGTACTGGCTGTTTCATGACTGTGCAGAGGGACGTGTTATAATTGTAACGCCCTGGTTACTCCAAGACCGTTACTGTGAACTTTAAATAGTGCTTAACTCGCTAAATGAGTCATTAGGTTATAAACGTGCATCTAGGTGTTATTAATAGGCTAAGGTGAAAATCTCAATCAAGAGGAAAGGATATATTTTATATCAAACATAAAACTGTACATGGGCCCATAAAAGTGTTTACAAGTTGTTTACAATCCAAAATGGTCATTACAGTGTAAAAATTATGACCCGCCAACCTAAGCGACAAAAATAGGGTTAACCCCTAGTTCCTTGGAGAAACACCTTCGCCGTGGTGGTCAAGAGGCCGCATATGTACACATCGCCACCTAAGCTCTCCACTCAAGGCTTGGTGAGCTTTTCTTTCCCTTTACCTGCACCACATCGCACCCATGAGCCAAGGCTAAGCAAGAAAACTCATTACTACATGTATACAATACCAATAGATGATTATAATAATCATACTAGGCTTGTAGCCCTAATCAGATAATATCAAGATTCTAATAATCATGCTGGGGTATGTAGCCCTAATCAGATGGTATCAAGATTCTAATAATCATGCTAGGTGTAACACCCTAAGTTGCTAATAAGGTTTAGGACCTTGATTAGCGTGCCTGGAGGGCAATAAGTGAATTAATATGATAATATGTGAATTGAAATGAATATGTTGTTAGAATGCATGTTTAGGTGGTATAAATATGCATGTGAGCCCCGTTTGCATGATAGGGGTAAATTGGTAATTTTAGCCCGTTGAGGGCATAAATGTGATAATTATATTTTGTGGTTTGTACCACGTGGGTGTGGTGATATTAATGTGATGCACATGCTGAGACGGTCCTAGAGAGCTAGATAACTTAAAAGTCACAACGGGATTTTATACCCGGCTCGAGAGGAGCCTAGGGGTACTTTGGGGCAATTTTGTGAGTTGAGTTGAGAATTTGTGGTTAATGGTTACTGGTGATTGAGTAACCTGGGTAACCATTAGTTACTGCTGAGAGTAACAAGTTTAGGGGGAAGAAGTGGTAGACTTGCAATATAGGTGAAAGGACAAGAGTGCCCTTAAGGTTTACTTAGGAAGGGGTTTTGATGGAGGGATAAGACAGTCTTTTGGCAGAGGTTTAGATAACTTTGGCTGGGGGAAATGAATATAAACGATCCTTTATGCTAGGTATGACTGAAATCAAGTTTTGGAGGGCTAGAGAAATCAAGAAGGAAGAGGAAAAACTAGGAGCTTAGAAGGCAAAGTGGAAGAGGAAGTGAGCTGAGTTCTTTGAGGCTAGTGAAGAGCTTAAGGGTGTGGAATCAAACTTAGGTCAAGGACTACTCTGAGGTAAGGATTTATCCCCTGTTTTGTAAAGTTTTGAGCTTAATTTTAGAAGGTAAGAATGAAAATTGAAGGATAGCCATGGCTGGTTTTGCATGAGAATTCAGCTAGTTTATCAAGAGGAGTTTGGTTTAAAGCTGGGATTGGAGGGAGTTCAAGCTGAGATATTGATTGAGGTAAGAGTTTCAAACATCTTTGAATTTTCGTATCTGATATGGTTTAAGAATTTGGAAGCATGGTTTAAGTTTCTCAAGCTTTGGTTTAAGTTTCTGGTTTATAGGTTTAAGTGTTTGAAATCTGAAACTCAAGTGTGAATGTTGGGTGTGATTGTGTGTTTGAGTTTGTTGGTGGTGTTTATAGGTTGATAGATGGTATATTTGGGGTTTTGAATTGGTCTTGGGGCTTAGGTACTTGTTTGGGATGATTTGGAGTGGTTTTAGCTCGAGAAAAACGCAAGAGAAAACCCAGAAATCTGGGTTCGCGAAGGAGCGTCGCGGCCCTGCTCTTGGGCGCCGCGGCGTGAGGTTGCATTAGGATGAGGGAAAGCCGCTGGGCACCGCGGCCCTTGAAGGGAGTTCCGCGGCCCTAGGCCATTTTTGACAGCCAAAAATTGTTTTTTTAGGGCTTTTGCCCGGGGATTCGGGGGATGGTTCTAATGCGTTGTTTTAAGGAATTAGAGGTTCTGAGAGTACGGGATTGGTCCCGGGAAGTGGTTTTGGGATTGGTTAGTATTAAAAGTGTTTTATGTGTGTTGTGACTAGGATTTTGGAGAGGCTCGTGCTAGAGGACCGTGCTTGTGACCTTGGTGCATCGGAAAGCTCGGGATACAGGTAAGAAAACTGTAGCACCCGTAGCGCAGGGCTTGAGCCCATAGAATTGTTGCAGGGTGCGGCCCTAGATTGTATCATTGATAGGATATAGCTTAAAATGAATGATTATATATTTGATTGTTATTTGAGAATGCTAAATGTGGTAACAGCAGAATGAACGGCAAAGGGCCGGGAACGGCAGTGGAGCCGGGAATACCACTTAGCACATAGAGTGCTTGTGGTTAGGGTGAGACCCCAACGGATACATGGGATATCCTTACGGTATAGACCGAGATCCCAGGCTTTGGTAATGCTTCTGGGACTGCATGGCCGTGTATGTGTTAGATTTTATGGACTGTCTTACTAGATATGAGTTGTCTGCTATAGTGACTGTATATTATGCGTATGTTATGTACTGTTTGAGTTTTCTTGCTGGGCTTCGGCTCACGGGTGCTCTGTGTTGCAGGTAAGGGCAAAGAGAAAGTCAACCAGCCATGAGTACGGAGAGCGTGGGGGCGGCGCATACATGTTTGGCCTGCCCGACTGCCTTGGTTGGGAATATTTTTGAGAAATGGCTGTACAAACCCTAGTTTTGATGGTTAATTACTTATAAACTTTTTTTGAGTTGTAAATATTTTGTAAACTGAGTAATGGGGATCCCGAATATTAAACTCTTGAACTTTTAATGAAATAGAGTACTTTGTAAAGATTACAGCCTAGACTTCTATTTAATCACACTTTTGTTCTAAAAACCTTGTTTAACGAGTTGATTGCACATTTAAACCTCACTTAGTAATGGCTCTAAGGTAGTAGGGCGTTACACTGGGGCTTATAGCCCTAATCAGATAAGTGACTGATGAGTAATTCATGACCTTAAACCAGATGAGTGACTATGGAGTCACAAACTTGAATCAGATAAGTGAGTGATGAGTAAGTCACGAACTTGGGCTCCGCACCCTTAGCCATGTGACAATGCAGTCACCTGGGCCTTCTGGCCCTGGCTCTAAGTAACTAGACTTTAGACTAGACAAGCGCTTTTGTTTTCATCGAACTTAAGGTCAAGCAAGCATTTCATGCTTATGACGATAATGCTTATGTCGATTAGATCTAATCTTTTCGGCTTGCGTTAAACATGCTAATACCGTTCTTGACTCATAAGCCAATACCATATGACCAGTGCTCAGTACTACTACTGAACCTTACTAATGAGTCACAGCTTCACAACCAATACTGACACCATTGCCGATTCTAACTAATAAGTCAATGCCACTCACAAGTAAGCAAGATTGCTAAGCATTTAATATGCAATCAATGTCCACATATAGAGCACTCAACATGCTTCATTAATAACCATGCATGTCACATACTGGGTGCAGTTTTCTAACCTCTTGTTCGAGCTAGAAATATTAAAAGAATGACCCTTGAGAACGATCGATCCTTTGATCCCTTAACGGTCACCTAGTCAAAACCAAATATGGAACTTCATCAATAAAATAAACAATAGAAGGTTCATGATCTAAACCTCTCTCCCAAGACCTCGAATTGTACTCAAACGGTTAGTAGATTCGATCACGAACCTTAGGAATTGAAACCCCAAGCCAAAAACCCTCAAAAGCACCCAAAATAGGACCCTGGAAAAATAGGGTAACGCTACAGCGTTGCCCCTCTGGTGCCTAGGCGCTACAAGCTGGGCTGACTTGCCCTAGACAGCACTGTAGCGCCCACCCTTGGGCACTGTAGCGCTAGAACCAAGGTGATTTAGCCCTGGTTTTTCCCCTTCGAGTTCTCCAATCTCCAACCTTCCAGAATTGATTCCAAACCTCAACCAAACTCACAAATGAACCCAAATACTCATTTCACAAGTCCTAGGAATCATAACCCAATCAATCTTTGCCAAAAACTTCCATGAATTCTCAACTATCCACTTCAAAATCCCAATTGAAAATCAAAAGAAAAACAGAGTAAAAACCAGAGTTTCTATGGCTAGAATCTTACCTCAAGCTCATAATTAAACCCTATTCAATGGTAGAACACAATCCTAGACCCTCAAGGCTTCATTCCCTAGCTTGAATCCTCAATTGGAGCTTCAAAATCCAAAGGAAGAAAATAGGAGAATGATTATCATGAGGAAGAGGGAGAGTACTCTATTTTACTTTAGCTTATGACCTTCTACAACTTTCTATGGTTAAATATATCCCTTGGTTAAATGACCAAAATGCCCCTAGGTCATATTTATTTCCTTAACAACCCCCAAGGGCAAAATCATCCCTTCTCGTCTATGTCCTTAATTATAATTAACGTCCTCCATTTCCCGTTATTCCCAATATTCTCAAATGCTAATAAATCATATCCCATTACCCTTTAATTCTCGGTAATGTACTAATCATCAAATTACCCCAAGACTCACCCCGAGCCCTTAAAATAACCCTGTTATGACCAAACCGCTAACTTGCATTCAAAGATCGTCTCATGCCGAATAGATCGAAAAAATACACATTCTAATGTGGCCTCATCAATAATCACCAACATGCATGAAAATATACAAATATGCCCTCAACAGGCCAAATTACCAAAATACCCTTATAATAAAATGTTGACCCACATGCATGCATTTATCATCATATAATAATATAATTCACATAATCATGCATATAATCATTTAATGGCATAATAATTAAATTATGGCCCTCCCGGCCTATTAATCTGACCATTAAACCTCATTAGGGATTTTGGGGCATTGCAATAACATTCCCTTTCACGCTCGCTACCCCTTAGGAGTTGGGAATTTTATGGCCAAGTGGTATACTGAGGTTATCGCCTTCAATTCTCTCAGGGATGGTATCCCTAATACCGCATTGAAGGTCGAGGAACAACTTACTATGACAAAGTTTGCATTACAGTGGTATGTCTGGGTGGCTCTCCCATGGTGAGGGCTAACTCGATTTTGCCCAGGGGCTATATCGAGTCTCCTGTCAACCCATATAGGTGGGTGTTGCAGGGTTTAGGTTCCTGATGCCTAGTCCCATTTTCTCTAAGGTTGGACAATATAGGATGTCCACAGAGCTCCCATTGTCTACTGGAACTCGATGCACCCTCATATTAGCCAGCTATACACTTAATACCAGGGGGTCATTGTGTGGGAATTGCACACCTCTTACGTCTTCTTCGGTTAAGGTTATTGAATCGTTTTCCCCTTTAAATTTTTTTGGGGGTCTTCGTTCTAAGCTTAACTTGCATGGGGATGGACTTCGTCTGGCCTCCCTAGCGTATCTATCTCGCTCTTTTCTCGATTCTCCTCCGAATCCTGGTCCTCCAAATATTGTCCTCACCTCTCCTTACACCTCTGGGGCTACATCTCGTGCTCGTGGCGAGGGTGATCTATCATCTAGTCTTTGATTTACTCTTCGGACGTACCTACCTAAGTGCCCCCTGTGTATGAGTTCTTCAATTTCCACCTTTAAGTGAGTGCATTCTGCCGCGGTGAGGTCAATGTATTTATGATACGGACAGTACTTTTTGAGATCTCTTTTTGACCGATATCTCCTCATTGGTGGGGGTCTCTTGAAGGGGACCTGATTCTTGTTCGCTACGAAGATATGTTCCCTAGTATGTGTTAGGTCAGTATAGAAGTTGTGGGATGTTTGCCTAGGGTTACCTCTGTGTTTTTGCTTCCTCTGGTGGTCATCTCTTGGCCCTTCGTACACTCTTTTCTGGTTTCCATCATTTGAACCTTCAAGGGGTAAGGTCTTGACAAGTGATGCCTTCAGGTTCTCATGGCCATCTTCGACACAAATGTACTTTTGTGTCCGTTCGTAGAAATCATCAAAGTCAGTGACCTCCCTCTTTTGCATGTTATCCCACAGATTACTACCCATGCGCACTCCAGCTGTAATGGCCATTTTTAACTCCCCATGGGTTAGGCTTCCTACTTTGGCTGCCTCCATATTGAACCTATGGATATAGCTTTTCAGGCTCTCTTTTTCTCCTTGTTTTACATTAGCGAGGCTGGTGCCTGGCATGGTGTAATCACGCAGAGCGTGATGTTGCTAGAAAAATTCGTCAGAGAATTGTTGTCAAGACCTGATGGACCCTAGCCAGAGTCTCTTAAACCACTTGTACACAGGACCCTTTAACGTGACATCAAAACAGTGGCATCTGGCTCTGCTACTAATTCCCCTTGGCTTCATTAGGTCATTGAACACGTCAAGATGGTATTGTGGATCTGTATTGCCCTCGTAATGGTTCATGTGAGGCTCTTTGAAGTTGGCTGGGAGCCGCACGTCTTGTATTTCCCCAATGAAGGGTGATTCGTAATCAAACTCATCATCGACAGCGTGCCCCCCAGACGCGGTGATTATCTTGCTCCGTAGTCTCCTCATCTCGGTGTCTAAGTCTTTCCTCCTTTTGTTCAAGGAGTCTCTCAAGTTGGATGGGTTGACCTTTCCTTTCCTTTTGTCTTCTGGGGGAGTCATGGGAGGTGTGGTCCTCTCATTCTTCCTTTCTTTGTTGAGCTTTTCCCTCAAGTCTAGGGTTGTTTCCCTTGAAGTGACATCAACTTCGTTATGAGGGTTAGTGTTGTTCCTCCACTCTGGCCTCTTAGGCTGCTTCGCTATCCGGGATGTTCATGATGCTTTAGCCGAGGGGTATTGCTAGTGGGAGTCTAGTCCTCCCATCATCTACAGGGACTGTAGTTTCTCCTCCTTCATGGCCTTCCCCTTTTCTCTTAGGAACAAGCATGCTTCACATTCCCTGTAAAGGGCCATTCAACACCTCTAGCATATTTCCTAAGGTGGTTTCTAGCCTTTGATTTTTTTAGTGTAACTCGTGTATCTCTTCTTTGTAGAATCAAGTCCTAGAGCTTGAGCTTATGGAATGTACTCGGGGACTCTCGTCAGATCTGCGCGATGATGGACCCAAATCTTGCCGGCCAAAGTTCGGCACCTGCGGCGGCCTTGGGGGCAGAAATGCTCCGGCACCTCCCGTAGGGGCCACCGCTGGTCCTGGATGGTTTTCATTGAGCTGCAAAGCTGGGGATGAAGCCTCCCTTTCATCTTCAGGAGCCCTGGTCTCCTTTGGTGCATCCATATTTTTGGGTGATGGAGGATTCTTCATGGAGGCTTTCAGCTGAACTCCATCCAGGTGGATCTCAACCTCTCGGGGTTCTCTCAAACGTTTAGAACGACTTTGCATCTTTCTTTGCCAGAATCAATAGAAGAACAGTGGCTTGACACTTATCATTCCCACAGACGGGGCCAAACTATTGACGGTAAGAACTCGTCAACTATGTTAGAACAAGAACTCTATGAGTTGTAAAAGAAGTGAACTTAAACTGACTAACTTTCAAGCAAACTTCCTTATAATTTCAAGAACACAAAATGTAAATACTAGAATTCTTGAGTAAAAAATAGAGAAAATGTAGAATATATGTTTTCATTAGCGATAATTGGTTACAAATTTCTCCAAAATTCAAACCCTTTCTCAGGCTAAGGGAGGCCATATTTATAGTAGAGCACTACTGGCTCATCATACATGGTGGTCCTTGGGGACATGACCCTACATATTCAATCTATAGATGATAGTGGTGCCAGGATCATGGTGGTCGGCTTCTGTACATGCGAAGGGTCTGCGAGAGCACCCCAATTCTAGTACCTAGTTGTACCTCCACTATACGTTTAGTACCAATGTCATTAGCTGGATGGGAAAGACCACGTCAAGTACCTTGCGCGTATGACCACCACTTGTCTGGTGTGGAGTTAGAGTCTGTCATTTGGGATTTTCAGGGTCGTACACCCGTACGTGTTTCGTACCTGTAGTGGAAAAGGTTCACTACTTGTCTGCGCATTCCTCACACGTACGAGCTCTTCTGGTCATGCGTGGGTTTTCATCCTCACAATGGGTCCTATTCTTTTGCCCTTTAAATGTTGAAGTCTTTTCGAGTCACCATGGAAATTACGATCCCATGGAGCATGGAAGGCAGGAGCCTTGCGAAATGCAAGGGCATGTGGGTGAGGCCCTTGGCATGAGGTGGAGGCCATATAGTGTTTGCGAGGCCCTTGGCGCAGGACAGAGACTGTGCCACTAGACAGTGTCTGCGAGGCCCTTAGCGCAAGACGCTAAGGTGTGTGGGCGAGACGCAAAGGCATGTCGGCGAGGCCCTTGGCGTGAGGTGGAGGCCATGCCGTGAGACGGTGTCCGCAAGGCCCTTGGCGCGAGACGCAAGGGCGTGTGGGTGGGATGGAGGCTATGCCACGAGATGGGGCCCGCGAGGCGTTTGGCGAGAGACGTGAGGGCGTGTGGGCGAGGCCCTTGGGGTGAGGCGGAGGCCATGCCGGGAGACAATGTTCGCAAGGTCCTTGGCGCGAGATGCAAGGGCATGTTGGCAAGACAGAGGCTATGGCACGAGACGGTGTCCGCAAGGCCTTTGGCGCGAGACGCAAGGATGTGTGGGCGAGGCTATTTCCATCCCAAGCCTATATTTTGAGGGTCACGAGGCGAGGGCCTCGTTCAAGTGTAATTTTTGTATTCACGGACCTAATACCGAATAATCACCCTCTAAAATCACATGCATCATAGACAAATATTTCATTATCTTGGTTTCCATATGCCTTGGGTACTGGGAAATCTTGTCCTAATTCCCACCTTTCAGTTTGAAACACCCCTTTTTAGTGTACTTATAATCAGGCCTTGCTTCAAGATGTTTTGCAGCATTTGGTGCCTTCCCAGTGGGCTTCTAGTCTTATTTCTTCCTCATTTTCTCTTCGAAGAAGAAGCTTATGTCATTTTCTCCTTGAGCTTGTTTAATAGTATTATCCTTCTTTCCTTTTCTTGAACCACCATCAACAATCCTCTTTGAAGGATTTGGTGATCGTTGCATAGGAAAAATAGGAATATCTTTGATTATCACAAACTCGATGTTCTCCATAATCAACACTATGTTGACGTTGGACAAACATTTCACGAGGTTCTCACCATAGAGTAACCTTTTAGAGATTAGAGAGAGTATGGGGTGGGAAGCTTAGAGCTACGATTATCAACTAAGTAGAAATCACGCATTGCTTGACAAACATTTATTCATTAAATGTTTAGAAATACCATAACATACAAAATGTTTTGAGATATGCAAAATACTAAAACACTTATCTTATATTTCTTAGGTACTTTAACTAGCCATGAACCCATGTGTCCCGGTAGGTGAAAGTCACAAATGTTCACTTATCTAAATAGAGAAACATCTCAATTAATAAAACGTCATTGAATTTTATTAACTACCTATTTATCCGATCAAAGTAATGAAAACTCATATATCTCGGTAGGCGAGAGTCACAAATATTTCTTACTTTATGAGTTTGACTCACGATTTCGATTATGATAGACGTAATTCTCATAGTCACCATAGGGATGAGTCTATAGATGGCCCATCTATAACCATCTATCCTAAGAAATTTAACATGTTAAGAAGTCCAATGAACACCTTCCGTAGGGAGACGAAATCAAAGCGCCATGAGGCCCCACTCAACTCTAACCTTGTTAAATCAACGGGTGAGATCGAATTCAGATTTCAAAACTCATTATTAAATATTTTAGTATTTTATTCTTTTAAAAATTATCAACATAGGTTTGCCAAATTATTAAAATAATTAATAAACCATAGCTTCTAATTTTCCCATTAATTCTAAAATTACCCATTAAAAATTAATCCAAAAATTAGAATTATTTGGTTTCTAATGAATTATCAGGTCCAACTGAAAAGATTAACACAATAAAATTATGTTCAACCTAGGTAAATGGGGCTTAACAATTCGAGCTTACATGGAGGAGAGCTGGGTTCAATATATCGAACCCACTACTAAGGCTCCCTAACTTCCATACAAAGCCCAAAAACACGGGAATTTGAACCATTGTTTTATTAATTGTTATTCAACTGATTAGGCTCAATCTAGTAATGTAAAGCAAATAGGCGTTCACAAGTGGAACCACCCACAAGAGAGAAATTTAAACTTTACATGTTTAATTGGGCCCAAATTAAACCTAACATTTTATGAAAGTTTTATTTGAGTTTTCTCATTTTTTAAAAACAAAATTGAGCCATCATTATCCTTATATTTAAAGCCGAAATGCAAAAATATCTTAATAATGATGCATGACATGTTAACAATTGGATGGACCTAACATATCAAACTATATGGCATGTTACTTATTTATGACATTTATTTCTAAAATAAATCATTTTGCAAAAATAATATCATAACTAACCAATAATAATTAGATATTTATCTATTTAAAAATAATTAATTAACTCCAATAATTTATCAAAAAAATTCAATTAATTAATTAAATTTATACTTGATTGTTAACTTTAGAAAATACCCCACAAAATAAGGAAACTAAAAACAATAATTAATTTATTAACCATAAATAATTTTAAATTTTAATTTTTTTTTAAAAATATCAAACTCCAAAAAAAATATATCAATTTTCGAAATTTATGGTTTAAAAAATAAATAAAAAATTTCAACACCACGTTCGCACTGTGTGCATCCGCTCTCGCACACCGTGCAAGCCCCTCGTGCGCGCGCGCATACCTACGCGCCAAGCGTGCTTTTATGCCCCAAAACGTAAAAATTAGACCTTTTGTGCCAAAAATCATTCCAAACTTGTTTCTAATAGTTTTTAAGGGTTTTATACAATTAATGCAACACACATAAAAATTAAAAAAAAAATACCAAAACAATCAATTTGTAGGCAAAAATACATAAAACATAAACATGCAACCATCGAATTTTCTAAACATGTCTAAGTTCATAAACAGATTCATGCGTTCAAAACATCTAGTTCTAGCAACCTGGCTCTGAGGCCAATTGTAGGATCTTGGAATTTAAATCTAGATGCATGCTTCCTATTATTTTTCCAAAAATAAAATAGTAACGTAGAATAACATGACATACATATGAACATTAGATTCGACTTAGGTAGTCATTGGGGCAATTTCTTTAGACATTTGTCCAAGTTCAATTAAATGATCTTGGTTCTGATTATCCAAATATCCTCCACCCCTATCAGATCGCAAGATCTTTAAGAGGTTGATTGGTAATGAATTTGAAAATGGTTTTATCATTTTTAGAATTTAAAAAGTAAAAACTTGTAACGCCCTGGATAGCCAAGACCGTTACACTGTGTATTTATAAAAGTGTAAGACTTGCTAATCAAGTCATTTAGTTAGAAACGTGTTACTGAAACTATAATTGAACTAGGGTTAAAAGATTTTGGTTACAAAAGTTCCATTTCATATAGGTACAGCTACTAGCCACTCTAAGGGCAAAACAGACATTTAGGCTTTCCCGTCCTGTACCACTCCTCGGTCGTGGCGGCCGATCAGCCGACTATGTACATTCAGCCTCAAAGGTCTCCCACTCAGGACTGGTCCATCTTACCCTTGCCTTTACCTGCACCACGTAGCATCCGTGAGCCAAGGCCCAGCAAGAAAATAGAATAACAGAGCATAATCATCAATTAAACAATCAGATAACTCAAACAGTATAATCATATACTTAAAAACCCAAAATATCCATATAATTAGCCATTCAGCATACCAAGCTACTCAATTAACATTAATAACCAATTCACATATAATAGAGAAGGTCGACGCCCTTAGGTCGTAACCCCAAATCATCCCACTGACTCCGGCCCGCTTAAACCGAGCTCAGTGAATATTAAACTGTCCTCAACTACCAGTGACCCAACCGCGCCATGTGCGCAAATATTGATTCCGGCACCCTTAGGTCGTTTATCATATGTCTCATGGAATAATACCATCTATGACATCGTACAGATATAAGGAAACTCTTACTCCCAACATAATCACATACTCAGGAGCAGTTTTCTTTCCTTTGGATTCCGATAGCTTTGATCAATGATGACAACCCTCAAGCACGATCCCTTCCGAGCCCTAGTGTACACCTAGTCATGATGACAAGTTAGAACCATTACCAAACTTCAATCCCAAAACCTAACCTCGGGACCAATCCCGAGCCCTCGGGAAGCCCTAATTCCACCAAACGGGGTGGTGGAATCGAACCCCGAGCCCCCGGGCAAAAACCCTAAGAAGTAACCCAAAAACCCCCTTCTGGAAATAGGGTAGTGTTATAGCGCCTTACAGAGGGCGCTATAGCGCTACAAGCAGAGCCAAAAATCTCTGAAACAACAGGGCCTAGAGATGTAGCGCCCAATGACTTGTGCTACAACGCTAGTCACAGCACAGCAAAATCCAAACTTTCTTCCTTCGATTTTCCCCAAGCCAAACCTCTCCAAAACTCATCCAAACCTCAACCATATCCCAAAACAAGCCTACCCACATCTTTAACACATCCCATAAGACCCAACCATATATGAAAATCAACCACATGCACTCCAAGATAAAGAATTCACCATGATTGAGCTTTAAGCTCAAAACTCAGCAGACCAACAAAAATTTAGGATTTTGAAGCTAGAACTTCTTACCTTTGATGGAGGATTTCGACCTATGTTATCTTCCACACCTTCTTAGCTTTCACTCCTCAAAACCACAGGCTTAATTCCCTAGAATTCCCATCAAAACTCACCTTAGAATAACCATTTCAACACAAAAAACCAGAACTGAAAAACACTTTGAAACTTACCTCAAATGGACTGAATTACTCTTGCTAACTCATCAAGCCAAATCAAGGGGCCAAGTGTGAAGTCTTAGCATAAATTTCCTCAGAATTTCAGCCTCAAATTCCAGCAGAAAGGGTGAGAGATACCTAATCGTGAGAGAGATAGCAAGACTTTTGTTTTTCCTTCTTTCCTTTTCTTTTCCTTTTGTCTCTTTCCTTCCTTTAGACTTCTAAAGTTTTCTACACATTCCACTAAAGCAATAAAGCAAAAGTAATACTTATCCCAATTCCCGCTAATTCCTTCAATGTCTCTAATATTAACTGCTTACTTCCCAGCACCTAACTAATCACCAATTATATTTCTCAATATCAAATAGACTCCAATATATTTCCTAAATTCCCAGTAATACCCCCAGGCTCGCCCCGAGCTGGGTATAAATTCCCACCGTGACTTTTTCGCTAGACCGCTCACTAGAATCGCCTCAAGTCACAAGCTGCAAATATATTCACATAATAATGTGGTCTCAACAATTAACACAAATATTTACATTTATACCCTCAACAAGCCAAAATTACGAATATGCCCTTATAACCTAATCAGGGCCTACATGCATACTAGTACAGATAGTCATGCATCACATATATCCAAATAATCATATAAACATGCTTTTAATCATTTAAATCACATATAATCTAGTTATGCACTCCTGAAACACTAATCAAGGCCCTTAAGCCTTTTTAGTAAATTTGTGTCGTTACAAAATTACCACAAAAAACCTGATTGGTACACGTATTTTATAAAACATAAAAAACTCTTTTTGAAAACTGATGTATAATCCTTCAATAAAAGTGAAAACGATAATCTATCATTTTCTTGATGTATCAATTTTTTTTCTTAAAAATAGTGCATACATGGCACAGAAAAAAGAGAATATTGTAAATTTAAAAATTATCAACTATTCAAGATTTTAAAAATATATAATTTATTTTTAAATCCTATATTTTTAAATTGAATGATTTAAATCTAATTTTCTAAAATTATAGTTTTTGAATCAAATACCAATCAAGCCCTAACGTTTTACCTAATTTGGTTTTAAAGCCATAGCAATAAATTCTTTGAACTTCTTAACAAATTCGTAGAATTCCTATGCTTTAGGTACTTACATGAGTCTCTAGACCAATCGTCGATAAAGGTATGAAATACTCATAACCACCCCTCACTTGAACATTCATTTGTCACCATACATTTGAACATACTAGCCCTAGTGGTTCTTTGGCCCTTTCTCCTATCACAGAGAATGGACACTTTGTTATTTTGCCCTCGAGACAAGATTCACAAACAGGTAGGTCACCCAAGGCGAGTTCCCTCAGAAACCCAGCCTTTGTTAGTCTATGAATCCTATCATAGAAAATATGACCTAAGTGAAAATGCCAATGGTACGTCACTTCTAACGTTATAGATATTTTGTCGTTTAACGGTCCTAGATTCAGCTATTTTGAACAACTCATTATTTAGAACATAGTGCAACAGTCTTGACTAACCATGGCATTACAGAAGTACTCCCAGAAGGTTGGATCTCACTTGACCCAAGCTATCAAGACGTAATCTCCGTCGTGTGTGATAGAATGGCATGAGCCAATTAGAGTAAGCCTTTCTCTAACCTTTTACTGACTTTTTTTGTCTTGTCTATAAATATCCATTCAAGGGACCAGAAATGGGACCTTAGATTCACTATTCACACTTTACATATTTTTTTTTGTAAGATATTAGAGAGAATTATGTTTGACTTGAGTGTCAAAGTGTCTTTTTGCATGTATCTACAAGAAGTTTCTTTTAACTTCTTGCAAGCCTTTGTGGATAAAACTGGAAAATTTTATTCACCATTCCAAGTGATATCAATCTATACTGAACCATTATCAGAAATATAGATTAATATCACTTGTAAATTTTTTTGATCAAAACAATGTGTACATAATACATCGTAGCTCTCCTATTAATAGGACATTTGTTACAATTCAAATCCACAAAATTAAGGGTAGTACAATAAATATAATAAATTAATTTCACATCCATGTAGTCAATTAATAGGAACCAAATCATTGATATTTTAAGGACCCAATAATAAAAGTTTAGGAACTTGCTGAAATTAAAATTTTAAGGACCAAACTATAATGAGTAGTATAACGAAAGGACTAATAGAGTCAAATACCCTTGTGGATAGAATTGAAGCTAGATTGTGGGGCAAACCAATTGCAGAAGACGACAAAATGATTCTTTGGTGCATGCATGGAAGAGGCCGTTATCATATAACCTTATATGTATAATATAAGTAAATAACAAAGACAAATAGGTATTTGTTTCAATAATGTTTAGGCACGTTGTCACTTATCACTGCCACCAATCTACCTCATCATGTAATTTTGTAGCCATCATTCTTAATGATGTCGTTTTCGTTATCTTCTGAATTATTGGCCTTATGGGAAAGATCATATATACTTGATGAAGTAGGATCATATAAAATCTCAGCGTAAATTGTTCCTAAAATATGCAATGTTTTTTAAAAATTATAATTTTATACTCAATCTTTTTTTCTAGCCGCAAATATATTTAAATTTTTCTAAATGTTACACTTTTATATTTAAATTTTTTTTATAGTAAATATACTTAATATTTTCAAAATATTACATTTTTAATTTAATTAATGAAAAAAAAATCATTTTTTACACAATCTCATCCTCACCATCTTAGTTCCCCATCCTCCCAATCTCACCCATATTTTTTTGTTTCAAAATTGGATTGATTTGTAAATTAAATTAAAATTTAGGTTTATTTAAAGCTAATTAATAAGATTTTAATTAATATTTTTTATTAATTAAATTTAGTTTTAAAATCATTTTTTTTATTAAAATTATTTTAAAGCATTAATTAAACATTTATTTTATTTTATGAATTTTAAAAATATATTTAAATCATTTTAAAATAATAAAACAATTAAAAATCAAATAAACCATTAAAACAATGGGTATTCTGGGAATATTAAAAATATAAACGCACGTAGGGTACCAAATTATGTAGTTTTTGCAAACAGATGATATCGATTGATAATTATCATAAACAGATGGTATCAAGTTTGTATTTCGATAAAACACATGATACCAAATAAGTATTTACTCTTTAAGTATGATAAATAAAGTATTAGTTTAAAATATAATTTCTTGAAATATTTATAAATTTATTTGATTTTTTATTTCTATTTTATTTTTTTACATACAATAATTGGCTTAAGTGGTTATAAAATAATTTTTTTCTTCTAAAAATTGAAATAATATTTGTAAAAATATTTATATTTTGATTAGTGAATATTGAAAAAATCCAATAAATAAATATATGTATCAGTATTTTATTAAAAATAATTTTAAAATTTGTTAGTTATATAATTTTTAAATCACTGGACATAAATGAGTATTTAAGCTTAATATCCATTTTTTATTTCTATAAAAATTGATTCTATTAATATTTATGGTTATAAAACTAGTATGGCCATCTCCAATTACTATTTCATTTTAAATCTAATTTAACTTTATTTATTTTTTTACATTTCTCACTTCAAATTACAATTTCATCTCCCGTCACTATTTTATATTTTACTACAACTTTTACTTCAAAAAAGAATATTCATTTTTTTAATTCTTCTTAAACATCAATATATAATTTATCTAATAATAATCTTATATATTAACATTAATATATATAATTAAGTAAAGATTTTATATCCGTAAAAATATATAATTTTTTTAATGAACTTAACTTAAATTTCTACATGAAAATTAAACATTACATTTAAAAAAAAATTAAACATTACAATTAATATAAAAAAATGAAAAAACTACAAATAATAACTGTACACTAATTTTTTAAATTAGTATATCCGTTCCACAAATGATCAATTAGTGCATTTTGAAGTGCAATGTGTGTTTCTTTATATTTGATTCGTTTGTATCGATCAAAAAATTATTCCCATTTGGTATTCCAATCCACCACATTCTCAACATTTGGTACGGATGCTTCCATTCATTAATTAATTGATGCAATAATATCACGTTCATCTTTTATTATCATGTTGTGCATAAAATGCACACAGACATTATATCATGTATTACATGCTTGTTCTAAAAACGTGATGGTCTAGCAACAATTGCAAAAAGCGATTGAAGAACTTCATATGCATGTTCTATATCTTTCTGACATGATTCTTGTTTCATGGAAAAATATTTATTTTCAGGCCCCGTAAATCATGGATAGTTTGTAAAAAAGTAGACTATTTTGGGTATATACCATCAACTAAATAATAACATTGAATTGATTATGATTAGCACTTTCACGATCACGACTGAGCCACCATGGATTTCCTTGTTGCTTAGTTGATTGAGATAGCGAACCATGGGTGTTGTTATTTGCATGCATGGTGATTAGTGTTTTTTCTTCTAAATTAATCCCTCAATGGAATTGATTAGATTTGCATCATTATCATTTTCACTATCAAATTATGATGACTCAAATGGGCTTTCAATATTGAAATTTATTTCTTAAGATATGTAAATTGAATGAGTTTTAGTTCAAATGAGTATAACATTTTATAATAGTCTGAAGATAATAATTATGATACACTTACATATTATTAAAAATCAGAAGATAAATATTCTTTTTGATTCTATAACAATCATTGGATGTATTGCATCTTTATCCCAACCATCGGATTTACTTTGTCCCCATCTTATCAAACATACACATTATTCAAAATTAGAAGATAAAGATTCTCTTGGATTCTATAACATCCATTGGAGAAGATCATAGCAATGCGACACCATACTTTCAAAACCAAAGTAGTAACTTTGTGTCATCACAATCAGAATCTCATACTTCAAAGTCTCCACTTTCAACATCTCCTAGACTATCATCATTTTCTCTTAATATAAATGATGAGAGTTGCGATGGTTGATCTACTCAACAACCCCTTGGAATCAAGAAAGCAAAAGGAAAAAGTAAAACTGAAGAGAAAACTTCAGCAATTGTTGACACTATCAAATAAGAACATCGTCAAAATGGTGAAATTTTAACACCATATTCATTCCAACCACAACACTAAGAGTTACACTAAAAATATTATTGATTATTATATTATTTTATTAATGAAATATGATATTCTCTTCCTTATTATATTATTTTACTAAATAAAGATAATTATTATATCCAATTAATTATTTTAATAAAAATATTATTATTATTTACTTTACTTTGTTATTGCTCTAGTTTTAATATTTGGTGTGTTTGATTTTAACTTTGTAATATATGTTTAAGTTTGGCTTGTTTATTTATTTTTTTTTTTTTTTTTTTTTCTAGATGTTTCTTTAATCAAATTGCATGTTAATTTTCATTTTCTTATAAATATATATTATAAATCTTTATTTAAAATAACAAAGTTTGGCTTGTTGATTCTATACTTTGTTATTTCTTATAAAATAACAAAGTATAGAATCACCGCTCCGGACACCCCCAACCCCACCGCAACCCCGATATTCCTGTTCCCTCCGCTAGTCTGATCATCTCCACCCGGAAGCTTCTCCACCGTCAGATTCCATCTCAGCACGCAATTCAGCTGGAATGTGTCCCCGGTGGATGCGGCGAAACCCAGGTAGGAATTTTGGTTGACGAGCTTGCTGAGGTCAAGATTCGCCGTCATGAGGGGCTTTGTGGGTCTGGGTTGGATCACGAAAGTCAAATCACTTTCCCGTTTCTGCTCGGCCAGGAAAACGCTGAGCCTTTTCGAATCGCCATCGTATTGGATCCAGACCATATGGAACCGGGTACCGACGGGGGCGATCTCGATGCCGAAGGCGGAGAGATTGACAGTCTTGATGGACTTGACTGAGTTTATATCGAGACCCAAATGGTTATCATTCGGGTCGAAGCTCTCCTTGACCGTGTCGAGCTCGACGGCGACGATTTTGTTGCTGGAATTTCCGTCAGTGGTGGCGTTGGTCAAACCCAGGTACTGACCGCTGCTTCCCGGAGGAAGGTCCACGTTATTAGGAGCTATAACAAAAGCCAAACCTTCTCCTGGACCCGAAGACCCGTTGTTCCAAAACATGTTAAAGAGAAATGAAGTGTTGAAGGATGCCACCTTATTGGAAGACTCGTCCCAGAGCTTGAAAGATTGGTTGAAGAAGATTCGGCCGACTCAGGGTGAGCCTAGGGGTATTTTGGTAATTTGGTGAATTACCAAGAATTATTGGAGTTATATTTGGGGAAAATATTAGTATATTGAGGATTTGTGGAATTAATTGGGAATTGTAAGTGAAATTTGAGGTTTAGTGGGAAATTAGTCTCCACTGACCTTTTTGCCTTTAAAAGGCTTTGATGGGGGAGTTGTAAGGGATGGGCATTTTGGTCTGTTTGGGACCCTTAAGCAGGAAATATGCTAAGTGTTGAACACTTAGCTCTGTCTCGTATGCTCTCTCTCTCTCTCTCATTTTCTCCCTTTGAGCTTTTCAGGATTCTTCCTAGAATATCAAGCCTAGAGGCAACCTTTGGTGAAATTTGAAGCTTGTTCTTGAGGATTAGGAGCTGCCAAGCTAGGGAATTTAGCTAGGGATTCAAGTTTCTAAGAGGTAAAATTCTGGTCTTGAAACTCTCTGAGTTTTCTTATGGTGCTTTTGTGAAAAATTTATGTGTTAGCTCTCTGCCAAGTGGGGGCGTTGCGGCTATTAGGAGAAGTTTGTGGTATATTGCGATGCATCGAGACAAGGATTAGGTTGTGTTTTTATGTAGGCTAGGAAGGTGATTGCCTATGCATCATGACAGTTAAAGGAGTATGAACAACAATACCCTACTCATGATTTGGAGTTAGTAGCAGTGGTATTTGCACTAAAGGTATGGCACTATCTATATGGAGAGAAGTGTGAGATTTACATCGATCACAAGAGTTTGAAGTACTACTTTACTCTAAATGATCCGAATATGAGACATAGACATTGGTTAGAGTTGGCAAAGGATTATGACTATGAAATCCTTTACCATCTAGGGAAAACAAATGTGGTGGCAGACACCTTGAGTGGGAGAGGTTCGGGATAGCTATTTAGTTTGAAGTAGATATCGAGAAAGGTGGAAGAGGATATGATTAGAGCGGGGCTGGAGTTGGTAGTGGGCCAATTAGCCAACATCACTATGCAGTCTACTCTTTTGGAGAGTGTTATCCCCGTTTCCTGTCGTGGGCCCGGGATGGCGACCCAGGCCCACTAGCTGGCCAATTACGGTTGGGCCCAGTTCGGACCCATGGCAAGGAGTATGATGGATATCGACAGCCCAATTCTGGGTTAGGCTCGGAAGGCGTTCGGGGGAGTATTGTCCGGGACGGTCATCCGGGAGACGATACAACTGGTCGGGGGTAACAGTCAGGATCGGTGCGAACGGTCCCAAAGCCTGGTAAACGACCCGGGCTCCTGGTGGATGATCCAGGCTCGCATTAAACGGAGAGGGACATAGGTAAACGAACCCAGGTCGGGTCCCCAAGGTTGGCAGGGAAAAGCATCCGTGACCTTGACTTCGCCCCATGAAGCGTGGGAATTGTCCCCACTTTTCACCTGCGGAAAAGGCCACCTCGGGATTGTACGCCGCTGGTTCAGACCTGTGCCACCACTGCTCTGACCGATCTTGTCCCATGAATTTTTCTCGTAACTCGAGATGCCCAGACCAAAAGCTCCAATTTTTGGGATGATAGATACGGTTTGGGCTGGCCCAATGGGCTCGAGTTAGCTTTTTTCTTTTGTGTTTTAATTCTTCTATATTGGGCTTCCGGTAGAGAAGCCAGTAGTATTTATACCTTTATTGGGCTCGGGTCAGCCTAGCCCATGCCCAGCGCACCTGTGAACCTATAAAGACATGTAACAGAGCACTGGGGAAGGGACTTTTTTGGGGTGCATATATACAGTTATTCTGCTACAATTAAGAGAAAACTCCATTGTTATAGGTTCTTTAAGTTCTAATACAACAGTCTCGTGGACTAAGGCTCATTAACGCCCCAACCACGTAAAAATCTTGCTTACAACTTCTAAACCCTTTCTCTTTAATCTCTCTTATCTTTTATTATTATAGTTTCAGAAAAACTCGGTAAACATTTTGGTGCTTTCATTGAGAGCCTGAGAAAGCTAGTGTTGGCGTCAAACCTCTACAACAATGGTGAATACAAGACACACCACTTTCGACTCTACTAACCTAGAACAGGGCAATGGAGAGCCACTGTCCACCCAACCTCTTCCTCAAAGTCCATCTGAGGACACTCCTCATCAGACGTCCCACCCTGACGAGTCACAGGACCACGAAGGTGGAACGGAGTACGAGGAGGACTATTACGAGGAAGAGGAGGGGAATGAGGAGGAGTACCACAACGAAGCTGAGGATCCTGAGATCCCAGGAGGAGTAGACCCCAACCAGGAGGATCTGGAGGTGACTAGACTGAGGCAGCAAGTCCTAGACAAAGAAGCCAGGATTGCTGAGCAGGCGGAAGCATCTCGGCGGATGCAAAAGTCCCTCCAAACCTTGCAGGCTTTCATAGCTGCGCATGGCCTGGCATCCAATCCCCCAGCTGGCCCGCCTCCGAGAGCACAGCAACCCGCTCCACAGGCCAGAAGCGGAGTCTCTGAAGATGTGAGGCCGACCCCTCTTCCAATGCAGGCTCCTGAGCCAGGCCCAGGAAACCTGGACCGAGAGAAAAAGAAGGTCAGGGAAAACACCCAAGGGAAAAATCCCCTCGTCCAGAGAGCGGAGCCCCATCCCCGGCCGCTCCTTAGGAAAGAGAAGGTGCACCCCGTCCGAGGACAGGGCTACCCGACCAATCTGCAGGGGACGCGGCCGCCGGGTACTAGGCCCCGGTATGCCAAACGGGAAAGGTCTTTGCATCGCAGCGCTTCGGTGAACAAAAATCTCCGGGAATGCCCGCACAACGAGGAGCACCACGCCCTTAGTTTTGGTGACGACACGTCCCAGGTGGACCTGCCCGAGGGGCTGAATGCTCGGAAAGATTGGGCCCGTAAGGAAAAGATCCGCCCCCAAGGTGGCGACCTTAGGACAACATCAACGACAGGAGGAACGAGAAAGTTCCCCTAGAGGGTGGCGTGGCCAAGCAGCTCATGGAGCAACTGGCCGCCTTGAAAAAAGTCATGGACCGCTTGGTTCGCAAACTGGAAGGAGCGGATACCGACTCCGATGAGGAGGAAAAAGAGCCCTGTGCGAGGCACATCCTGGATGTTGTGCTCCCCAAGGGATTCAAGAAGCCAAGTCTCACTGCCTATACCGGGAACACCGACCCCAGGGATCATCTGTCTCGGTACAACCAACTTATAACCGTGCCCCACGTTAGTTATGATGTCAAGTGCCTCTATTTTTTGATCACTCTAAACGGTCCCACTGAGGAGTGGTGGAAGAGACTCAAGCCAAGATCCATCCAATCCTGGTCAGGGCTACAGTTGGCGTTTCGCAAGCAGTTCGTGGCCGCCATGAGAATGAACATGCAAATCAGTGCCCTCGCCAACCTTAAACAGCTCCCCGCGGAGACACTGAGGGCCTACATCCAACGTTTCACCAAAGAGGCCTCCAAGACCAAGGTGGACGATGGGCAATGCCTGGTGGCATTGAAATCTGGGACCCAAGCTAGGTCCCCCCTCTGGGATGACATGCAGCATAGCAAGGCGACTACCTTAGAGGAATTCATAAGGAGGGCCCAGGGGTTCATCAACTGGGAGGAGGCTCAGGTCCAGGCGTTCGGGTGGCTGCCGGCACCTCAACCCAATGCCCAGGCATTCCCGGGGTATGGGGTACAGTTCCTGGCACAGCCCTACGTCACTCCCCCGATTTCCCCAGGTTCGGCAGTGTAACGCCCTACATCCTTAGAGCCGTTACTAAGTGAGTTTTTAAGACGAAACAGTGTGCAATGAACTCGCTAACCGAGGTTTTGAACAAAAGTGTGACTGATTAAAAGTTAAGGCTGTAATCTTTGAAAATGCGTTGACTCAATAAAAACTTCTAGTATTAGACAATTGGGATCCCAAAATAAGGTTTGAAAACTATTTACATCTTGAAATAAGTTTACAGTTGATCAGTTACAAAATCATAGATTATTACAGCCATTTTCAAATAAACCCCCAACCAAAGCAGTCGGGCAGGCCAAACATGTACGCGTCGCTTCACGCTCTCCGTACTCATGGTTGGTTGACTCAGTCTTTGCCCTACCTGCAACACGGAGCACCCGTGAGCCGAAGCCCAGCAAGAAAACTCATGCAGAACATAACATATGCAAATATATATAGTTAATCATATCAGATAATCCACAAATAAACAAGTCAACCATTAGACTAAGCAAACACGGCCATGCCGCCCCAGAGCCTTACCGAAGCCTGGGGTATCGGTTCTCACCGCGAGGATAACTCATGTATCCCTTGGGTCCCACCCTGAATATAGCATCCCATGTGCTAGGTGTTACTTTCGGCCCACGGCCGCCCCGGCCTACGCCGTACTCGGCCCTTGCCGTTCAATTCATCATAATCACACATGTAGTACATTCAAAATAATCATTCACACACATCATGATTCATTTAAGGTTAAACATTCGCACACAACACAATCTAGGGCCATGCCCTGAAATCATCTCATCATGCAACATGCAATATAGGGCCATGCCCGGCAATCACACTATGGGCTCACGCCCTAACCTACGGGTGTTATAGTTTTCTTACCTTTCCAATCAATAGCTTAGATCACCTGACTTCTTGAGCACGATCCCACCCTGGCCTTAGCGCACACCTAGGCACAAACATAGGTCAAAGTCAACACCGAACCCCAAGTCCGAATACCTAGCCTCGGGACCAATCCCGAGCCCCCGGGAAGTCCTAAATCCCCAAAACAAAGCGGCGGAAACAAGCCTCGAACCCTAGGTCAAAATCCCTCATCAAAACTCAAAAATTCCCCTCTGTGAACAATGCAGCGCTACAGTGCTCTAAAGAGGGCGCTGTAGCGCTACAAGCAGAATGCACCCCCCAGAAACAGGGACTAGCGCTACAGCGCCAACTGACTAGCGCTGTAGCGCTAGTTGCAGCCCAGAAATCCCAAAATCGCATTTCTGCGATTTCTTCCAACCAATCTCAAACCAAACTTCCCCAAACCTTTTCCAAACCCAAAATCAAGCTTATAAACACCTCACACTCATCCCAAGCATCCCAAGAACTCAAAACCCAATCACATTCAACCCAAATCTCAAAATCTAACATGATGAACTCAAAAACCAGAAATTCAATCAACAACAAAGTTAAAGGCTTAGAATTCTTACCATTGATGTAATTTCGACCTTGATTCAACCCTAGGCCTCCTTAGCTTGTTCATCCTCAAAGCTTGCCCAGAAATCCCCTAAATTTCCCAACAACTCAGTTCAAAACACAGCTCAAACCAGCCAAAACCCTAAAACAGAAATCCTCAAGAACTTACCTCAAGTTTCAGATGTTCTTGCTAATCCTTGCCAAGTCTTCAAGTGTGACCTTAAGATTCTTGATGCACAGCCTATCCTAGCTCCCCACTGAGCTTGACCTCAAGAAAAATGAAGAGAAGAGGTGCTAGAACCCCCAAACCGATCCCTTAGAAAACCCATCAGTTTTCTCTCTTTTCTTTCTTTCCTTTTTCCTTTCTTTTTCAGCCCCTTTACTCTATTCTACAAAATCCACTAAGTGTATAAAGCCTTATTTATTCTATCTTCAAAAGCCAATTGACCAAAATGCCCTCCCTATTAATTCTAAACCCTTTTTCCCAAGTAGGGCCATTTTAGTCATTTACCCAATTCCCGCTAATCCTCAAGTGTCTCTAATATTTTCCCGTTGCTTCCCAATACCTGATAAATCACCAAATAATTATCCCCCATCATCAAAATAAATCTCAATCTATTTCTCTGAATTCCTGTTCATACCTCCAGGCTCGCCCCGAGCCGGGTATAAATTCCCGTCATGAATTTCCGCTAGCCTGCTCACTGGGATCGCCTCGAGTCACAATTCACAGATACATCCACATCACAATGTGGTCTCAACAATCATCACATATCAATGCAGTTATGCCCAACATGGCCAAAATTACAATTATGCCCTTCTAACACGATCCGGGCCTACATGCATACTAACATACATAGTCATGCATCTCAGATAAACAAATGGTCATATAACATGCTTTAAATCATAACCATGCATTTAAATCATTAAAATCACACATAAATCCCATCATGCCCTCCTGGCACGCTAATCAAGGCCCTTAAGCCTTAATAGCGGATTTGGGTCGTTACAGGCAGCTACGCCCGGGGTTACCTACACCACGCCTACAATGTACGGTATTGCCTCTTCAGGATACGCCCCGGTCCAGTCTGCCCCTTTTTCCGGATATGGAGTCGCACAAGTCGAGTACAGCGTCGCCCCCATCAGGGCCCAGCAGTCCCAGGCAGGGGAAATCGAGGCAAGTGCAACCCCCTCCCGGGGGAAGAGGTCCGGCAAGGGCCAAAATCGGTCTGAGCCGGCTAAGAAAGGTAAGAGGGACTACAAGCCCTAGTATTCGGAATACACCAATTTGGTGGACACCAGGGAGAACATCTTCCTCGCCACAGAAAGGGCGGTTCATTACCAGAAGCCGACCCCCATATTCAATGGAGGGAGGAATCCAAGAGATACCAACAAACGATGCGCTTACCATGAGGATGTGGGCCACACGACTGAAGAGTGCCGACAGCTCACGGATGAGATCGAGAATCTGATCAAGTTGGGGCATCTCCACTAGTGGGTCAAGATGCCCGTAGGAGTCCCGGGCCTGCCAGCAGTTCCCGGACAACTCGCGATTCCGGGTGCGCCCGGAGCACATTCGCCTCAGGGAGGATATGCACAGGGCTCGACGGCACAGACCCCTCAGGGGGTCCCCGTTGCGTAATCACCTGGACCTGGAATGCCTTATCCATTCGAGATGGCACCCCTTGCATAAAAGGACATGTGGCCACCATTTCGGGCGGGACTCACCTGGGAGGGCCGTCCAGGAATGATAAAAAATGCCACCTTAGCGAGCTCGACCACGATCAAGAAGTGTGCGCTCTGGTCCAGGCCTCGACCCAGCGCCCGAAGCTAATGAACCTCCCTATCACTTTCATAGAGGACGATGCCCGTAACGTTCATTTCCCGCACCATGACCCTCTGGTTATAGACGCCCAGATCGCCAATAAGCTGGTGTCCCAGGTGCTAGTGGACGATGGAAACTCCGTCAACATCTTATTCAAACCCGCCTTTGCCGCAATTGGCTTGACCGAAGCGGACCTGGCATCGTACCAAACCCAGATCGACGGCTTCAACGGAGGCGCGATACTCCCCATGGGAAAAATCCAGTTACCCGTAACATTGGGGAGCGAGTTGCAGCACTCGTTCAAGTTCTGCATGTTCGTAGTAGTGGATTGGCCCACTGCTTACAATGTCATTTTCGGTCGGCCCGCACTAGTCAAGTTATGGGTGATCACATCCATCTGTCATCTTTGCATGAAATTCCCTTGCGACAACGGAGGGGTGGGAACTGTCCGGGGAGATCAAAAGAGCGCCTGAAAATGTTACCATGTGTCAGCCCGACAAATCTACATGGTCCGGGAGGAACCCTTTGAGGAAGTCATCGGCCCGGTTCCTCCTCTCCCGGTTTGAAGAGTGGTTCGGGAGGAGGACGAGCTAGACCTGAGGATAGGAGAAGACCGCGTCCTAGAGCCCATGGACGAGATTGAGGAGGTGTGCATTAGTGACACCGATCCGACCAGGATAATCCAAGTCGGGAAAAACCTGCCGCCAGATGTCCAAGCCGCCATAATCGCCCAAGTAATGGAGAACCAGGATATTCTGGCCTGGTCTCATTCAGATATGACGGGGATCGACCGTAACATCATCTGCCATGCATTGATTATCGACCCAGACGTAACTCCGGTCCAGCAGAAACGAAGGTCCTTGGGAACGGAGAGGGCCGAGGCCCTCAAGCTTGAAATAGAGAAGATGTCATCGATCAACTTCATCCGTGAAGCTGTATACCCTGTGTGGCTGGCCAATCCCATTCTGGTACTGAAGCCAAACAGGACAAGGAGGACATGCATCGATTTTACGGATCCCAACAAGGCTTGCCCTAAGGATTGCTTCCCGCTTCCCCGGATCGATCAAATAGTGGATGCGACATCCGGGTACGAGATCTTAAGCTTCATGGATGCTTACTCCGGCTACAATCAGATTTCTATGCATGCGGCAAACCAGGAGCATACCAGTTTCCAAACTGACAAGGGGATATACTGCTACATTGTCATGCCCTTCGGGCTCAAAAACGCCAGGGCCACCTATCAGAGGCTCGTCAACCGGATGTTCCGAGCCCAGCTAGGGCGAAACATGGAATTCTACATTAACAACATGCTTGTCAAATCCAAGACCTCCGGGAAACATTCGGACAACCTGGCCGAGGCCTTCGCAGCCATTCGAAAGTATGGGATGAAGCTGAATCCTAAGAAATGCACTTTTGGTGTGGCCTCCGGGAAGTTCATGGGGTTCATAGTGAGCTTTCGGGGGATAGAAGCCAACCCGAATAAGATCAAGGCACTGATTGATATGCCCTCTCCTCGGAAGCATAAAGATGTGCAAAGTCTGACCGGGCAGATAGCCGTCCTAAGCCATTTCGTCTCTAAGGCCACGGACAAGTGCATCCCGTTCTTCAATGTTCTTCGGGGAAGCCTACGTTCCTAGAGTCTTAATCAAGGGGAAAGCCCTAGCCGACTTCATCGTGGAGTGTTCCAAGATCACCCCAGAGGACGATCCCGCGGACCCCGCGGTGCCCGTATGGAAGGTGTTCGTGGACGGGGCCTTGAATGAGAACATAGCAGGGGCCGGAATCATCCTAGTGTCACCGCAAGGACACCAGTTGCTAAATGACTTGCGTTTCCTTTTCAAGGCATCAAACAACAAGGTCGAGCATGAGTCCATGCTAGCCGGGTTGCGTCTGGCCCAAGAAGTAGGGGCCATGAACCTGCAGATCTACATCGATTCCCAGCTGGTTGTCAGGTAAGTCTCGGGAGAATATCAAGCCAAAGGGGAGAGAATGGCGGCTTATGTCACTCAGACGAGAGAAATGCTGCAAGCATTCAGGAGGCACTCCATCCGCCAGATCCCCAGAGAGCAAAATGTATTCGCAGACACACTAGAAAAATTAGCCACCGATGCCGAAGCGGAGTTGTCCGCACTGACCAGTCCCCATGCCAAGCATTCGAGTCTTCGCGATCAACGCCATTGACAAGTCCACGTTCTGGATGGGACCCATTCTCCACTATTTGACAACTGGCGGGGTACCAGCGGACAGGGCCGTAGCCAGGAAGCTTCAGTACCAGGTCCACAAATATGTCATGATGGACAGAAAACTCTACCGCAGGGGGTTGTCCATGCCATACCTCAAGTGCGTGTCCAGGACCAAATTGAGCGCAATCATGCATGAAGTGTACGAAGGCTTCTGCGGAAACCACACAGCCAGACTCAGTCTATCAAAAAAGATCCTGCACCAAGGATATTTCTGGCCAACCATGAAGAAAGATTGTATTGACTACGTCCGAAAGTGCGAGCAGTGCCAAAGATACGCGAAGGTCCCGCGAGCCCCTCCAGTAGAAATAACCCTGATGACCAGCCCCTAGCCTTTCACGGTGTGGGGAATCGATTTGGTAGGATCGCTCCCGACTGGGAAGGGAGGGGTGAAATACGCCATCGTGGCCATCGACTACTATACTAAGTGGGTTGAGGCGGAGCCCATGAATACAATCACCTCAAAGAAGGCCCTGGATTTCATCATCAACAATATCGTGTGTCAGTACGGACTCCCCTATAAGATTGTATTTGATAACGGGAAGCAGTTCGATAGCATCCACTTCACCAACTTCTGTGAAAAACATGGTATCGTCAAAAGCTTCTCTGCGGTCGCCAAGCCCCAAGCAAACAGGCAGGCAGAGGCCGTCAACAAAATCTTGAAAGGGACGTTAAAGAAAAAACTCCAAGCCTGCAAAAGTAAGTCGCCTGAAGAGTTGCCCCGCGTGTTGTGGGCTTACCGGACCACCGAAAGGACATCTACCGGGCACACTCCTTACTCCATGGTCTACGGATGCAAAGCCGTCATCCTTGTCGAGATGACTGTCCCATCTCACCGAAGAGACACGTACTATCCTGCCCAGAACCACGCCTTACTCCAGGAGTCCTTAGATCTCATTGAGGAGATCCGGGAGGAGTCACAAGTGCAGCTGAAGATGTACCAAGGCAAGATCGCCAGGCATTTCAACTCTAAAGTAAAAAGCCAGAGGTTCGAAACCGGTGATCTGGTCCTAAGAAGAGTCTTCCCTGCTTCCCAAGATTGGGGAGTAGGAGTTCTGGGCCCAAATTGGGCAAGATGGTATGAAGTCCAGCACGAAGTGTGACCTAGAACGTACCGTTTAAAACGGCTTGATGGCACGGAAGTCCCAAGAGCCTGGAACACAGAACATCTCCGTAAATACTGTCAGTAGTCAGGAGAACATGTTCCATTTTTATATTTTCGTTGTAAATAATGTACGCCTCAGGGCGATCCCTTGAATAATAAAAATGGCGTGTACAAAACGCCATAAAGAAATGTTATCAGACAATGAAATCCTACTCAAGTGACCCCAGACAAGTCTCTACTCACTTGGGGGGTGTCCCCAGTATGAACTAATACTAGGTGGGGTGCAAGGCTCAGGCTTAGTCCCGACCCAGACTGGCAAGCTCTGGGAGGTACAAACCCCGAAGGACCAAGCCTCGGGTTGGTCCTGCCACGGATGAATGATGTCCGGGGGTATAAAAAAAGGGACCGAGGCTCAGGCTGGTCCCACCCCGGACAAATGATGTCCATGGGTATAGTATAAGGACCAAGCCTCAGGCTGGTCCCGCCCAGGACGAACGATGTCCGGGGATATAAAAATAAGGACCAAGCCTCAGATTGGTCCCGCACCGGATGAAAGATGTCCGGGGGTACAAATAAAAGGACGGAGCCTCAGGCTGGTCCTACCCCGGACGAGCGATGTCCGGGTTATAATAAAAAGGACCAAGCCTCAGGCTGGTCCTGCCCCAGACGAACGATGTCCAGGGGTACAAATAAAAGGACCAAGCCTCAGGTTGGTCCTGCCCCGGACGAGCGATGTCCAGGGCTATAATAAAAAAGACTAAGCCTCAGGTTGGTCCCGCCCCGGACAAACGATGTCCGGGGGTACAAAAAAAAGGACCGAGCCTCAGGCTGGTCTTGCCCCGGACGAGCGATGTCCGAGGGTATAATAAAAAGGATGAAGCCTCAGGCTGGTCCCGCCCCGAACGAATGATGTCCAGGGGTACAAATAAACAAACCGAGCCTCAGGCTCATCCCGCCTCGGACAAACGATGTCTAGGGGTATAACAAAAAGGACCAAGCCTCAGGCTGATCCCGCCCCGGACGAACGATGTTCGGGGGTATAATAAAAAGGACCGAGCCTCAGGTTGGTCCCGCCCCAGACGAATGATGTCCGGGGGTACAAATAAAAGGACCGAGCCTCAAGCTGGTCCCGCCCCGAACGAACGATGTCAAGGGGTATAACAAAAAGGACCAAGCCTGAGGCTGGTCCTGCCCCGGACGAACGCTGTTCGGAGGATAGAAATATCCGGTATGCTCTAGGGAAAGGACATAGCTTGCGACCGTTAAGGTGCGGGTCCCAGGTGTGTGCAAAAGTAGTGCGGCCCAGGCCGTGGAAACCCAGTTTAGGTTTCAAAATAAGCTAATCGAATATCCCCGATGGCCCAGGCCGTCAGATTTTTGAATTGAGGACTGGACGGGTAGATTCAGTAATGACTATC
Source organism: Humulus lupulus (assembly GCF_963169125.1). Lineage (NCBI taxonomy): Eukaryota > Viridiplantae > Streptophyta > Magnoliopsida > Rosales > Cannabaceae > Humulus > Humulus lupulus. The sequence continues at coordinate 135,169,323 of NC_084796.1, forward strand.
AACTCCCTAATGGCCCAGTCCGTTGGGTCCAAGATAACAGGAAAAAATTGAATTGGAAAGTTAAAGTAAGGAATAGTCTATTCCAGGTCGTTGGAACCGGGACCAAACGCTCAGATCATTCATGCACGATGGTAAAAAAAAGAGCAACAAAAAAAAAATATTGGGTAAAGCACCAAAAACTGTCATGAACGCGTACGCGTCCGTGAAAATATTACAAAATAAAAGAAGCAAAAAATGATGAAGATCTGGGTCTAGGCTGTGCCGGGCCCTGATTCTCCCAGAACGTCTTCGTCCGCCTCTTCATCATCCAAGAGCTCCGCGTCAGCTTTCTCTTTGGCCTCAAACTTGGCTCTCTTGGAATCAAGGTCAGGATAAAGCAGGAGGTTCATGCTCTTATCCTTGTGCCAGACCATGTAGATGGCCTCCTTGAAGGTGACGCACAGCAGGTCATCCGCCTACTCTTTTCCACGGCGGGTCCCCTCATGCGCCTCCACCTCCTTGTGAAGCAAGCCGTCCTGCTCATGGATCCGGGCCTCTAAACTTTCGACCCTCTTCTGGTCCCGGATGGACTGAGTCACAGCCACCTCCTGTGCGGCCTTTACCCAGAGAAGTTCCGCCTCTAGAAGGGCTATATTCTCATCAGCCTCGGATTTTTTCCTGGACACGGCCTCTTCGAGTCGAAGAGTGGTCCGATCATACTCCGCGCGGTCCGCTTCTTCCTGAGCAACCGCTTTTGCCAGGGACTCCCTCTCCTGGAGTGTTTCCCTGGCCAAGGCCTCCTTGGCGGCTTCCTTATGGTTCACAGCCAACTTCAGCTCCAGCTGGAGCGTCTCCATCTTCATGGCCGCCTCGGCCACCAGGTCGGCATTCCGATGGGATAATATAGCATCCTGGAACGAAGCAATGTTAGAAGAATCCTTACTGAACAAGAAAAATGAGAATGAGAAGATGCAAAACAAACTTACAGTGGTGGCTTGGTGGTGGAGAGCTTGGGAAATGAACAACATGTCTAGGTTGGCAATGGTGGCATATCGCTTCAGTTGGAGATTGGACATGGTGTTCCCCACCTGATCCAGCAGGTCCGCCGCAAATGGGGTCGTTTCTTGCCCCAGCTTGGGGCGGAAACCCGTCTCAGGAAATGGCTGATCCATGATTGGCTGAGGGGCACTGAAAGCCATCGGGCGGTCAGCGAATTCAACCTGACGACGAATCATCAGGGCCTTGTAGACCTCATCCCTCCTTTCCCGACCACTCTCCCAGGTCCGGGAAATAAGTTTGGACCGCTCGTCCAGCAAGACGGCTTCCCCCTCATCAGGTAAGGCCGGATGGATGGGAAAGGCCGGTGTTTCCGGAAGGTCCTTCGCGGCAAGGCGGCTTTCCTCGAAAAACTCTCCAGCCAAACCAGCCCGCCTCGTCCAGGCCCTCTTGTTCCCAGTTTCTGCCTCCGCCGCGCCTGTCTGCGCGGCCCTTTTCCCGGACTCTAGCTTACCGCCGGTTCCAGCTCCAGATCGATCACCGAAGGATGAACGGAAAGGTTGGGGATGGTGGCTGGATCCACGGCCGTAATCGGAACTGCGGCAAGTGCAACCTGGCCGGGTTGAGGATCTGCCCCTAGCGTCTCCTTGCTATGGTGAAGCTCCAGGCCCGGCGCCTCAGATGTTTTCTTCGCAGCTTTCCTTGCCGTAGCCTTGGCAGCCCTGGCAGCCCAGACCTTGAGGAGCTGCCTCATCTCATCCACACGATCGGACATATCGGAATCTTTTGAAACAAATAAAAATAAAAAGGAGTCAGTACAATTAACAAGCAAACATAGAAATCAAGACTAAGAGTGATAGGGTACAAACCCTTATCTAAGCCACGAACATGACTCAATTCATCTAACGCGAAAGAGTACACTCGGTCCCCCATGTGATCCGGGTATAGAAAATTCCCGTATTGGAGGAACCCGGACAGGTACATGAGAATTTCCAAGCCTACGGGAACAGGAGACGAAGGTCTCATTTCCCCATCAGCCCCAAACACGGGGCCTCGATGTGCTAGCCTAGTCCTAGCTAAGTCCCCAACTTGGGGAGCATAAGTCAAAATCATAGGTGAGTTAACTCACCCGGACACGCGAGCTGAAGGAGCCCCCGTGTTCGGTAGTGCCTCGTTGAAGAGGGCTTCCAGCTCCTCGGAGGTGGACGCCTCCTTCGACCGAGCTAACTCCCCCTTCCACTTGACCGCGTCCGTGAGCATTGCGGCCTATACGGCCTTGATGTGATCCAGGGCCAGCTGCTCCCTCAAAGTGGGATCTTTCTCGCACTATATTCCCCGGAGGCTCGGCGCGTTGATAGTTTGATGGGCCGCGAGCAATCTGATCCATCGGAGGGTTTCAGTGGTGACGTAGCCGCCCACGTCCAGATCCTCAGCGCTCAACTCGGAGTCGATTTTCTTCCACTCCAAGATGAACTGGGTGAGGGGAGTCTGGCCAAAAGGTTCTACCACCCGAGGTGATACAGTGAGAATAAAAGAAAAAGAAGACAAAGACAATGTAAAGGATCAAGAAACCACTTACCCACTCGCTGGAAGTCCAGCATCAGTGTTGGACGTCTGGGGGATGCTTCCAGGCGCTAGTGGGAGCGGGGTAGTTCCCCTGCGGTTTGAGCCTGTAGAAGCCGTCCAGGGTCTTGTCCTTGGCGTTGACCTGCGGCTCCATCTTGTAGAATTACAAGTTCTCTACGGGGGTCGGCTCTGTGATCTCCTTCGTGGCGTAGAAGACGCGCCATCCCGCAAGCAATCAATAAGCTTGGGGCAGAAGATGGAAAGACATGAACCACACGAATGTTGGGAACCGCACAAAATAATCATGAAGCGGGAGTGTAGCTCCACACTAATGTGACCTACGCTCCAGGCCCTGAATCCATTCACGGAGGTGTGGGCCCTCTCCTCTTTCCTGGCCAGACGGTTACGGAAGAGTCCGGGAGTTGACTCTATGCCCAAGCGCTTTTCCAAGGTGTACAACATCCGGTAATTCTAGAACAAGTTTGGTACCGCATCCATCTCCCATCTGTTGCCTTTGGGGGTCCCGGACCCGGGAAGAAGGACAGGAGACTTGTTGACTTCCTCCTCCGAATGAAGGGTGACGCCCGAAGTCATGGCTTGTGATCTAGGAGCAAAGCAAAAATAAACCTAGAAGTCAATACCAAAACCCAAGAAATTTGGTTAAGGTACGGGGGGTCTCCTACGAACTGCTTGGAATCCCCTCCGGATCAGGCCCGGGTTCACCAGGGAACCACAAGGCCCTGATCGGGAACAAAAAGTAGGCTACTCCTAAGTCAATCCATCACCACTTGTCCGGGAAGCATCCGGACCCGGAAGGGCCCAGAGCGGCCCGGACCAGGAAATCTTTCCCTAGAACTAATTCTAAGCACAGACAAGTTCTAGCAGCCTAAGCAAATAAGCAAAATGATAGGAAATCTACGTTTGTATATCTATATAGGCAAAAGGCAGAGGAACTTACTATGAGTTGCTGGTCACAAAAAATGGTGGTTGTCCGGCGATAAGGACGGCAGAATCTCAGTCTTGAACTGATGAAGATGGGTCAGCAATTCGTCGAGAGGACATGCCGGAACTGTTGGAAAAAGGGGACGACGCAGAATGAGCAGACGGTGGAAGATCTCATCGGCAATCTCGGACATAAACAAATCTTTTGGGTTCTTAGAATGGCTCGAGAGTGTAAAGGTTTCAAATGAATGCCCGAGGGGTATTTATAAAGACCCAAATGCTGATCTCTGATCCAGCGGATAGGATCGGTCCCCCATCGGACAGTCCAGGATTGTGCAAAGGCATTAATGAATCCACTCGAGTGCTGGATCCGCTCCCTTTTGATCCAACGTCCTAGAAAAGGAGACACTTCAAAGTCGCCCCATCCTACGGTCCACCTCAGTGCAGAAGCATTAATGGAAATCCCCCATGCGGATGGGACACTTCGAAATCTGAGCCGATGCATTAGCCTAGGCCTAGCGACCCTTGAGGTGGTTGATGACCTTTCAAGGTCAAGTACCATTCAAGCTGGAATGGCTAAGAACTATACAATTTCAGAGATGGGTATGCTGATACAAAAATCGGCTTTGTATTCCGATGGACACTGGTATCAGACTTGAGATTCTAGATAATTCTCATACTGCACTGTATTTGTTGCATCCAGGAACCATGGAAATGTATCAGGATTTAAAATCATTGTATTGGTGGCCTGGGATGAATAAAGATGTGACTAAGTACGTGATTAAGTGTCTAACGTGTCAGTAAGTGAAGGTTGAACACCAGAGACCAACATGGCTATTACAACCTTTGGGCATCCTTCAGTGGAAATGGGAGAACATCACCATGGACATTGTGGTTGGGCTGCCTGGGAAAAGGGGTTAGCATGATTCAGTATGGGTAATTGTGGATAGGTATACCAAATCACCTCACTTCCTACCTATGAGGAAAATTTTTACAGTGGATCAGTATACTGAACTTTATGTGAAAGAGATTGTACGCCTGCATGGGGCTCCAAAGTCTATTGTGTCAGAACGGGACCCCACTTTTACTTCCAAGTTTTGGGGAAGTCTACAGAAGGCTATGAGAACTCAATTGAAGTTTAGTACAACATATCATCCTTAGAAAGATGGTCAGTTTAAGAGGATGATTGAGATACTGGAGGACATTCTTAGGGCATGCATACTAGACTTTGAAGGGTTTTGGAGTAAGTGTTTTCCTTTGATTGAATTTCCCAACAATAACATCTATCAATCAATGATTGGAGTGGCTACATACAAGATATTTATGGTAGGAATGTAGATCACCCGTTCATTGGGATGAAATGGGTGAAAGGAAATATCTGGGTCCTGAAATAGTTTAGAGGACTAATGAGGCTATTGAGAAGATTAGATCACGGATGCTCGCCTCGTAAGGCAGACAGAGGAGCTACGCTGATCCTAACCGTAAAGATATAGAGTTCCAAGTTGGGGGCTATGCTTTTCGTAGAGTTTCACCTTTTAGAATGGTGAAGCGATTTGGTTAGAAGGGCTAGTTGAGCCCTAGGTTTGTGGGACCTTTCGAGATCCTGGAGATGATGGGACAGGTAGCATATAGGATGGCTTTACCCTCGTCGTTGTTAGGGTTTCATAATGTATTCCATATTTTTTTACTTCGGAAGTATGTGTCAAATGCAAGTCATGTGTTGAGTTATGAGGATCTGGAGCTACAAACAGATTTATCCTATGATGAGCGACCAGTACAGATCCTGGATAGAAAAGACAAAGTCTTGAGAAATAAGACTATTCCTCTAGTTAAAGTACTACGGAGGAACAACAATATCAAGGAAGCGACCTGGGAGTTAGAGTCAAACATGCGGAATTAGTATCCTGAGCTGTTTAGGTAAATTTTGAGGACGAAGTTATATTAGGAAGGGATAGTTGTAAAGCCCCAAAATTTCCTAATAAGGTAGTGCCTTGAGTAGTGGGTCAGGATGGCCTAATTAGATTTATTTGCGGTTTTCTTGAATATTTATGTGATTATGTGAATTACATGAGTTATATTTTAATATGATTGATTATACATGTGTAAGTTTATTAAATATGCTTAAAGGCTTGCTTTTTGTTTAAAATGGGCATTTTCGTAATTTTGACCATTGATGGTATAATTGTAATTATATGTGTTATATGTTTGAGACCACATTATTTTGTGGATATATTTGAGATATTCGTCATGAGTCGGTCCTTTTGAGCAATTAGCGGAAAAGTCACAACGTGGATTAATACCTGGCTCAATGTGAGCCCTAGGGGTATTTTGGTAATATGGTGAATTACTGGGAATTATTGGAGTATGAGTTATATTTGGTGAAAATATTGGTATTTTGAGGATTTGTGGAATTAATTGGGAATTGCAAGTGAAATTTAAAGTTTAGTGGGAAATTGGTGTCTAGTGGCCTTTTTGCTCTAGAGGAGCTTTGATGGGGGAGTTGTAAAGCAAGGGCATTTTGGTCATTTTGGGACCCTTAAGCAGGAAATAATCTAAGTGTTGAACACTTAGCTCTGTCCCGTATGCTCTCTCTTTCCCGCTTATTTGCTCACCTCGAGATTTTGAGGAATTCTTCCTAGAATATCAAGCTTAGAGGCAACCTTTGGTGAAATTCGAAGCATGTTCTTGAGGATTAGGACCTGCCAAGCTAGGGAATTCAGCTGAGGATTTTTGTTTCTAACAGGTAAAATTCTGGTCATGAAACTCTTTGAGTTTTCTTATGGTGCTTTTGGAAAAAATTTATTTGTTAGCTCTCTGCCAAGTGGGCGCCGCTGCCCTTAGTGGTGGTGGTCGCGGTGCAAAGTTCTTGGAATTTCAGGGTCGCCTCTCGACCTAGTGTGGGGCAGGGATGCTAAATGGGAATTTTTAAGTATGTGTCTTTGGGTTTTGGGAAACAAAATCATAGGGCTCGGGAATAATTCCACTACTCAGTTTAGTGGAATCTGAGCTCTCGACGGCTAGGGCTCGATTTTAAAGCTCTTAATTGGTTTAATTCTTGATGGATATTACTTAATATGTTGTGACTAGGGGTATCGCAAGGCTCGAGAGGAAAGGATCGTGCTCACGGTCGCTTGACCTTATTACTCAGAACTCGAGGTAAGAAAATTGCTCCACGCTTTGAATGTTTGTTTAAACATGAATAGATGTATTATATATAGTTGTGTTATGTGTGAAATGCATATCTGTTTGTGTTTGGTTCGAAAGCTCAGTTTATAAGCCATGGTCGGCATTAGCATGTGGAATGCAGGTCGTTATGGCTGGGCCAATCTGGGAGTGTGATATGCGCTTGTATGACTCTATAGCCGTTTGAAAGAAAGGAATGTGGTATGCACTCATGTGGCTCTTTGGCCGCATAAATGGATTAAATGTCTGCTTGAGTGTTGATTATAACCATTATTAATGATTTATAACCTGTTGATTAGCTGATGATATTAACGATTTATAACTTGTTGATTATCTGTTTTGTTGATTTCTAATTTTCTTATTGAGCCTTGGCTCACGGGTGCTACATGGTGCAGGTAAGGGCAAAGAGAAGTTGGACTAGCCATGAGTTGGAGAGCTTCAGGGACAATGTGTAAATATACTTCTCTATCACCACGTCAAGACTTCTTTAAGGATCTAGAACTATAGTTCATTTTTCCACTTAGGATGGCTATTTTGCGTTATGTTTATCCTGTACCTGTTTAAAAACTCTTTTATGGGATTCCCTGTTTATACTGAACTCTTTTAATGAAAAGAAATACTCTTTTGGCCGAAATGTTAGTACCTAACCTATTTAATCACGTTTGATTTCAAATGACTCGCATATTGGGTTAAGCATTATTTTAAGCACACAGTGTAACAGTCCTAGATTAGTAGGACATTACAACACTCTTGCCCAAAACTGATTCCCCAAGCCCAGAAATTCTTCACCGGTAATCTTGGAAATTTGTAAAGAAGAAAGATACTTTTGGGTAAAATGCACCAAGTATCTTCACGTTCGAACCAAACACAACACATACCGAAACTTCATATCGAGTAAGTCATCTCTTTTAAACTTCGATTCATGCTGATTTCAGGGTTATGCTTTGCTTCTTAGGGAATTTAGGATATAGGGGTCATTTTGACCTCTTTTAGTCTATGTATAAGTCTCGACCAATGTTTAAACTAGTTGCAATGGATCGTTTACACTCTTTAGAATTTTTTTTCTTTTTTTGCATTCTGGGTATTTGACAAGTCTGGAAAATTTCTAAATTCCGGCGAAGATCTTGAGTTCTGGTGGTGTTCTCCGGGAGCCAATTTAGGGTTCCTGGGACACTCCTTGCCCTTAGAATTTATTTTCTCCTTCATTCCCTGAGCAGTTGCCTTAGGGTTTCTTATATTTTGGCCAATTTTCTTTCGGTCAAAATGCTAACTGCTTGGTTTCTATCTTAGATGTCTGAGGAGCTCTACCACCTACATCAATAAGGTTTCTACGCTTTCGACAAAGAAATGGTTGCCATGGCCCGAGAAGGGGCGAGGTGACAAGAGGTTGGACGGGAGGAGGCCCAAGAAACAGCACCAAAGCTGGTGGTATGAGAATCTGCTCCCACTGTGGAGAGGCTGGTTCAGCTGGGACTGACGAAGGAGCAGGTGAATAAATCCCCCATTCCCCACCCCACACAAAGGTATGAAGTTGTGAGATTTGAAGCAGAGCAATATCCTAGCAAACTAAAGCACCCTCTTGCCCTGGAGTGCATCATGAGACACTACTGGATCAGAGAGGAGTTCTTAGTGTGCCTTTGGCGAGAATCGAAGAGGGCAAATCGTAGTGTGCACGACCTCAAGGCGTGGAGTCAATCCCACTTGATGGTTGGAGCTGCCTTGCAACTACATCAGTACTTCGTCAACTTCTTGAAGTACGTGGGGATCGCTAACCTTTACTCGCCCTTGAGTAAAGAACACAAAAGACAAAAAAAAAATGAAAAAACTAAAACAACAACAAAAATGAACTAAGCCAACAACAACAATTTAAGCCTCAAAATATTATGAATAACATTCTTATATAACCTTTAGGAAAATCAACAAATAATTCAAAATTTCAGTAAAAATATTTTTCCAATTCACTTATGTCCAAACAAAAATAAATGCTCTCTTAATCATCATTAATAAATAAAATTTATTTGAATAAATTCAGGCTCACCAAATTTTTTATTTATTACAATGAATTAATATCATTATCTCATAAGCTTGTTATACTTACTAATCTCCACTAATGTAGAAAACACATGCTCAAAAATCAATAGGACTTTCACAAATTATAATTTAATGGCTTAGGTAAAGGTAGATGAAATAGTCATTTAGGCTCAAATATTACTGTAATGACCTAAATTTTCTAATAAGGCTTAGGGCCTTGATTAGGAGGTCGGGAGGGCCATAATTGATTTATTATGCAATTAAATAATCATATGCATGTTTAGGTGTATTAAATATGCATGTGAACCCATTTTTGATTAATTGGGAGATTTTCATATTTTGGCCATTTCGGGTATATTTGGCATATATGTGGCAAGTGTGCGGTGCTTCATTATTATTTGGTTATGCTAGGGTTACTCAGCACAAGATCATCCTAGGAGGTAAGCTAGTGGGAAGGTCACAACGGGATTCAGACTTGACTTGGAGTGAGTCAAGGGGTATTAGCACATCAACGGGATATTGGAATATGAGAATAAATATTTGGTGATAAATTGGGAGTTAGCGAGATCAGGGGAAATTCTGGGAAGTTTGACTATTTTACCCCCGGGGACATTTTCGAGACCCTGAGCATTAGGATTTGCTTGAAACTACTTAAGCTTGAAGTAACCTGTTAAGAAACAAAAAGAACGTTCAGAACGTTCTCTCTTTCTCCCGTTCCCTTTTCGTCACCCGATCACATTTTCGAAGGAAACTTAAGTTATAGGACTCGGATTCAAGCGAGGATCTAGGTATAGCGATTCTAGGGAAGATTAGAAGCTTATTGGCTGGAGGATTTAGCTGGGAAACAACATAATCGGAGGTAATCCAAGTTTTAAGTTCTTAATTTTTTAAGTTTTTAAACATAGATTGGATTTTGTGTTTTGATGAGTTTTTGGATGAATTGAAGCTTGGGTTATATTGGATTTGGGAGATTAGGATGTTTGGGACCTTTAATTTTGAGATTTGGATAGGTTGGGGTCGAATTTTGAGCTTTGAATCTCGAAGAACATGAAGTTGAGAACCCAGATTTTTGGGTTGGGCGCTGTAGCGCTAGAGTGGTAGCGCTACAGTGCTAGGTGCCCTATTTGGGGGAGTTGGGTCTGTTTGTAGCACTGTAGCACCCAAAGGTAGCATTGTAGCGCTACATAGCCTTCAGAATAAGGTGTTTTGGTACTTTTTGGGGTTTTGACCCGAGGGCTCGGGGGATGATTCCATCACCTTGTTTGGTGGAATTGGAGGTCCCGAGAGCATGGGATTGGTCCCGGGATTGGGTTTTAGAACATGAACTCATTGAAACACTATTTATGGTTCTGAATAGGTTATCGCTAGGGGCTTGGAATCAAGATCGTGCTTGTGGCTCATTTATTGGTAACCTGTGCTTGGACCAAAGGTAAGAAAACTGCACCCAGTATGTGATGCATAAGATACATGTGATTAGGGCATGACATGAATATTGAATATGAGATTGATCAAAGCTTGAGTCTTTATAAATGTGCATCATCATAATTATGCTAGTGACTGTTAAGTAAGCATGCTGAATGCCCTACATTTGGATATTTGACATATAATATATGCCTTGTTGCATTGCTTACTTGTGAGTGGAACTGACTCCACAGTCAGAATCGGCAATGGTGTTAGTATTTACTGTGAAGCTGTGACTCATTAGTCAAGTTCAGCAGTAGTACTGAGCACTGGTCGTATGGAATTGACCTATCAGTCAAGAACGGTATTATCGTGTTTAATGCAAGCCAAACAGATTAGATCTAATCGACATAAGCATAGAATGAATCATCATGAACATTAATGCTTGACCAACCTCAAGTTCGATGAAAATTAAAAGCGCTTGTCTACTTTAAAGGCTAGTTACTTAGAGTCAGGGCCAAAAGGCTCAGGTGACCGCAACGTCACATGGCTATGGGTGCTGGGCCCAAGTTCGTGACTCACTCATCAGTCACTCATCTGATTAGGGCTACAAGCCCCAGCATGATTACCAGAATCTCAAAGTGTTAATCACTCATCTAATTTGAGCTATACAAGCCCCAGTATGATTATCAAAATCATAAAGTGTTATTCACTCATCTGATTAGGGCTACAAGCCCCAGCATGATTACTAGAATCACAAAGTGTTAATCACTAATCTAATTTGGGCTACAAGCCGCAGTATGATTATCAAAATCATAGTGTGTTGTCCACTCATTTGATCAAGGTGTAAAAACCCAAGTTTGTGACTCCATAGTCCCTCATATCATTTAGTAACATGTTATCATTGTTCATGAGCATATTGAGTTTTCTTGCTGAGCTTTGGCTCACGGGTGCTATGTGGTGCAGGTAAAGGAAAAAGAAAGTTGGACCATCCTTGAGTTGGAGAGCTTAGGTGACGATGTGTACATATGGGGCTTCTCGACCGCCACGGCCGAGGGATTAAAGAGGAACTAGGGTTTAACCCTATTTTGCCTCTTAGGTCGGCTGGATGTAAATCTTTTGTTGTAATTAACCTTTAAATTATATTTTTGGGATCCCAATGTATATAGTAAATGTTTTAGTGAAACTTTGTATCTTAACCAAAAATTTAAACCCTAAACTTTTAAGCACATTTAGATACACGATTATGGCCAAATGACTTGGTTAGTGACTTTAGCATTGTTTAAAATGCACACCGTAACAGTCCCTGGGTAGTAGGGAATTACAACTTGAACTTGGTTTCAGAGCGAGCAGAGGTTAAGGGTTCCTAAAGACAAGTTGGGCATGTACACTCGTCACTAAAGATAGCTTCACTCAAGGTATGGTAACTATTTATGTGGTAATATTCTTAACTGCTTAAATAGGATGTCAATGCTTTACCGGCACATTGTATTAGGGAGCATGAGATTCTGATAGAGCCTGGCTCTTGACTTTTAATAAGATTATATGATTACCTACTCCGTGATTATATATATGTGATATTTGCATGCTGGAGTTGGAGGCATGGTGTGTATTTTGGAAGAGCAGGGGTTATGATTGATGTATCAATGCCATGGGCATGTTTTTAGCACTGCAGTGGTCTGTGAATGTAGTGTGGTAAGATTTTTCCCGTAGGGAAAACTTTTGATATGCTCATCATGTTTAATGGGTCAAGTTATTGGTTGCAGATTCAATCCGCAGGTATGTATCCAAGGTAGATAATGAGACCTGGTGATGATTATACAAAGGCTGGGATTATAGCCAGGGTGTTAGTTCTCCATCTACCCCTCAGAATTTCCAGCAAATGTTTACAGATTTGCAATTAAGATTGTAGAGGAAAGAGGAAGAGATTAGGTGTTTGAAACAGCAGCAGAATTTGTCAGGGAACACCTCTTCCTTTGCTATTCCAGGAGTGGCACCAGTATTGGCTCAGCCTAGGGTTGAGAACAGATGGGAATTTCTCTGTGGAAGATTCCAAGAGTATTACCCTCCATTCTTTGAGGGAGGCCTAGATCCATTTAGAGCTAAGCAATGGATAGGCATGATCAGTTCCATCCTCGATAGTATGGGGGTGATAAGTCACGATAGGGTGATGTGTGCTACATATGTATTGCGGGATGATGCCCGGATGTGGTGGGAAGTAGTATCCCAGACATGAGACACAACTGTGATTGACTGGAAATAATTTAGGTAGCTATTCAATGAAAGATATTACTGTGATGCAGTCAAGACTGCTAAGATGAATGAGTTTCTGAACCTCATTCAAGGAAATGCAACAGTAACCGAGTATATTAACAGATTTGATGGGTTGTTCAAGTTTCCTTTTGATATGGTACCCACGGATGTAGCTCGGAATGAAAGGCTTATCCAGGGATTGAATCCCAGAGTAGCTCAGGGTATTAAAGTTGCCCAGTGCATGAAATCTCTACCTACGCCCAGGTGGTAGGGAAGGCTCTTGCTGTTGAGGGAACAGGAAGTCAGATTGAGAAGGAGAGTGCTGGTGAGCACGGAGCTCAAACATTAATACCTTTGTTTATTAGTTCACACAAGAATAAGAATTGGAGGACTTACTCATAATGCACTAGGTGTAAGAGGCGTCGTCAGGGAGAATGTCGAGTAAAGGCATGTTCCTTATGTGGAATGGTTGGGCATTTCAAGAAGGATTGCCTAAGTCAAAGGAAGGATGAGCCAAAGGTTTTGGACAGCTCGACTCTAGCTCGAGTGTTCGTTCTGATACAGTCAGATTCTGAGACTGAGACTGAGACTAGTTCCTTAGTGGTGGCAGGTTAGCTTTCTAGTTCTGATTTTTGTATTATGCTGACTAGTTTTTGGTGCCATGTTGTTCTTTGCTTATTGCATCTAGAGAAGCATAGACTTGTTATGCAGATTACATGGTTATGTTGGATGAGAATGTGATACTTTACTGGTGATTTTAAGAGATGAGGTAGATTATGGTAGAAAGACTCATTAGTTGTTTTGATAAAGTTAGTTATGACTGACTTCAGTATGATCCTGGATATGGATTGGTTAGCCAAGTGTGGGGCAATGATAGATTGCAAGGAAAGGATAGTAACTCTTGGGTTTGAGAGTGGGAAACCCTTGTGGTAGCTGGCACTATGCATGGATCTTGTATGTTTATGAAATCTGTATTTAGAGCTAGAGTTCTATGGCAGGAGGGTGCATAGAACTCCTAGCTAGTGTGATGGATACCACTTAGGTTGTGCCAGTGGGACCAGGACAGACTGGATTAGTCTGTAACTTTCAGGATATGTTTCCAAGGGATTTGTCAGGATTGCATTTACACAAAGAGATAGAATGGTGATTGGATTGGTTTCGGGGACGGAATCAGGCCTAGGGCACTATATTGAATGGCTTCAGCAAAGTTGTAAGAATTAAAGGACTCAGTTATTGAGTAAGATGGTATTCTCCAGGGTGGATCTTTGATCTAGTTAGTACCAGCTGAAGGTCAGGGAGAAGGATATTCAGAAGACTGCTTTTATATTACATAAGAGCACTAGGAGTGTTGAGTTATGTTTTGAGGATTTGGTTAATGCCAAGTTGTTTTGATGAATCAGATGAACAAAGTATTCAAGAATTATCTAAATTGGATTTGTGATTGTCTTGATCGATGATATTGTGGTATATTCTCGGTTGGAAAGTTTCCAAGGTCAAGGAATGCCTTAGAGGGCAAGAGTTTCCTTGGACGGGCAAGATATTATTTGTGTTTTGGGAAAGAGTTCTGAGTCTTGTTACATATTAGAATCAGTTTGTAGGTTCTTATGACACCTCAGTGATAGGGAAAAAGGATTGCCTATGTGTCATGTTAGTTGAGGGATATGACAAGAACTAGAGTAGAGTTACTGGTGGGCCAGGTGGCCAGCTTTATACTTGAGATTATTATTTCAGGAAGGATCAAAGGAAAGACACTTAAGTGACCAATAGATGGGAGAAGTGAGGGAAAGTCTTAGTTGGATTAGCTAAGTACTATGCAGTGTCTGGTATGAGTTTATTGTGGTATAAGGATCGGACTCGGGATCAGATGGACACTGAGGTTAAATGGGAGATTCTGGATGAATCTTATACTACCACTTATTTTTCTTCATCCAGGCATCATGAGACATAATAGAATACATGACAAAGTTCTTAACCTGTTAGAAGGTCTTACAAAGTATCAGTAAGGCTATTGTAGCCTTTGAGTATTCCATAATGGAAATAAGGAAACATTGCGATAGGTTTCGCGATGGGGCTGCCTAGGATAGTGGTTAAACATGGGTTTGGATTGGTTCATTATGGACTAGTATTTAAAGTGAGCCCACTTCTATCAGTAAGGACGAGTGATAAAGTGGATCAGTATATAGACTTCTATGTGAGAAAGGTAGTACGCCTCCATGGAATTCGAGGTCTATTTTATCAGATGATGACTCAGCTTTTACTTCAAAGTTTTGGGGAAGGTGGCAGAAGGCAATGAGTATATAGATGGAGTATCATTCAGTTTATTATCCTTAGACTGATGGTAAATCAAAGAGAGAGTTGTCCAGTTATTGAAAGGGCATCTTATGAGATGGGTGAGATGTTATATTTTGATCTTGAGGTAGTTCAGGGGACCATTGAGGCTATTGAAAATGTTAGAGCTTGGATGCTCACTTCTTAGAGTAAATGGAAAAGTTATGTTGATTGGAGATGCAGGAACATTAAGTTCCAAGTGGAAGACTGTATCTTCCTTAAAGTATCACCATGGAAAGGGGTGAGGAGATAAGGGCAAGCTGAGCCCTAGATTAGTAAGACTGTTTCAATCCTGGGTAGGACTGGTCAGTTTGTCTTTGGATTGACCTTATCTTTGGAATTGTCGGCTGTATCCAATGTATTTTATATTTCCATGTTGAGGAGATGGGTTAGAAGAGACTCATGCGTTGAGTTATGAGAATCTGGGGATTGATGCTAAGTTATCCTGTAAGGAATAGCCAGTTCAGTTTTAACAGAATGAACAAGGTTCTGAAAAGCAAAGCTATACCTTGGGATAAGGTATGATACATAAACAATGAGGTCGAGGGAGGGACCTGGGAACTGGAATCAGATATGCAGAATTTATATTTCGCGCGGTTTAGAAAAATTTTGAGGATGAAATTTCTGTAAGGAGAGGATAGTTGTAATGACCTAAATTTCCTAATAAGGATTAGGGCCTTAATTATAAGGCCGAGAGGGCCATAATTGATTTATTATGCAATTAAATGATTATATGCATGTGTAGGTATATTAAATATGCATGTGAACCCATTTTTTGATTAATTGGGAGATTTTCATATTTTGGCCATTTCAGGTATATTTGGCATATATGTGGCATGTGTGTGGTGCTTCATTATTATTTGGTTGTGCTAGGGTTACTCAACACAAGACGATCCTAGGAGGTAAGCTAGTGGGAAACTCACAACGGGATTCATACTTGACTCGGAGTGAGTCAAGGGGTATTTAGCACATTACCGGGATATTGGGTAATGGGAATAAATATTTGGTGATAAATTGGGAGTTAGGGAGATCAGATGGAAATTCTGGGAATTTTGACTATTTTACCCCCGGGGGCAATTTTGGGACCCTGAGCATTGTCAATTGCTTAAGGCTACTTAAGCTTGAAGTAACCTGTTAAGAAATAAAAAGAACGTTCTCTCTTTCTCCTGTTCCCTTTTCGTCACCCAATCATGTTTTCGAAGGAAACTTGAGTTCTAGGACTCGGATTCAAGCGAGGTTCGAGGCATAGTGATTCTAGGGAAGTATAGAAGCTTATTAGCTGGAGGATTTAGCTGGGAATCAACATAATCGGAGGTACTCCAAGTTTTAAGTTCTTAATTTTTAATGTTTTTAAGCTTGGATTGGATTTGGTGTTTTGATGAGTTTTTGGATGAATTGAAGCTTGGGCTATATTGGTTTTGGGAGATTAGGATGTTTGGGAAATTTAATTTTGAGATTTGGATAGGTTGGGGTCGGATTTGGAGCTTTGAAGCTCAAAGAACATGAAGGTGAGAACCCAAATTTCTGGGTTGGGCATTGTAGCACTAGGGTAGTAGCGCTACAACACTAGGTGCCCTGTTTGGGGGAGTTGGGTCTGTTTGTAGTGCTGTAGCACCTAAACGTAGCGTTGTAGCAGTACACAGCCTTCGGAATGAGGTTTTTTGGTACTTTTTGGGGTTTTGACCCAAGGGCTCGGGGGATGATTCCACCACCTTGTTTGGTGGAATTGGAGGTCCCGAGAGCGCGGGATTGGTCCCGGGATTAGGTTTTAGAACTTGAACTCATTGAAACACCGTTTATGGTTATGACTAGGATATCGCTAGGGGCTTGGAATCAGGATCGTGCTTGTGGCTTGTTTATTGGTAACCTGTGCTTGGACCAAAGGTAAGAAAACTGCACCCAGTATACGATGCATGTGATGCATAAGATACATGTGATTAGAGCATGACATGAATATTGAATATGAGATTGATCAATGCTTGAGTCTCTATAAATGTGCATGATCATAATTATGCTTGTGACTGTTAAGTAAGCATGCTGAATGTCCTCCATTTGGTTATTTGGCTTATGATATATGCCTTGTTGCATTGCTTACTTGTGAGTGGAACTAACTCCACAGTCAAAATCGGCAATGGTGTTACTATTGATTGTAAAGCTGTGACTCATTAGTCAAGTTCGGCAGTAGTACTGAGCACTGGTCATTTGGGATTGACCTATGGGTCAAGAACAGTATTAGCGTGTTTAACGCAAGCCAAAAAGATTATATCTAATCGACATAAGCATTGAATGAATCATCATGAACATTAATGCTTGACCGACCTCAAGTTCGATGAAAATTAAAAGCGCTTGTCTAGTCTAAAGGCTAGTTACTTAGAGCCAGGGCCAAAAGGCTCAGGTGACCGCAACGTCACATGGCTATGGGTGCTGGGCCCAAGTTCGTGACTCACTCATCTGATTAGGGCTACAAGTCCCACCATGATTACCAAAATCTTATAGTGTTAATCACTTATCTGAATTGGTCTACAAGCCCCACTATGATTATCAAAATCATAAAGTGTTATTCACTCATCTGATTTGGGCTACAAGCCCCAGCATAATTACTAGAATCTCATAGTGTTAATCACTAATCTGATTTGGGCTACAAGTCGTAGTATGATTATCAAAATCATAAATTGTTATCCACTCATTTCATCAGGGTGCAAAAACCCAAGTTTGTGACTCCATAGTAACTCATCGAATTAGCACAATCATTTACTTGGACTTGCTTGCTTACACGAATAGGGATATTATTTCTAGGGATGCCAATTATGATTTAGTAACATGTTATTACTGTTCTTGAGCATATTGAGTTTTCTTGCTGAGCTTCGGCTCACGTGTGCTATGTGGTGCAGGTTAAGGCAAAAGAAAGCTGGACCATCCTTGAGTTAGAGAGCTTAGGTGACGATGTGTACATATGGGGCTGCTCGACCGCTACGGCCGAGGGTTTAAAGAGGAACTAGGGTTTTACCCTATTTTCCCGCTTAGTCAGCTGGTTGTAAATATTTTGTTGTAATTAACCTTTAAATTATATTTTTGGGATCCCAATGTATATAGTAAACGTTTTGGTGAAACGTTTCATCTTAACCAAAAAATTTAACCCTAAACCGTTAATCACATTTAGTTACACGATTATGGCCAAATGACTCGGTTAGCGAGTTTAGCGTTGTTTAAAATGCACACCGTAACGGTCCCTGGGTAGTAGGGCGTTACAATTATATAAGCATACACACTAAACAACTCAACCTTTATCAACTCACAAACCCAAAAACCAATCACAAATTTCCCATTCTTTCTTATTTTGAGAAAAAATTCATAAATTTGATTTTTTTTCCTAATCATCATCCCCTGCCCCAAACTTATTTCTTTGTATTTTCAATATTTTTTTCTTTCTCTCCCAATTTTCTTCTTCTATTATTAACACAAATTTCCACATATAAATTCCCATTACAAACCATCCCCCAATCTCTTTTCATATGCTCATGGTACAATCAATGGAAAGGAAAATTTTCAAGGGTTCAAATAGGCTCAACACTGGTGTGAGACAATAAAAGGAATCTAATTAAGCTCAAAATGGGTAAATAGGGATTAATTAATAAAGTTTGGCTTGAAAATCTCAAACGTTCCAAAGAAAATTGCCTAAATCATCTTCTTAAGCATGCATCATCTAGGATATCACCTCAAATAGCAAGCAAGCAAGTTCTATGATATTTGTACAGCTTTTCACAAACAACATTCAACGATCATAAATTATTTTAAACTACAAGGAATTTATTCACAAATCATGATTAAGCTCTCAAATATTTATAAGGACCTAAGTAAATCAAGAAAGTATTCCAATCAAGCACACGGATTTAAGTGGCTTTTGTTTTCGTCCAACTATACAAACAATTCATTCAATTATTTTCATCGGCTTATCACTACAACAATTATGCCCATATATTACATTAAAATATAGCATATTTTAATAAGTGTTATGGTCGCATGGTAATAGAAAAAGACACGGAAAATGGCGGTAAATGAAATACACAGGCGCCAAATGAAACAAAAAAGCAATCTGTAAGGTTGAATCCCTAATTTATCTACACGCCTCCTCTGTTTCTTTCTCAAACTCAGTAACTCTCTCTCTTTCTCTCACTCGTTCAATCTTTCTTTCTTTCTCTCTGTTAGTTGCAGGTGTGTAACAAGGTGATGGGGCCTGCGGCTTGGGTCGTGTGACAGGGAGGCTTGACTCTTGGGTCTACGGCGTGGCTGGCTCGTGGGTGTGACGGTGCTTGTGGCGGTGGGTCTACGGCGTGGCTCGACTCGTGGGTCGGTCTTGTTGTCTCTACAATTTGTTCCTGTTGTTCGTTGTCTTCCTCCGTCTCATCTACCACAACTTCCCTCCCCATGTTTCGCCGACTCCGATGGAGATTGACTTGCAGAGAAATGGTCCAGCAGGCTGTACAGGGAGGGGCTCCAGCTGCTTACGCCCAAGAAATGGAGAGGCTAACCGCTAAAGAATCCCTTCTTCTTGCTGTGAGTCTCAAGTTTTAAGAATTTGTGTATTGTAGTTGATAAGACCTAGCATTTGAGCTTTGAATTTGGGATTATTTATTTATTCAGTTTAAGGATTCTGGGGGTTTTTCCAAGCTTCAATTTTTATGGGATTTTTACTTGTTCAAGCTAATCAGGTCGCCATTCTTGGAGGGTCGGTGGGATTTTTTTCAGGGCTGATGTCTTCCACGCAGTAGTTGAGGTGAGTCTTTCTTTGATTTAGAAAGCGATTTTTTCATTCTTTGTTTCAATTTGTTTGGCAAAAGAGATGACTTGCGGCTCATTAGATTATTTTGCATATGCTTTTTTCTTTTTGAACTTTCTCTCACTCTTTTCCCTCGTTGAAGAATAGCAAAATAAAAAGGGTAATCTTTATTTCTCCTTCGACATTGACAAAGAGTTTATGATTTTTGTTAATATTTTTCACATGCAGCAATAATTCAAAGTTTACCCATACCAGTTTAGGTCAATGTATATCATGTGCCCATAATAATAATAAGCAATTATAAACTAACATATGATGTTAAACACTACTTGAGTTGTCAACTCAAATTACAAGTTACTGAACTTTGATCACTCATAAGAAGTTAATTCAAGTAGTGATGAGCACCCATACCAGTTTCCTCCATTGCTGCCTGCTATGATGTGCATAATCAATTTTCTTAGCTGTGGTTATCTCTGTTTTTGGTCTTGATGATTAACTGTTATATGGTTTTTTTTTTTGTGTTACAATTTGTACTTGTTTCTGTTATAAAGAAATAATAGTCTGGTTGTTTTCAATATATTGTTTTGGGTTATCTTTCAGGAGAGTTTTGGTTGCGTTGGACTTTGTCAAAGAAAATTTGTCAGGGTTATATTTCCCATTTGATCTGTGACATTCCATATTCCAATTTCTTCTATGTTGACCAACCCTCTTTGACCCATTTTCTCTGTATTTTGGTTTGTATAGGCACGAAGTTCAAAATTACTTTGTGTTAATAATAAAAGGAGAAAAAAATGGCATCTTTATTTTGTGTTAATAATGTTAAAATCAGAAGCTTCTAATTTTGAAAGATGAGAATATACTAACTTGGCCATGTTTATTAATCTTCCCAAAGTCTTAATACTTCATATGGTTTAAAGATGATTTGAGCACTAATACCATTGTTATTAGCCCAAGTTTGCAGTGAGAAAAGGTTATGGTTGGAATCTGAAGCTAATGATTTTTGACATTTTTACTGCAATAACGAGAAAGATTTAGTATGTTCATTATAGAAGCTATATATTCGACATAGCAACAATAAATTAGCTCAATGTGAAATGAAACCTGTTTCAATCCACTTTTACCATTAAATTTGTTTTATGCATTGTAGAGTGTAGTTTTTGAATTTGAATCATGGACTTTCTATTTATCTTGTTCCGATCTGCAGTCCATGCAACGAGGCGATCCAGCTTGGGTTGGTTATATATATGCCTTCTTAATCTTTTCTGGAGTGGTATGGCTTCTATCTTTCAAGAACTCAAATAAAGTAATGTGCTTTCTGCTTAAAATTGTAACACTTTTGTACAGAACTAATGGCAAGTTGAAATCTTAATATTTAAATAACTTTTATGGACTACAAGGAGATTATTGGAATGAATCAAGTTGTAGTGTGAGATAGAAGTTATTTAGGACAGTTATAAATTTTCAATTCATTAATATGTTTATTATGGCAGCCAACAAGGTTTGACAAGTTTTGGTATATGATTAACTTTTGTATGAATTTCTTGAAAAGTTTGTGTATACACTTGAAAGACAAAAGCCTAAATTATGTAATTGCGAAATTGCAAAATTTAATATCTGATTTCTTAAGTCATGCACACATGAGAACTTATACTGCAATTTGATGTTTTCTTAGATATTAAATGCTTTTCTCCCCCTCTATAGCAAAGTTTTGTTGCTTATTCTTTGGAAAACCGACATAGATGTTCCTTTAATATCTTTAGATTTCTGACTTCCTTATGTTTTAATTCATAGAAGTAAAGAATACAAAGAAAATAGAGTTGCTGATTGTGTTCATTTTAAGAATTAAATGATCTTTTTATTCAGATTAGAAAAAGTAAATTCGCAAAGATTAACTTGTTTATTGACTAGTTGATTTGATTTTTTTTTCAGTCAATTGAGGTGTTGACCGAATCTCAATATTTCCAGAATGTTATGCGCGTTGGTTTCCGGCTGAGATCAACTTTGGTAAAGTCCTCTTTTATGTTAATACTGTGAATTCTGTTATAATGTCTAATTTTGTCAACTTTTTAGGTGGCTGCTATATTTAGAAAATCATTACGATTGACTCATGAGAGTCGCAAGAGTTTCTCTACAGGAAAGATAACAAATATGATTACCACAGATGCTAATTCACTTCAGGTAAATATGATTCAGATTTGTGTCTTATTTTCCCCTATCCCCTTCATTTTTACCCTTTTTCTAATAGTTTCTTTCTAGTATGTTCTTGTTTCCAGTTATTTTATATTTTCTTATCCTGAGAATAAATTTCTTGTAGTTCAATAACTGGACTGTTTTCTCTTTATTGTTTCCTGCCTCATTATACAGGTGGGGAATTTGGCTGCTCCAGTTGAAGAATGGACTGTTAGTGGGACAGCTTTAACTGCACTAATGGATGTGGAGAGAAGACATGGTACTACTGTAACCTTTATTTATGCATTCAGACAGTAATTATCATCCATCAAAGTTCTCTGCCATCTGTAAATAAAAGTTTGCAAGGATAATTTTGGACAAATATTTGAAAATTTCTGCTCACTGCCCTTTTTGATGTTTCGTTTCTTATTTGAAATTTATGGAAATCTCCTGTCTTTCAGGAAAGTTTAAGCCTGCAATCAAGAAGGCCATGGTGGAGCTTCAAGGTAATATCTTAGAAGCAGACTATTTACTTTGGTATATGGATTAGGTCTTATTTGAACCTTTTTCTTTTTTCATGTGTTTTGTGTCAAAGCAAAGCAATGCTAAGAATTTTATCTCTTGTTCTCATTAGGAACACTGTAAATGGCGATAAGCGATGGTGTTGTACTTACCTTCTTGCTCCTTCTGATCCTTTGTTCGTTGAACTTGGAGCTGCTTTTATTAAACGACAAATCGAAGGTGCATTGATTTTGCCATTGTATAAATAAATTGTGAAATAATCTCACTTTGTGTTAACATTGACTAATTTTTTGCTGGTTTACATTTTGTATGGAATGCTGTAGAATATGGAGATGTGACAGATATATACAATTGGTAATTCTTTGCATTTGCATTTTATTAATGTTCAAATAACTTCACTACTTTAAACATGATTATTTATTTATATATATATGTGTGTGTGTGTGTGTATATATAGAGAGAGAGAGAGAGAGATAAACTCAATTATCTTCTCTACTGGCGGAACTATTCTTTCTTTCATTATTACGTTTTCTGAACGTCATTTTAACTTTAATTCATGGTTTACCTTCATAATGTAACTATTAAAAATAATCTATGTGAAAGTCAGATATGATTTGGGGTTTGGGATTTGAATATTGAGGTTGCTCATGGTATTTCATTATGCTTACACTCCCTTAAATTCATTCTCAATGTAAAGTGGCTAGAAAATCTGTATAAGAAGATATATTGTCATCTGATTATGTTAATTTTTGTATGCACACCCATGTTAACATTATTAATTTATTCGTTAAAAAAAATTGGTGACATACCAAACCAGAAATCTACCAAACCAGAAATCTATGTCTTGTTATAGTCAGTTTGTCCCAAACCAGATGATGCCAATTAACTGAGTTCTGTACTGGACATAAATGCTGATATCCTTGTTTAATTTGGTATTTCTCAGATACAAATTTCTGAGTG
The DNA here is from genome assembly GCF_963169125.1 of Humulus lupulus. Classification (NCBI taxonomy): domain Eukaryota; kingdom Viridiplantae; phylum Streptophyta; class Magnoliopsida; order Rosales; family Cannabaceae; genus Humulus; species Humulus lupulus. Next base: position 135,192,430 of record NC_084796.1, read on the forward strand.
TCTAAAGTCTGAATCTGTTTTCCAGTACCAGCATGTTTTGCTTATTATTTATTGAAAAGAAGATGCTATCTTATATGAATTTATTTTTTGGCTTTCTTTTTAATAAAATGTTTTACTTGTTAATACTTAATTGCCCTTTCTTCTGATTCTGTTAATGTTCATGTCATATCAGAGAATTCTGTGTTTAAGTTGGAGATATAGGCACCATTATTACTAGAGAAAATTCTTATTGGGCAAGTTTGATCTTAAAGTTGGATTTTACTTTTATTTATTATTATTATTTTTATAATATGTTTAGTTAATTCTCTCCTTAGGAAAGCTGCTGAGATATTCGTAGATATAGGCGAAGCTGATTCTGCTGCTAGATGTTTTTGTGATTTGGGGGAGTATGAAACCGCAGGTATAACTTTCTAAGTAATTTTACTGCAGTGCTTGATTCTGTAAACTTGTCTTTTTTTGAGTATGAAATGTTATTCCAGTTTTAAAATAAGTCTTGCACTTGATGCATCTCCCTTTTGTACTGTATTCAGAATTAACTTACAGGCATCGAATTCCATAAATTATTGATTCAATTTATCACTGTTCATCATGGCCTAAATTACATGAAGCATTGTTCATTGTGCTTAAATGATTGCAAGTTTCACATAGAGAGACAACTTTTGAACTCATAGTTAGTGATCTAAGGGAATTCATGTGAACAAATCTTTTTTCCTTGTTAGATTGATTGGTTTGCCTGGAAAAACACAGAAGATTTTCTTCTTTTATGTAGCTCATGTTTACACAATCCTTTATAGACTTGGACTGGGGTTGTTTGAAGCAGAATATATCCTGACCTTAGTCCTTGTTCAAGGAAGAGATTTGATTTTTTGTTTTAAAAAAAACAAAACACTAACAAATAAAATAAAAAGACAGACTAGCAAACTAATCACATAATGCTTACAGAGTTCAATACTTAGTTCTACTATGATTTTACCTAATTTTTATAACTATCATGACACAGGTAGTGTATATTTGAAAAGTTCTGGCGAGTCTGAGCTACAAAGAGCTGGAGAATGCTTCACTCTTGTAGGTTGCTATGAGCGTGCAGCTGATGCCTATGCTAGAGGAAATTTTTTCTCCAAGTGTCTAAATATATGCACCAAAGGGAAGTTATTTAGCATGGGTTTGACGTACATAGAGCACTGGAAACAACATGCTAAGAAAGAGGGTGATATAAACACTAAGGCTGAAGAGATAGAAAAAATTGAACAGGAGCTTTGGAAGGGATATGCTCTCAATTTC